>NC_134109.1:24597500-24897500 GCF_040939455.1 Microcebus murinus
AAGTAAGATTTTTAAAACTAAATTTGTTCCTTGTTACTATAGCGATAAGTATAGTAATTTTCATTATATTAATATCTTTTAAAAAATGAAAGATCTTTAAACTAAATTTGTTATAATTTTGTCTTTTTTTTTTTTTTTTTTTGAGACAGAGTCTCGCTTTGTTGTCCAGGCTAGAGTGAGTGCCGTGGCGTCAGCCTACCTCACAGCAACCTCAAACTCCTGGGCTTGAGCGATCCTTCTGCCTCAGCCTCCCGAGTAGCTGGGACTACAGGCATGCGCCACCATGCCCGGCTAATTTTTTTTTTATATATATATATCAGTTGGCCAATTAATTTCTTTCTATTTATAGTAGAGACGGGGTCTCGCTCTTGCTCAGGCTGGTTTTGAACTCCTGACCTCTAGCAATCCGCCAGCCTCGGCCTCCCAGAGAGCTAGGATTACAGGCGTGAGCCACCGCGCCCGGCCTAATTTTGTCTTTTGACAGTGGACATGTATAAAGTCATGCTGGGGGTGGGGGTGAGCCCCTCTGTTCCTGTTACAATGGAGCATAATGAAGTTCAGGATTCAGCATCGGATTCTGGTGTGGATGCTCTCATTTACTAGGTAAGAGACCCCCAGCAAGTCACTGATGGTGTTTGCTGTCAAAAGGAGCAACTGAAATTCCTTTTAGAAGTCTGGAAGAAGGCTGGGCAAGGTGGCTCACGCCAGTAATCCTAGCACTTTGGGAGTCCAAGGCAGGATCGCTTGAGCCCAGGAGTTTGAGACCAGCCTGAGTAAGAGCAAGACCCTGTCTCTACAAAAAATAGAAAAAAATCAGCCAGACATGGTGGCATACACTTATAGTCCCAACTACTTGGGAGGCTGAGGCAGGAGAATCCCTTGAGCCCAGGAATTTGAGGTTGCTGTGAGCTATGGTAATGCCACTGCACTCTAGCCCCAGGCAACAGAGCAAAACCCTGTCTCAAAAAAAAAAAAAAAAGTCTGGAAGAATATATACCAACTTAATGAACATTGTGTCTGAGTAGTAGGATTACAGGTATTTTTTACTTGTGTTTGCTTTTACGTTTCAAATTTTCCGTGAAGAAAAAATCCTTTAAAATCAGAAAAAGACAATACTAAATTTTTTAAATATGGCTTAATTTTCAGAAGTATGCTACAAGATATACTCTTTTGAGGGATATTTCCTCCTCTTCCTCTACTTTGTCTGTCTGTCTATCTATCTGGTAGTATTCCTCAAAGGTTAGTTTTTAGGACCACCTGCTTCAAAAATCACTTGGAAGGCTTACTAAAATACAAAATCCAATATCTACACCCAGAATCAAACAGTCCAGAGTGAGACCCAGAGATCTGTATTTTAACATATTCCCTAAATGATTCTTTTCTGCACCATGAGCCTGAGCCACTGCTGTAGTGATAAAGACTTCTATTTACATTAATTTTCCAGAAAGCTAGGGCTTAACCATATATATAACTTTTTGAAATATTTTACACATCCCTCTAAAATAAGTTTGCTGAATAGAGTTTAAGGTTTTCTTAGGGACTAGAGGTCATGTCAATGAGATGGTATGGTATTAAGATACAGTCATTCCTTCAGGGCCTGTTGAATTGTTTGGAACTATTTTCCTCTGTCAACTGAAGAATCATGAGGTTCATAAATTTGGAAAGGACAGCTTTTTTTCTTATAAAGTGTTGCAGCCTGCAGGCTGGAGAAACCAAAGGTCCAGGAACTTCATGGGAGGGAATGATGAGATAGGAATTTATGCTGAATGGGTTGGCCAAGTATACATATTCAACAGGTTACAGGAGGAGCTGTGAATATTCATGAAAGGGGTATGTGCATGCATAGTAAGTAAACATACATGTTATACATGCGTCCCACATTCACTTTGGGGTGAGACTTAACATTTAAGTGTATTATAATTAGGCTCTATACATCAAAAGGTGAAACAGCAGACACAGAAGCATCTTGTATGCAGCCTCTGTAAACCAGCCCGAACTAGTCCATGGTTGGTGGTCTCTTATCAAGAAGAAATGCTGGTTAGGTGTTATGTCAAAACTGCAAAAGTGGAGGAGCAGCATCAGGAAGTTAGTTGAAATCAGCAGTAGAGCAAGTCTTTCAAAAGGGCTGGTTTCTGTTTAATCCTTAGGAAAGAAAGTCCAATAGTAGTTATCAAGGGAGGGAGTATAACAAAGCTGCCTGACCTCCCACCCCATCATGGCCAGGAACTCAGTTTTTAAGGCTTCTTTAGGGTCCCCTTGCCCAAGAGGGGGTCCATTCAGTTGGTTGAAGAGCTTAGGATTTATTTTTATTTCTCAGAACTCATTGTGATGTTTTTATGGTTCTATTAATTTTGTACTTTATTCACCATCCAATATCTGTTATTTCTTACTTTAAAAACAATTATTCACTTAACATTTCCTAACACAGAGATTGTCCCATTAAAAGAAACCAGATCCCTTTAAAGAAATGACTTATTCCAGATCTGAGGATGAAAATGTGTAAGATGATCCTGGAATACCTTTTATACCAAAAAGGAAGGAAGCTATCAAAGACTACTGGGGTTCAATCAAAAGGACTCACAAGCTAATATGAAGAGCCTCCTACTTGCTAAAGGTAGGACAATTTGGGCATCAATAGGCTAAAAACATCAATGGGTGAAAGCACATCAAGCATGTTTGACTCCATGAGTTTATAACGCTACTCAAAAACATGTTATCAGGTCATTCTACCCAAAATCCACTGAATATACGTTCTTCTCATCAGCTCACGGGACATTCTCTAAGATTGACCATATCCTAGGACACAAAGTAAACCTCAAGAAATTAAAAAAAAAAATTAGAAATCATACCATGTATCTTCTCAGATCACAGTGGAATAAAAGTAGAAATCAATCCTAACAGAAACTCACATTTCTACACAAAAACGTGGAAATTAAACAACCTCCTACTAAATGATTACTTCATAAATGAAGAAATCAAGATGGAAATAAAAAAATTCTATGAACAAAATGACAATGGAGAGACAAGTTATCAAATCCTCTGGGACACAGATAAAGTAGTTCTGAGAGGAAAATTTATCTCCATAAATGCCCATAACCAAAAGTCAAAAAGATCACAGATCACAAATAGACAATCTAATGAAACAACTCAAAGAGCTGGAAAAAGAAGAACAGACCAACCCCAAACCCAGCAGAAGAAGTGAAATCAACAAGATCAAATCAGAACTAAATGAAATTGAAAACAGGGAAGCTATTCAGGAGATTAATAAAACAAAAAGTTGGTTCTTTGAAAAAATAAACAAAATTGACACACCATTGGCTAAGCTAATGAAAAGCAGAAAAGAGAACTCTCTAATAAGCTCCATCAGGAACAAAAAAGGAGATATCACAACTGATCCCAAAGAGATACAAGATATAATTTATGAATACTACAAAAATCTTTATGCACACAAACTGGAAAATGTGGAGGAAATGGACAAATTTCTAGAAACACACAGCCTCCCTAGACTCAACCAGGAAGAAATAGATTTCCTGAACAGACCAATCTCAAGAGCTGAAATAGAAACAGCAATTAAAAATCTCCCTAAAAAGAAAAGTCCCGGTCCAGATGGTTTCACACCCAAATTTTACCACACTTACAAAGAAGAACTAGTACCTATCTTGCAGAAACTATTCCACAACATTGAGAAGAACGGAAACCTCCCCGACACCTTTTATGAAGCAAATATTACTCTGATACCAAAACCAGGAAAGGATGCAACAACAACAACAAAAAAACTACAGACCAATATCCCTAATGAATATAGATGCAAAAAGTTTCAACAAAATCTTAGCTAACCGAATCCAGACGCTTATCAAAAAAATAATCCATCACAACCAAGTGGGCTTCATCCCAGGGATGCAGGGATGGTTCAACATACGTAAATCTATAAATGCAATTCACCACATAAACAGAAGCAAAAACAAAGACCACATGATTCTTTCAATAGATGCAGAAAAAGCTTTTGACAAAATTCAACACCCTTTCATGATACGAACAGTTAATAAAACAGGCATAGAAGGAACATACCTAAAAATGATACAAACAATATATGACAGACCCATAGCCAACATCATACTGAATGGGGAAAAATTGAAAGCATTCCCACTTAGAACTGGAACCAGACAAAGCTGCCTACTATCTCCACTTCTATTCAACATAGTGCTGGAAGTCCTGGCTATAGCAATCAGACAGGAAAGTGGAATTAAAGGTATCCAAATAGGGGCAGAAGAGATCAAACTTTCACTGTTTGCTGATGATATGATATTATATTTAGAAAACCCCAAAGATTCAACCAAGAAACTCCTGGAACTGATAAATAAATTTAGTAAAATCTCAGGATACAAAATCAATACACAGAAATCAGAGGCATTTATATACGCCAACAACAATCAAATTGAGAAACAAATCAAAGACTCAATTCCCTTCACAATAGCAACAAAGAAACTAAAGTACCTAGGAATATACTTAACCAAGGAGATAAAAGACCTCTACAGGGAGAACTATGAAACACTGAGGAAGGAAATAGCAGAGGATGTAAACAAATGGAAATCCATACCATGCTCATGGGTCGGCAGACTCAACATCATTAAAATGTCTATACTACCCAAACTGATCTACAGATTCAATGCAATACCTATTAAAATCCCATCAGCATTCTTCACAGATATAGAAAAAATAATTTTATGCTTCGTATGGAACCAAAGAAGGCCCCAAATATCAAAAGCAATTCTAGGCAACAAAAACAAAATAGGAGGTATATATGCCAAATATCAAACTATACTACAAAGCTGTAGTAATTAAATCAATATGGTATTGGCACAAAAACAGGAATATTGACCAGTGGAACAGATCTGAGAATCCTGATATAAAACCATCCTCATATAGCCATCTAATCTTTGACAAAGCAGACAAAAACATACGCTGGGGAAAAGAATCCCTTTTCAATAAATGGTGCTGGGAAAACTGGATAGCCACTTGTAGAAGGCTAAAGCAGGACCCACACCTTTCACCTCTCACAAAAATCAACTCATGCTGGATAACAGACTTAAACCTAAGGTATGAAACTATGAGAGTTCTAGAGGAAAATGTTGGAAACACTCTCCTAGAAATCGGCCCAGGCAAAGAGTTTATGAGGAAGTCCCCAAAGGCAATCACAGCAGCAACAAAAATAAATAAATGGGACACGATCAAACTAAAAAGCTTCTGCACAGCCAAAGAAACAGTCATGAAAATAAACAGACAGCCTACAGAATGGGAGAAAATTTTGCATCCTACGCATCCGATAAGGGGCTGATAATTAGAATATACTTAGAACTCACGAAAATCAGCAAGAAAAAATGAAATAACCCTATTAAAAAATAGGCAAAGGATTTGAACAGAAACTTTTCTAAAGAAGACAGAAGAATGGCCAACAAACATATGAAAAAATGCTCATCATCTCTAATCATCAGGGAAATGCAAATCAAAACCACAATGAGGTATCACTTAACTCCAGTGAGAATGGCCTTTATCAAAAAGTCTCCAAACAATAGATGCTGGCATGGATGCGGAGAGAGGGGAACACTCCTACACTGCTGGTGGGACAGCAAACTAGTTCAACCTCTGTGGAAAGCAATATGGAGATACCTTAAAGCGATACAAGTGAATCTACCATTTGATCCAGCAATCCCATTGCTGGGCATCTACCCAAAAGATCCAAAGACACTCTACAAAAAAGACACCTGTACTCGAATGTTTATAGCAGCACAATTCATAATTGCAAGGCTGTGGAAACAGCCTAGGTGCCCATCAAATCAAGAATGGATTAATAAAATGTGGTATATGTATACCATGGAGTACTATTCAGCTCTAAGAAACAATGGGGATATAGCACATCTTATATTTTCCTGGTTAGAGCTGGAACCCATACTACTAAGTGAAGTATCCCAAGAATGGAAAAACAAGCACCACATATACTCACCAGCAAACTGGTTTTAACTGAGCAGCACCTAAGTGGACACATAGGTACTACAGTAATAGGGTATTGAATAGGTGGGAGGGAGGAGGGGGCGGGTATATACATATATAATGAGTGAGATGTGCACCATCTGGAGGATGGTCATGCTGGAGACTCAGACTTGTGGGGGGAGGGGGGAAAGGGCATTTATTGAAACCTTAAAATCTGTACCCCCCTAATATGCCGAAATAAAAAAAAAACTGAAAGGCAAAAAAAAAAACAAAAAAAAAAACACATGTTATCAGGCACTTCTGAAGAATGCTAGGAAAGTGCTTAATTATTTTAAAAACTGGTTATTAAAGGGAAGAATCAGGCATTTAGTCTCTCCTTTGTGATCTTTTCCAAAGGGTAATCAAACAGTTGATGAAGGAAAAATTCTCTTCTAACTAATAAACAGAAGAGGAATGATAGAACATCATCAATTTGCAATCCCTAATGATTTATGGGTGTGACAATGATCATAAATGTTTGCTAGCATCACAAGAAAGACCACCAGACACTGGATCCTTCAAATGGAAGTAAACACTACCACCTGAGTTATTTTTGTTCCTCTCCCCACCCAACCTGGGGAAAAAAAAACCTGAATCTGATCAAGCCTCTAGATCTAATGAAGAATTTACACGAAACAGACAGGGGAGGAACATGTTAAACATCACAAAGATATGATAGCAAAATTGAGGATACTCTAAAAGGCAAATGACCTGACGGCTTCAACAAAATGTTGCAAGAAAAAAAAATAAAAGGGATGGAGGAGGAACCTATAAGTAAAAAGAGATTAAAATATATAAATCACATATAAATTATAAGGCCATCAGGAAAATGTGAATACTAATTGGATATTTGATAACATTAAAGAATTAACTGTTTTAAATTTAGGTGTGATAATGGTACTATAGTTATAGTTTTCAAAAAGGAGCAAAAGAAAAACATGCTTTAGAAAAACATGCTTAAATATTTACAAATTAAATGTGATGTTTGAGATTTGCTTCAAAATAAATCTGGGGGAGCAAATGATGAGTAAATTGGGCCTGTATCAAAAATTATTAAAGCTGGTAAGGTCATCAGGTTCATTTTTCTCTTTTGTCCACTTTTGAATATGTTTGAAATTTTTCATAAATAAAATGGGCTAGGCGTGGTGGCTCACACCTGTAATCCTAGCAGTCTGGGAGGCCAAGGCGGGTGGATTGTTTGAGCTCAGGAGGTTGAGACCAGCCTGAGCAAGAGCAAGATCCTGTCTTTACTAAAAAAAATAGAAAAATTAGCTGGGTGCAGTGGTGTGTGTCCGTAGTCCCAGCTACTCGGGAGGCTGAGGCAGTAAGATTGCTTGAGCTCAGGAGTTTGAGGTTGCTGTGAGTTAGGCTGACTTCTTGGCACTCTAGCCCAGGCAAGAGAGTAAGACTCTCTTGAAAAAAAAAAAAAAAAGAAAAGAAAATGTTCTACAAGTTTATGGTTGAAACTTGAAAATTTCATAAAAGTAAAAGAAGAAAATGTAAATTATCCATAATCCTACCCTGCAGAGATAATCGCTACTATCATTTTACAGTATATTCTTCTAGCTTTTTAAATAATATATACAATCAAAATCCTGCTGTGAATATTGTTTTGTAATCTGCTTTCTTAAGATGCTATTTTTTCCTTGTCATTAAAAATTCTAAAACATTATTCTTAATGTTTGCAAGGGTATTTTAGTTCCTAACATTTATTTAATTAGTCCTCTATTTTTGCTACTAAAAATTTTGCTGCCACGAACATCCTTGACAATTTTTATTTTCAGACAACACTGATTTTTTTTAAAAAGTAGAATTACTATTAGAAGAATATAAGCATTTGCAAGTATTTAATAATACTACCAAACTGCTCTCCAGAAAGGTTCTATCCATTTATGTTCCTACCAGTAGTGAGGTAGAATTCCCCTTTTCCCAAAACCTTACTGTCCTGGAAGCTTTTAATCTGCCCTATTTAATAAAGAATTCTAAATCCAAAAAGCACTGGTAAGTGTGTAGGAGCCAGACAAGCCACTGTTGAATCCTATTAACTGTGTGATATTGGGAAAGTTACTTAACATCTCAGGATCTGTTTCCTTATCTCTAAAATGGGGAAAACAGCGGAGTGTAGTGGCTCACGCCTGTAATCCTAGCACTCTGGGAGGCCGAGGCGGGCGGATTGCGGCCAGGAGTTCGAAACCAGCCTGACCAAAAGTGAGACCCCCGTCTCTACTATAAATAGAAAGAAATTAATTGGACAACTAATATATATAGAAAAAATTAGCCGAGCATGGTGGCGCATGCCTGTAGTCCCAGTTACTCTAGAGGCTGAGGCAGCAGGATTGCTTGAGCCCAGGAGTTTGAGGTTGCTATGAGCTAGGCTGACGCCACAGCACTAACTCTAGCCTGGGCAACAAAGTGAGACTCTCTCAAAAAAATAAATAAATAAAATAAAATAAAATGGGGAAAAGAATAACATTGGGAGGTTACAGCTATTGAGTAAGATCATAAATGTAATGATATATATTATCTGTAAATTTCTTTACCAAGCAGTGCTTGGCTTGGTAAATGTTAGTTATATAACCACCATCATTATCATCATCATTATATCTTGGCTGCCTGTAAAAAGTCATAGTTGGTTTTGATTTTGTTTTTTGAGATCGGCTGGGGTGCAGTGGCATCATCATAGCTCACTGCAAGCTTAAACTCCTGGGCTCAAGATATCCTCCTGCCTCAGCCTCCCAAATAGCTGGGACTACAGGCACACCCTACAACACCTGACTAATTTTTCTATTTTTGGTAGAGATGGGGGTCTAGATCTTGCTCAGGCTGGCCTTAAACTCCTGTGCTCGAGCAGTTGTCCCCTCAGCCTCCCAAAGTGCTAGGATTACAGGCATGAGCCATGGCACCTGGCCTAAAGTCGTAGTTTTTGTGACAGTTATTTTCTTTTTCATGAAGAGGACTTTTTACTCACTTCTGCATTCAAGACTATATTTAAGATAGCTTATGGATGAGTTAGGACGCTTTTGGTGGTTGCAACTAACAGAAACCGCAAGTCAAATTGATGTAGCTGCAGCACCTAGAGGCAAGGACTCAGACATTGTCTGACTCTGTTCCAAGTGATTCCATTGGTACTGCCCTTCTGAGTGTTTTCAACCCTAATGTGCCCTAGATTAAGGAAGCTGTCAACAGCAACTAAATCCACTCTCAAGTGGAAAAAGAGTCCCTGCCCGCTACTACTCAATTAGATCTTGAGATTTATACTGATTAGGAAAACTGTTTTGTTTCATTTCAGGTTTATTTTTTGTTTGTTTTTGGTGGAACTTAATTAGCTGATTCCAAAGGTAAAGGGCCAAGATGAAAAACTATTGACTAAGGACAACAAGGGGAGAGGACTAGCTATCACAGGAACAGAATAAAGAGCCCCCAAGCGTATCTATACATTACACTTGCTACCTAACACTTGCTACATGACAGAGGTGGTCTGCAGGTTAGTGAGGGAAGAACAGACTTTTTAATAAATGGTGCTGATAAAATTGAGCATCCACGTAGAAAAAATTGAAATTGCACTCACTCCTATCTCACATCATGCACAATATTCAATTCCAGGTGGAATTGACCTAACTGTAAAAGGAAAAACTGTAACGCTTTTACGAGGTAAGACCTCAGGACAGGGAAGAAAGACAAGACACAAAGAGCACTACCCATAATAGAAAAGATTCATAACTTTGCTTACTTCAGAATTAAATTTTTCTGTTCATCAAAAGATACCATTGTTAGAGCAAAAAGTCAAGCAGAGTGGTGAGAGATATAAACAATTAAAAAAAAGGACTATGTAGTAGCCAAACCACATGAAGATTTCAGACAACGTGTAGCCAGCTCTATGAATAAATGTCAAGGACCTCTATGTTTTCTATAATCTTCTCCCTCTCATGTTTTAGAACTTTTAAGTAACTTACTTGACATTTTGAATTTGTTTCCCAGAAAAGGCAGAATTTCTGCAAAACAAAGGAGTTGAGATTCTAAAGGCCCCTAGCACAAACTTCCTAACTTATTGTCCCTCACTAACTTGTTCCCAATGCACATAGCCCCTCATTAATTTCAATGCAACCTGCCCCAATGCCTGTAGCCCCCTGGCCATGCTGGTGGTCCGTGGCCTGTTAGGAACCTGGCCGCACAGCAGGAGGTAAGCAGCAGGCCAGCCAGCGAAGCTTCATCTGTATTTACAGCCGCTCCCCATTGCTCGCATCACTGCCTGAGCTCCACCTCCTGTTAGATCAGTGGAGGCATTAGATTCTCATAGGAGCTCGAGAACCCTACTGTAAACTGCACATGTGAGGGATCTAGGTCGTGTGCTCCTTATGAGAATCTAATGCCTGATGATCTGAGGTGGAGCTGAGGCAGTGATGCTAGTGCTAGGGAGAGGCTGCAAATACAGATTATCATTAGCAGAGAGGTTTGTATAATTATTTCATTATATATTACAATGTAATGATAATAGAAATAAACTGCACAATAAATGCAATGTGCTTGAATCATCCTGAAACCATCCCTCTACCTGACCCATGGATCCATGGAAAAATTGTCTTCCATGAAACCAGTGCCTGATGCCAAACAGGTTGGGGACCACTGCCCCAGAGAAACTGATGTACAAATATTCAAAGCAGCAATATGCACTTATAACCCCCCAAATGGAAAACATCATAAATGCTCATTAACAGCAGAACTAAGTCTTGGACAAGTTAACCATTACCAACTCCAATAACAATAAGTAAATACGCTGGGCGTGGTGGGTCACCCCTGTATTCCCAGCACTTTGGGAGGCTGACACTGGAGGATCACTTGAGCCCAGAGTTCAAGACCAGCCTAGGCAACATATTATAGCAAGACCCCGACTCTACCAAAATAATAAGAAAACTTAGCTAGGTGTGGTGGTGTGCACCTGTAATCCCAGCTACTAATATGGCTGAGGCAGGAGGACCACTCCAGCCCAGGAGTTTGAGTCTGTAGTGAACAATGATGGTGCCACTGTACTCGAGCTGGGGAAACAGAGTGAGACCCTGTCTCTTAAAAAAAAAAGAAAAGCAAACAGTAATAATAATAGCTAACAATTATAAGGTGCTTACTATGTGCTAAATACTGTTCTAGTAGTTTAATATATAAATATCTATATTTTATATATAACTAATCATTACAAATACTAGTACAGGAATTATTGTGTGCTAGGTTCTAAACAGAAAGTTTATGTGTTTTGTCATTTGATCTTTACACTTAACCTATAAAAAAGGTACTATTGGCTGGGAGTGGTGGCTCATGGCCACCACTAATCCTAGCACTCTGGAAGGTCGAGGCGGGCGTAGTGCTCGAGGTCAGGAGTTTGAAACCAGCCTGAGCAAGAGCAAGAACCCATCTCTACTATAAATAGAAAGAAATTAATTGGCCAACTAATATATAGAAAAATTAGCCAGGCATGGTGGCGCATGCCTGTAGTCCCAGCTACTCGGGAGGCTGAGGCAGGAGGATCGCTTGAGCCCAGGAGTTTGAGGTTGCTGTGAGCAAGGCTGACGCCATGGCACTCACTCTAGCCTGGGCAATAAAGCGACACTTTATCTCAAAAAAAAAAAAAAAAAAAAAGGTACTATTATTATCCCCATTTTTCAAATGAGGAAATTGAGGTCAAGATCATACAATTACACACCTGTAATCCTAGCACTCTGGGAGGCCAAGGCAGGCGGATTGCTCGAGGTCGGGAGTTCAAAACCAGCCTGAGCAAGAGCGAGACCCCGTCTCTACTATAAATACAAAGAAATTAATTGGCCAACTAATATATATAGAAAAAATTAGCATGCCTGTAGTCCCAGCTACTTGGGAGGCTGAGGCAGCAGGATTGCTTGAGCCCAGGAGTTTGAGGTTGTTGTGAGCTAGGCTGACACCATGGCACTCACTCTAGCCTGGGCAACAAAGCAAGACTCTGTCTCAAAAAAAAAGATCATACAATTAGTTAGTGGTAAAATTGGGAGTCTGCTTTCATGGATCATAACCACTAGAAAAGGGTTTAAGGCAGAACATTAAGAACAACCAATAGGCTGGGTGTGGTGGCTCACGCCTGTTAAGCCTAGCACTCTGGGAGGCTGAGTAGGGAGGATTCCTTGAGTGCAGGAATTTGGGACCAGCCTGAGCAAGAGTAAGACCTTATCTCTACTAAAAATAGAAAAATTAGCCAGGTGTGGTGGTGCACGCCTGTAGTCCAGCTACTTGGGAGGCTGAGGCAAGAGGACCTTTTCAGCCCATGAGATTAAGGTTGCGGGTGAGCTACAATGATGCCACTGTACTCTACCCAGGACAACAGAGTGAGGAAAAAGAAAATTCAACAGATAAGAAGTTAGTAAGTAAAGGGAAGCTTAGGAATATTTTTTAAAATTAGGGAGGAGAGAGGTAAAAGTCCATTTAGAGCAGAGATTTTTTTTTTAATTTATTTTTATTTTTTTATTTTTTGAGATAGGGTCTCACTCTGTCACCAACACTAGAGTGCAGTGGCACCATTATAGCTCACTGCCAACTCAAGCTCCTGGGCTCAAGTGATCTTCCTGCCTCAGCCTCCCTAGTAGCTGGGACTGCAGGTGCGTACCACCACACTTTATTAATTTTTCTTATTTATTTATTTATTTATTGGTAGAGAAAGAGTCTCACTATGTTACCTAGGCTGGTCTTGAACTCTGGGCTCAAGTGATCCTCCAGTGTCAGCCTCCCAAAGTGCTGGGATTACAAACATGAACCACCATCCCCGGCCAAGAATCTTTTTTAATAACAGCTTTATTAAGATATAATTCACATACCATAAAATTCACCCTTTCAAAGTATACAATTCAGTGGTTTGTATAATATCTGCAATTTCATAACCACCACTACTATGTAAATTTAGAACTTTTTATTTTTTTCAACACTCCAAAAAGGAACTAGTACCTGGTAGCTGTCATTTCCCTTTCTGAGGCTGACTTCCTGCCTACCCCACCCTACCCCAGGTAACTGCTACTCTACATTTGTATGTGTATGTCTATTCCAAACATTTTAAATAAATGGAATGATATGATGTCTGGTTTTTTGTAACTGGGTCCTTGCACTTAGCACGATGTTTTCAAGGTTCATATATATTATTTCATGTATCGGTACTTTATTTCTTCTTATTGCCAACTAATATGGCAGTGCATGGATATACCATAGCACATTTTGTTTATCCATTCATCAGCTGATGGACATTTGAGTTGCTTTCATTTCAGCTATTAAGAAAAATGCTGCTATTAACATTTGTGTACGAGTTTTTGTGTGAACATACATTTTCATTTTCTTCAGTCTATACCTATGAGTGGAATTTCTGGGTCATATGGTAAGTCTGCATTTAACATTTTGACGAAATGCCAAACTGTTTTCCAAAGTGGCTGCACCATTTTGCATTTCCACCAGCAAAGTATTAGAATTCCAATTTCTCTACATCCTCACTAACACTTGTTATTGTCTATTTGGTTATAGCCATCTAGTGGGTAGGGAGTGGTATCTCATGGTTTGGAGCAGAGTTCTTGACTGTAGGTTGGATTTAACCTTGAACCCCACAAGGAAAGTCCCTTTTATCCTCAACCTTCACACAGCCTCTGCCAAGTTTCTCAGGTCCCTGATGGGAATGGCCCCTGTCTATGAGCAAAAATAGGCTAAGTCCTTTTAACCAGTCAGATCTAGGCCTGCTCCTTCCCATGTTAGATGTCCTCAAAAGTGAGGGGAAGGTTTCCTTAGAGTCTGCCCACTATGAAGGAAGTTATTTTTCCTATGGGCTGAGCCTGGCCCTGGTCATTTAGACAGGTTTCCATTCTCATGTTGAGAGCAGCTAAGATTTTTTTTCCTGCTTCTACTTTTCTGGATTTCTCTCACAGAAACACTGTCACCTCTGGAGGCTTTTCTTTATTGCACAGGGAAGAATTTAAAATTTGCCTTTGTCAGAAACAGACATTTAAGGGTGGGTTTATTTTGTACAGGAGGTATAAATTCCACCTGCCACACTGACCCTGACTTCTATTATTTAAAATCCAAAATATTCTCAGCCCTTCATCTGAAGGAATAGCCCTATATCATTGTTGATATATAACTGGGTAATGGTTATAAAGACTCCTGCCATTAGGAGCTTGTGTTGATGGCATTTTGAGGAGTGGTCCCCAAGGCACGTGTATGTCTAGTGAGCCAAGGAGAATCTACAGATGTGAGTGCAGCTGGTATACGGAGCCAGGAGGACTTGGCCATTGACTGGGTTTAGTCATCTTTTCTCTGCCAGTGGTGAATCACCAGAGACACCATTTCTCCTGAGAAGGGGCCTAGGTAGGAAGTTTAAGGGCAGGTGAATAGATCAAAGAAGAGACAGAGGCTGCTGCTACCTCTGAGCCCTTTCTCATGCTGTTCCATATACTTAAACAGTTCCTTTACTCCACCCACCATCCAAACCTCTGCCACTGTCCTTCTGGGCCTTACCTACTAAAGGCAAATGACCATCATCAGGTAACATAACAAAGAGGCATCCTCTGAACTCCCCCAAGCCTAGCTAAGTGCATCTCCTTTGTGTTTCTAAAGCATCTTGGGCTTATCTCCAGCACAACAATGGTCACATAGTGATGAAGTTACCTTCTCATACCAGAAGTTGCAAACCCAAATGCCTTCAGAGCCCAGCCAAGAAGATAACAAAAATAAGTGAAGTAGGTCAGACATGAGAATAATCCTGGCTTTAGAACAGAAACAAAAATTTTGTCTATTTTTCTTAAATTATGCAGTTCCCTTTATATTTTGTTTTCTTTTGAGAGCATCATAGGTACATGAAGCATTTCATTTCTCTCTTCAGCATAAAAAAAAAAACAGTGCAATTGCAACAATAAATGGTAACTGACATCCTCAGCTTTGGAGATGCAACAGGGAGTGGTGGGGGACTGTGGCCTACAGTCCCCAGATGACTGCTGCCCTGTGGAGTGTGGGTTCCATGTCGCAAGTTCTGGTTTTCAAAAGAAGCTGAGAATCCAGATCTTCATTAAAATCTTCCAACTTTTAAATGTCTGGTACCAATTCAAAAGTCTCAAAGCATGTGAAGGACAGACAGAATGCTCATGGGGGCCAGATTCAGCCCACAAGACCCAACTCTACCGCCCACTGGTCTTTTGGACAATGGACTGTGCAATTTTTAACTTTGAATCCTCCCAAATTAGCATGGAGTCCACTACAGAGAAAAGACTTGATACATTCTTGATGTGCTTTTGAAAAATAACAGTTGGTATTTATTTAGTGCTCACTTTGAGCCAACCACTTCAGCACTTTACATTCATTACCTCATGTCATCCTCGCAGCCTTCTGTGGTAGGTAGACTTGCTGAAGGTTGCAGAGTGAAGAAAGGAAGAAGGCAGAACTCAAACTCAGATCTGCCTGACACCAGATTTCTTAGAAAGGTAGAATCTTCCACTTGGGAGAAAGTATGGAATAATGGTTAAGATCGTGTTCTCTGGGTTTAGGTTTCAGATTAGTCACTTTCTATTTGTCATCTTGGGGGCAAATTATATAACATCTCTAAGCCTCGATTTTCTCATCTGTAAAATGGGAATAAAAGAGTTAAGTAGTTAATCCCAGCATTCTGGGAGGCCCAGGCGGGCAGATCGCTCAAGGTCAGGAGTTCAAAACCAGCCTGAGCAAGAACAAGACCGCATCTCTACTAAACTAGAAAGAAATTAATTGGCCAACTAAAAATATATAAAGAAAAAAATTAGACAGGCATGGTGGCGCATGCCTGTAGTCCCAGCTACTCGGGAGGCTGAGGCAGGAGGATTGGTTGCTATGAGCTAGGCTGACGCCATGGCACTGAGACTCTGTCTCAAAAAAAAAAAAAAAAAAAAGAGTTAAGTATTCATAAGGTTGTTGTAAGGGTTAAATGAGGTAAATAGGGAGGGAGGAGGTCATCATCAAACAATAACCATTATTATTGTCCCAGTGTTTTTCTCCTTAGGGTTATTCAATCATAGCTATCCCCACCCGTCACATCTCCTTGGCCTAAAAACAGGCATATTCTGGTGGAATAGCTTGTTATTAGAGAAAGGAGAAGGAAGTAACATAAGGAGTCACTTCAGATATCAGATGGCTGCCTTCTGAGCCAACGGCACACTTGATAGGAATGAAAATGATCAAAACAGATGACAGGGCTCAGAGCAAAGGGCAAATTGTTCCCCTGCCAGGCTGTTCAATAGAGGAATAGTTATCTCGGGTCTAAAGCTTCATCCACACTGGATCCCTGCATTTCACATCCCCTGAAGGTTAGAGCCAACTTTCAAAAAGAATAATTAAATCTGGAAAGAAATGGGGTCAGCAGGTCTCGCAGTGCTTTTAAACAGAAAGTCTCAGGGCTTTATATTTCTTGAGTTATTCTTAAAAAAAAAGAAAAGAAAAGAAAGTCTCAGAGCTCGTGGAAGAAAGTAGCTGATAGCAAAGCTGCTTTCTACTCATCAGCCCAAAGAACTGCTCAATCTCAGAAAAGAGATTTAGGAGCACGCCTCACCCAACACAAGTTGACCCTAACTTTTAAGTTATCTACAGTCAAAAACTTGATTCTGGACCTGGTTGATCCTGCCAGTACAAAAAAAAATTGATTCTGCCTATAAATGGATTGACATGTTTCAGAACATTTTTGGCTTGCTTAATAAAAATTATAGTTATTTTATAATAATAATCATATGAAAACAGTGATTACATTCATGATAACAAAAAAATGAAATACCTAAGTATTAATATCCGGAGAGATATGTACAGTCTATATAAAGACAATTTCAAAATGTTATTGGAAGATATGAAAGAAGATTTTAATAAGTCAAAATCTAAACAGTGATCCTGAATGAGAGAAGACATAAAATTGTAGAGATACCAGCTCTCTCCAAGTTATTAATAATTTACAGACAACTCAAATCCAATCAAAATGCCTACACAGTTTTTATATATGTATAAATATATCGAGAACTCAACAAAATAATTCAAATTTCATTTGAAAAATGGATGAATACTATGTCATACTTTTTATTCACTTATTTATTCATTTTATTAATTTTGCATTTTACTTAACTTTGTTTTTACAGCTTTATTGAGATACAGTTCATATACCATAATCTCACTTTGTTAAAGTGTACAGATTAATGGTTTTTTAATATATTCAGAGTTGTGCAACCATCACCACTATTTAATTTTTCAACACTAAAAAAAAAAAACCCAAAACCCATACCCAGTAATAGTCATTTATCTTCCCTGCCCCTTCTCTACCCACCCCAGATCTACATAACCACTAACCTACTTTTTGTCTGTATGGATTTGTCTATTCTAAACATTTTATATAAAGGTAATCAAACAATACTTGGTCTTTTATGACTGGCTTCTTCCATTTAGCATAATGTTTGCAATGTTTTTATTTTCTGTAATAAAGAATTTAACCTTGCCCAAACAAGCCTTTTTCCTTGGCTTCTGGGAAGTAATCTTTAAACTCTTGGAACATCATGCCTATTAGAAGCGTCTTTGTTTGCCTGGAAGCCTTGGGTCTTTTCACTTTTTTGATGGTGTCCTTTGAAGCACAAAATTTTAAATTTTGATTCAGTCTAATTTATGTTATTTTCTGTGTTGTTCATGCTTTTAGTATCATATCTCAGAATCCTTTGCCAAATCTAAGATCATAAAGATTTACCCCTGTGTTTTTTTCTATGAGTTTTATAGTTTTAGCTCTTACATTTAGGTCTTTTGAGTTATTTTAAGTTAATTTTTGTATATGGCATGAAGTAAGGGTCCAACTTCCTGGATATCAACTTTCCAGGTACCATTTGTTGAAAAAATTATTTCAACAAATAGTCTTGGGCCCGGCGCGGTGGCTCACACCTGTAATCCTAGCACTCTGGGAGGCCGAGACGGGTGGATGGCTCAAGGTCAGGAGTTCGAAACCAGCCTGAGCAAGAGCAAGACCCCATCTCTACTAAAAATAGAAAGAAATTAATTGGCCAGCTAATATATAGAGAAAAAATTGGCCGGGCATGGTGGCACATGCCTGTAGTCCCAGCTACTCAGGAGGCTGAGGCAGGAGGATCGCTTGAGGCCAGGAGTTTGAGGTTGCTGTGAGCTAGGCTGACTCCATGGCACTCACTCTAGTCTGGGTAACAAAGCGAGACTCTGCCTCAAAAAACAAAACAAAACAAAACAAAACAAAACAAAACAAATAGTCTTGGATGGTCTTGGTACCCTTGTCAAAAATTAGTTTACCATAGACATATGGGTTTAATACTCTCAATTTTATTCCATTGATCTATGTGTTTATCCTATGCCAGTACTACTCTGTCTTGATTGCTATAACTTTGTAGTAGGTTTTGAAATTAGGAAATATGAGTTCTTCAACTTTGTTTTTAAAGTTTTATTATGAAAATTTTCATATATATATATATATAGAGAGAGAGAGAAAAGTTGTAACAGTAGTTTAATAAACACCTATACAGTACATCCTCCCACCTAGGCTCAACAATTGTTAACATTTTGCTATATTTGCTTTTTCTCTCAAGCTCTCTTATTCTGTGACTATAAACACGTATGTTTTTTGTTGTTCAGTTGAACTATTTGAAAGCAAGTTGACATATTTCATCCCTAAACTCTCTGACATGCATCTCCAAAGAATAAGGACATTCTTTTACTTGACAATGATGTCATAAATACTCCTAAAAAATTAGGAAAAATTCCATAATGTAGTCTGTTACCAGTCCATATTAAAATTTCCCCAAATGACCCAAGAATATCTTTTATAGTTTTCCCCAGCTGAACCAGAATCTAATCAAGGCTTTCTAATTACATTTGGTATGTCTCTAAGTCTATTTTCATTTATTTTATTGACATCTATTCTATGACATTGACATTTTGAAGAGTCTAGGTCAGTTGTCTTATAGAATGTCTCATAGTCTAGATTTTTCTGATTGTTTCCTCATGCTGTTTAATTTGTTCTTCTATCCCCTGGATTTCTCGTGAACTGGAATGAAGTTAGGTGTGGCTTGGTCAGGAAATTGGGGAATGTCATATTAGAAACATCTAATGTCAGATTTTCCCACTATTAGTAATGTTAAAGTGATGACAGCCAGATCTCTCCATTGGAAAGGTATATTTTTTTTCTTTTGCAGTTACTAAGTATTCTATGGGTCTAGTTGGTTTTTGTTTTTGCCTTTTAAACTATAATAACTATATAATTTAATGCAAATCAATACTTTAATTAGAATTTTTTTTTGGCCAGGTGCAATGGCTCACGCCTATATCCCAGCACTTTAGAAGCATTGCTTAAGACCAGGAGTTTGAGACCAACCTGGGCAACATATGTCTCTATTTAACATCATGTCTCTATTTAAAAAAATAATATGGCCGGGCGCTGTGGCTCACGCCTATAATCCTAGCTCTTGGGAGGCCGAGGAGGGCGGATTGCTCAAGGTCAGGAGTTCAAAACCAGCCTGAGCAAGAGCGAGACCCCATCTCTATGATAAATAGAAAGAAATTAATTGGCCAACTGATATATATATAAAAAATTAGCCGGGCATGATGGCGCATGCCTGTAGTCCCAGCTACCCGGGAGGCTGAGGCAGAAGGATCACTTGAGCCCAGGAGTTTGAGGTTGCTGTGAGCTAGGCTGACGCCACGGCACTCACTCTAGCCTGGGCAACAAAGTGAGACTCTGTCTCAAAAAAAAAAAAAAATATATATATATATATATATGTGTGTGTGTGTGTGTGTGTGTGTGTATAAATATTGGGAAGGCATATGAAAGACATCTAAAAACAAAGAAAACTGAGGTGGGGCAGCTCCACTATCAGAGACTGACTATAATGTAACAATAACTAAAGCATAATTGCATCAGAGCATAAAATACTGGCACTGCAATAAATTCAAACATATAAAGAGAAAAGCATGTAAGTTGGAAGGTACCTCAAATAAAATTGAGTTCAATTGCTTCACTTTGCAGATGCAAATTCTGAAGCTCAAGAAGCTTAATAAATTTTGTTAAGGTCAATTAAATTAATGCCAAAAAATCATAATTAATTTTTGAGTACTTACTCCATGCTGGACATTGGTGTATGCATTTTACAGGGTTAACTCATATAATCCTCCAACTTTATGAGAATAGGTTATTACTTACTTTCTCCATTTTTTTTTTCTTTTTTTGCTGTGAGAAAACTCAGAGAGAATTTGTGACTTAACAGGATCCACAGCTAGTAAATTAGGAAGCTGGGATGGGAAGCCAGGAAAGATGACTCCAGAATCTGCTTAACTGCCATCTCACAAGTTACGTTACTTGTGGCTACACAGCCACAGCTAGTTAGGAATCAAGTTAGGCTCTAGGTTCTCTGAGAACGATTCTACCCTCCACCTGGAATTCCAAGAGTGGAGTGAATTGATTGTTTCTTGCAGCCTGGCACAGATCTGATTCCAACGTGCACCAGGGCCTCTATAGGAGCAGGCAGTTGCTGATAACCTGTGATAATGAGGAATGGATGGGCAAGAAAGATTCAGCACAGTAAAACACTTGGCCTTGGGGTATATTATCATATCAATTTTGCAGTAGATTTGCTTTCTTAATTATGTTTTGGTAAGATTGCTATTAAAGACAGTTGCTGTTCTCTATATACCCCAAGGACAACAAGGGACCATGACTGGTAGAAATGCCTTGCATGATATGCCTCTGTGGAAAGTCAGGGTGGACTATAAAAGCTGTTCTCCACACCTTTCTTTCAATCCTGCATCCTAGGTCTTGGTCATAGTCTTACTGATTTCCCAGGTTAATTATTTTATTTTATTTTATTGAGACAGAGTCTCACTTTGTTGCCCAGGCTAGAGTGAGTGCCGTGGCGTCAGCCTAGCTCACAGCAACCTCAAACTCCTGGGCTCAAGCAATCTTTCTGTCTCAGCCTCTCAAGTAGCTGGGACTACATGTATGCACCACCATGGCTGGCTAATTTTTTTTCTATATATATTGGCTAATTAATTTGTTTCTCTTTATAGTAGAGACAGGGTCTCGCTCTTGCTCAGGCTGGTTTCGAACTCCTGACCTCGAGCAATTCGCCCGCCTCGGCCTCCCAGAGCGCTAGGATTACAGGCGTGAGCCACCGCACTTGGCCACAGGTTAATTATTTTAACCTTGTCCTCTCTTTGCCATAGAAACCCATTCTGCCCTAAGAATTGTCATTCTTGCCTTTCCCCTTGACCCAGGCCCTCTACTTAAGTCCTCCTTCGGTTCCAAATCATCTGCTGAATTAAATCTAAGCTTCTTGATCTTGGCTTCTGGGACCTTCTCTAATTTGCTCCTCTTTTATTCTTCTTAGAAATAATACATTTTGCAACCAGCCTGTTGAATGTAAAGATAAAAAAAAAAAGAAATAATACATTCCTGGGGCAGATGTAAAACAGTTCACTGTCAACCAAAATCTTACATGTAATAATATATTTACATAGAACTTTCAAGTTCAGAAAAAACATATCCACTTATGTTAACTCATTTAAGTTTCACAATCAATCAAATATACATATAATGATATGTATAAAGCAGGTACATGATCTTCATTTTAAGTTTTATAAAGTTGGGACCCAAAGAAATCAAGTGACTTGACCACAGTAACACAGTTTATTGGTGAAGCCATATCTTAAATTCTAATCTTCAGACTCCTAGACCATGCTCATTATATTAAACATGATTAATAACTCTGTACTTGCCAAAAGTTTTTTAGGCTGGGCATGGTGGCTCATGCCTGTAATCCTAGCACTTTAGGAGGCCGATAGGGAAGGATTGTTTGAAGCCAGGACTTTGAGACCAACCTAAGCAAAAGCAAGACCCCATCTCTACAAAAAATACAAAAATTACCCAGGTGTGGTGGCATGCACCTGTAGACCCAGCTACTCCAGAGGCTGAGGCAGGAGAATCGCTCGAGACCAAGAGTTTGAGGTTGCAGTGAGCTATGATGATGCCACTGCACTCTAGCCTAGGTGACAGAGCAAGACCCTGCCCCCCCCAATAGTTCTTTTTCTTTTGGCTTTCATCCCGTGGCAGGCAGGATTCTAAACTATTCCCCAATATCTCCTCCCCCCACCATTACAGTACAAACCTTGTATAATCCCTGGGGCTGTGACTATGAGAAGATACCACTTCCCTGATTGTGTTATACTGTGTAGCAGCGTTGGTTGATTTTTTTTTTTTTCTTTGAGACAGAGTCTCACTCTATTGCCCAGGCTATTGCCCATGGCGTCAGCCTAGCTTACAGCAACTTCAAACTCCTGGGCTCAAGTGATCCTCCTGCCTCAGTCTACCAAGTAGCTGGGACTACAGGCATGCACCACCATGCCTGGCTAATATATATATATATATATATATTTTTAGTGTCTGGCTAATTTCTACAGGCATGGACCACCATGCCCGGCTAATTTATATATATATATATATTTTTTTTTTTTTTAGTTGTCCAGCTAATTTCTATTTTTTTTGTGTGTGTGTCACAGATGCAAGGTATTTAATAATTAGCAAAGCTTTAAACACATGCAAAAGGCTGCATTACAACATTGAAAACTAAACTATGTTGCACAAACCAATTAATAACACTGGACCAATTCACACAAGTAATGCAATTATCTTCTCCCCCTACTTTATCTATTATGCTGTCATTAGACTAACTTTCCTTTTAAGGCAAAAAACATGTCACAAAGTCCTTTTTGAGTCAGTTCTAACAAGGACAAAAACTGTAATTATGCAATTAATGTTTAATGTTTTAAACATGTGGCACTCTACTGGTTGCCTTGGCTCAAAGCACAGTGATGCTTCTTTTTTTTTTTTATTTCAGCATATTATGGGGGTACAGATTTTAAGGTTTCAATAAATGCCCATTTCCCCCCCACCCCCCTAATTTCTATTTTTTAAGTAGAGACAGGGGTCTCCCTCTTGCTCAGGCTGGTCTCGAACTCCTGAGCTCAAACGATCCCTCGCCTCTGCCTCCCAGAGTGCTAGGATTACAGGTGTGAGCCACTATGCCTGGCCAGCGTTGATCTTAAAGTATGGAGATTATCTGGGTGGGTCCGAGTGACCTAATTACTTATGAGCCCTTTAAAAGCAGTGTTTTCTCCCATTTGTGGCAAAAGAGGAAGTCAACTGGCCTGGAAGAAACCTATGGGAGTCATGTGGGAAGGACCTGAGAGTGACCACTAGGAACTGTAGGGTGGCCCCTACTGACAGCACACAACAAAATAAGGACCTAAATCCCACAACTGCAAGGAACTGAATTCTGCCAACGGAAGAATGAATTTAGGAGACGTATTTTTCTTCAGAGATCTCAGTCGGGCAGACATTGTGATTTCACTCTTGTCATACCCTGGACAGAGAACCCAAACACCCAGTAACTTACTAAGTATCACAAATACCTCCCTCGGAGAGTGTTTTGGGGACGGGTTGGATACTGCTTAAATAAAAGGTTTGAAAGTGGATGTTTTTAGAGCACCCAAGAACTCCCCATTCGCCAGTCTCACAGTATCGTTTTAAAACCCTCTTACCCTATCACTTCAAGGGGCTGTCCCTGAAAAGCTTTTTCATTTGGTACTAGGGGAATGGGACTGAGAGGGGAATGAAATAAAGCCGCATAAAAGGCATCTCCCTCCAACTTCGCTATTTGGCCTAGGGAACACCCTATCATGTCACAGTGCACGAGTAATCGAGTTATATATTTGCTCTTAACTGACGCGATTATCTCCTGCTAACGCTTGGTCTGGTCAGAATAGAACCGGATTGTACTCCTCTTCAAAGAACTACAAATCCCAGAAGGCCTTTCGGCCAAGGCGCCTGCGCATTGCGTGCTCCTTCCTTTACGCTCTGTGTCGCCGGGAAAGACCCGCCCCGCAGTGCTGTCGCTCGCGCTGGAAGAAGCGGAAGAAGATGGCGCTCACCAGGTGGGTTGTTGACTCGGGTCTTCAATACGGAAGGGTCTGGGAGTACTGATCTTTTTCATTTCTCTGCCCACACTCTCCAGGAAGCTCCTGGCCCGGAGCACAGAGTGACGTGGGCCAAGACTTTGGCCAGGCCTTCCCACCGGCCGCCGTGGCGATTGGGCCTCGCCAAAGCTGGGGTCTTTGCTGAGCGGCTTCTAGGATTTAGTTTGCCCCCTCACTGAGGCCGAAAGCTGAGGCGTGGCCTCAGACGCTCAGGAGTCGCACAAGTTTCTCGCTAAAGCATCTTTCAGGGTGTGAAGAGCGCTCCCTCGGGTCCTCGGTTTGGCTGGACGCGATGGGGTTGTGGAGGGCAGTGGCTTATTTGTCTGGGCGGAGTGGAGCGCGCGGGATGCGACTGCGCGGCTTTCCGGCGGTTTACTTGTGGCGGTCTCTCTTCGCTGTCCACTCGGTTTCCCGAAACGAGGATTCCTGAATAAAAGGGGCCCAGAGCTGAACAGAGATTTTAAATGAGTCTCGGTAGTGGCCCCTGTCCACTAATGTGCGCCGCTGCTCGGCACTTTAACTTTGGATCTTAGAATTTCTTCGGTAGATAGAACCACCTCAGATTTTTGCTGTTGCGCGTTGCCTTAGTAACCTTATGTAAAGTGCTCCCCTCCTGTAAGAAAAAGATGTTTTGAGTGAGAGATTCCAAGAAGTTACGCAACTCCCTCTAGTCCGTGACCTTGCTACCCCACCTGAGTAGAAAAACTTTACATGTGAACTCAACAGGAAAAGTCTAGTGTTCAAGAAGGTTGTAAAGAAAGTAATCATTTTAGGACATAGCTTGAGCCCCCTTAACAAACTTCATTCTTCTCACGTATTTTTCCTAGTTGATGACAGTATGGATCCTAAAAATGTTTTTTGGGTTTTTTTTGAGACAGAGTTTCACTTTGTTGCTCAGGCTAGAATGAGTGCCGTGGCGTCAGCGTAGCTCACAGCAACCTCAATCTCCTAGGCTCAAGTGATCCTCCTGCCTCAGCCTCCCGAGTAGCTGGGACTACAGGCATGCGGCACCATGCCCGGCTAATTTTTTGTATATATATCTATTTTAGTTGGTCAATTAGTTTCTTTATATTTTTAGTAGAGGTAGGGTCTCGCTCAGGCTGGTTTCGAACTCATGACCTTGAGCGATTTACCCGCCTAGGCCTCCCAGAGTGCTAGGATTACAGGCGTGATCCACCGCATCCAGCCGAATCCTAAAAATGTTTTAATCAGAAAATTATTTTGGGAATTTTGATTCACCTAAATTCTGTTGGGTGCCTTACTCCATCCTAGGGGTTGTGTATACAGAAGAATGTCTTCGGCTTCAGGGAAGTTGGAGTAGGAGGCATGCAGATATAAAATTAAGAACACAATATGCTTATTTCTGTAGTACTAACCTTAATGCAGAAGGAATTAGGTGGAATGAGCTATATAGCCTTTAGAGTTTCCTTCAGTCAATGTTACAGGCTCCAAACATTTGAGCGCCCCCCAGGTATGAGGCACTGTGACTTAGGCTAGTAGAGTTATGAGGGAATGCTTTGTGGAAAAAGTGGAATTTGAAATGGACACACAGGAAAAATTCCTAGAGATGTCATGGGTGTTGTGTGCTTAAAATTGCAATGGCAGAATGCAATCTTTAAATGGCCAGCCTTGGGGATTACATAGCTTTCTATAGCTTCCATCTGGTATTTATCAGTAATATCCTTTGTAATAACCTTTATAATAAACCAGTAAACATGTGTCCCTGAGGTCTGTGAGCTGTCTTAGCAAATTATTCAGTTGGTGCAAAAGTAATTGCAGGTTTGGGCTGAATTTTAAATCAGCTAGGATCAAACATGTCTTTATTAATCAAAATTGGAACCATTACAATCAACATATTTTTGCCAATGAGAAATAAGTTTGTTTATCCCTGTAACATAAAAATCTGTCCTTCGTGATTTGATGAACTCTTGGAAAGCGTTTTCTGCATCCTCCTGGTTGTGAAAGCGTTCTC
Organism: Microcebus murinus; assembly: GCF_040939455.1. Taxonomy (NCBI): domain Eukaryota; kingdom Metazoa; phylum Chordata; class Mammalia; order Primates; family Cheirogaleidae; genus Microcebus; species Microcebus murinus. Next base: position 24,623,524 of record NC_134109.1, read on the forward strand.
CCTGCAAAAAGTTGTTGATATGCTTGAAGTAGTCAGTTGATGAGAGGTCAGGTGAATATGGCAGATGAGGCAAAACTTCATAGCCCAATTCATTCAACTTTTGAAGCATTGTCGTTGGTTGTGCCTTGTGTATGGTGGGGCATTGTCGTGGAGAAGAATTGAGCCCTTTCTGTGGACTAGTGCTGGCTGTAGGCCTTGCAGTTTTCGGTGCATCTCATTGATTTGCTGAGCATCTCAGAAGTAATGGTTTCGCCAGGATTCAGAAAGCTGTAGTAGATCAGACTGGCAGCAGGCCACCAAACAATGACCATGACCTTTTTTTGGTGCAAGTTTGGCTTTGGGAAGTGCTTTGGAGCATCTCAGCCCAACCACTGAGCTGGTTGTGCCAGTTGTGGTATAAAATCCACTTTTATCGCACATCACAATCCCATCAAGAAATAGCGCGATGGCCGGGCGAGGAGGCTCACGCCTGTAATCCTAGCACTCTGGGAGGCTGAGCCGGGCGGATTGCTTGAGGTCAGGAGTTCAAAACCAGCCTGAGCGAGACCCTGTCTCTACTAAAAATATAAATTAATTGGACAACTAAAAATATATATACAAAAAATTAGCCGGGCATGGTGGCGAATGCCTGTAGTCCCAGCTACTTGGGAGGCTGAGCCTGAAGGACTGCTTGAGGCTAGGAGTTTGAGGTTGCTGTGAGCTAGGCTGACACCATGGCACTCACTCTAGCCTAGGCAACAAAGTGAGACTCTGTCTCAAAAAAAAAAAAAAGAAATGGTGCGTTGTTGTTGGCAATAAGAGAAGAAGACATTTCAAAACAACAATTTTATTGATTTTATCAGCTCACAAGGCACCCACTTATCCAGCTTTTTCACCTTCCCAACTTGCTTCAAATGCTAAATGACCATAGAATGGTTGGCAACTGCTTGTGTAGTTGTAAGAGGATCAGCTTCAATGATTACTCTCAATTGGTCTTTTCAACTTCCGATGGTTGGCCACTACTTCTCATCTTCAAGGCTCTTGTCTCCTTTGCAAAATTTCTTGAACCACCTCTGTATGTTCATTAGCAGTTCCTAGGCCACATGTGTTGCTGCTGTTGCAAGTTGTCTCTGCTGCTTTACAACCCATTTTGAAAAAGAAAATCGCTTGAATTTTTGCCTAACATTATTTCTATAGTCTAAAATATAAAATAAACAGCAAGTAATAAGTCATTAGCAAAAAAACATAAAGCGAGAAATGTGCATTAAAATTATATCTAACATAACCACATTTATTTCAGAATTCCAGTATCAAAGGCAAATTTCAGCAATGCTAAAACCACGATTACATTTGTGCCAACCTAATGGTTAACCCAAAGAGGGGATCATGAGGAGCTTGGTTTGTATTCAGTTGGTTAGTGGCCCAGACTTACTGACTTTACTGTTAGCAGCTTAAGTGGGAACAATCTTGTGGATTGTTCTCCAGGTAGACAGCATCAGAATTTAATTGAATTGGAGGACACTCAGCTGTTGTCTGCTAGAGAACTGATTGCTTGCTTGCTATGCGGGAGGAAGCCCCCACACATCTGGTGTCAAAAGTGTTGTGTGTTGTGTTGTTGAGTGAAATAGTAAGAGAAATTGAGGGGTTTTTCCCCTATATCTTTACACTATCTATCTTCATGGAGCTTACATTCTAGTAGGACAGAAAGACTATGTATAGTAAAACAAATCAGTAATGCAATTTCAGGCAATAAGTGCTTGGAATAAGATAAAGGTAACTTGGGGCCACACATGCCCTTCTGAACCCTTGTGTGCAGCCTTTTGACTAAATCCAAACTTAACAGAATAAATACCTTTATTAAAAGGATTGTTTTGTAAAATTTGGATTGGGTCAAGGGGCCACACTTAGGGATGTGGAAGACCATGTGTGGCCTTGAGGCCGCAGGTTCCCCACCCCTGGGTGACTCAAAGTTTGGGGTGGAGTGGCTATTTTAGTCAAGGGAGTCAGAAAACAGCTCTAGGGAGATGTAATTGAGCAGAGACATGAAAGCTACGATGCATACTGTTAAAATTTCTGAGGAAGAGTTTTCTATTAAAGCATAGGCAAAATTGTTCTTAATAAATAGAATATTTTATGTAAAATGAATAGCAAATGTAAGTATCTTGAGATGGTTTGTTTAAGGAAAGAAAAGAAGGCTGTAGTGACATAAAGATGGTGAGTGCCAGGGGTAGAGTGAATTTATTTCTCTTGCATACATTTAAGGAGCCCCTGCTATGAGCTAGCATTAGGAATGTAAGAAGCATGAGCCATGATTCCTCAGGTTGCTCACAATCTAGTGAAGGAAGGATAGGTCAATGAACAGATGATGGTAATGCAGTAAGAAAGATGTTCTTGTGGTATGCCAAGGGTCTTATGAGAGTTTAGATGGGAAGCAGCTAACCCAAACCGGGAGACTCATGGCACAGCTCCAAATAAACATTATTGAACAGTATCTAGACACTATGCCAACTGGTTCATGGTTTTTTCTCTTTAATACTTACCAGAACCTTATGAAATTGGTACTCTTATGATCTGTCATTACAGATGAGACAGCAGGTTCAGAGAGGTAAGTAACTTATCCAGATTAGTAAGTGGCATAGATAGGATTGGAACTCTGGCTATTGGCCGTCTCATTACCTGACCTCCTCACACTGAATTAGATCCTTCTGATGAATGCTGTGATAGCACTCTGTACTTTTCCTTCATTACTTAATATGATTTTTAATTATGGATTTATATGATTGTCTTTCTCCCCTGCAAGAATGTGAGCTGTCTCAGCTTATCATTCTCAGTTTATAGTCTCATTGCCTTCCTAGCATAGTGCCTGAACCTAAGTGATTAATAAATAATTTTGAATAAATGAATTAAGTCTGCTGCTTATTCAAGTGTGCTTACTAGCAAAGAATAACAAAGGAATCTGAATTATTTTTTCCATTAACCATATTCATCTATTGCATCCTTTTGTGGTACTTTGGGGTGTCAATATAATAACATTTATAATACTTAAAAATTATTGAGTATGGTTTAGTAAAAAGGTTACTTTGATTAAATAATAATCAATTACATCTTCAGGGCTTCTCCTGACTGACCTAAGTTTTAAATTACATTCTAAACTAGGAAACCCTTAGGAAAATGCACTTAAATATGCAACTTGTGTTTTCTTTCTTTTATCTGCAGCTTTGTTACATTCAATCTTAATCCTAGTTCTTTAGTATTGACACTAAAATAATTAAAAGTAAGGAGTATTAAGAATAGCTAGGGTACTTAGAAAACCATATATTATTAGACAGTTGGTCCCTAGGTAACTAAGGATGTTTACTTTTATAAGAAATGAAAATGGAAACATAAAAAGCTTAATAGTTTATTACGTGAAATAATCTGTTAGTTTTTGATTCTGGATGTCATTTGCTTTTGTCCTAGTCAAATGTTTTCACTGTATGCCTTTGAGCACTTCTTTCTTTCCACACATGAGAAAATGACTGGTATTGAATACTGCCATAAATCATTGAAAATTCTGCTTTTTTGCTCAAAGGAAAAAGCATTGTAGAAAAAATTGTCTCTGATGGCCAAATTACAATAAACAAATAAACAATTAAATTTTTTCAAAATTCTGACTTTCATTATCTTTGCTTATAGCTTTTTACCTGCACCTACTCAGCTATCTCAGGACCAGCTTGAGGCTGAAGAGAAGGCAAGATCTCAGAGGTCACGCCAGACCTCACTGGTATCCTCCCGAAGAGAACCTCCCCCATACGGGTATCGGAAAGGCTGGATACCTCGGTTATTAGAGGTAAACGTGGATCTTCAATTTGTATTTTTAAAATTGTGCTGAAATTTATTTAGTACTCTGTAACAAATTTAAACCATAGAACCCCTGATTATGAGTTTCATTGTGATAGAAATTCTGGTTGTGAGCTCTCAAGATATGTCCTTCCCTCAGAAGATTTATCTTTTTGTTTGTTGTCTATCACTGCTTTTTGATTAGAAAATTGTACCATTTTGTCTATTCTTATGTCAAACTATCAAACATTTACAAAAGAAACTAACATTTTATAAATCCAGGAATTATAGCATATGAAAGATAATGGGAAAGTAAGATTAAAGTAAGAGTGAAAGTGGATTTCATGTTTCGTTTTTAGGAGATGTAAGAGACAACATTTGGTGGTTTTGGAGGCAGTGAGGGAGAAGGAAGAATCTGGAGTGATCCTTTTGTATCTCTATCTTATTCCCAAAGAACAAACTTCCATGGCAGCATCTATTCTCCTAATTGCTCATGATCTTGTACATCAGTTTAATACATATTCCTTTCCCTAATGCCAGGGTAGCAGTCCCATACTTGACCACTTATCTAGGGAGAAAAGCAAATAATTGAGACTAAAATACTTTGTCTCCTCAAGATCTCCACTTTTTTTTTTTTTGAAACAAAATCTCGCTTTGTTGCCCAAGCTAGAGTAAGTGTCATGGCATCAGCCTGGCTCACAGCAAGCTCAAACTCCTGGGCTCAAGCAATCCTGCTGCCTCAGCCGCTCGAGTAGCTGGGACTAGAGGCATGCGCCACCAAGCCCGGCTAATTTTTTGTATATATATATATTAGTTGGCCAATTAATTTCTTTGTATTTATAGTAGAGATGGGGTCTCACTCTTGCTCAGGCTGGTTTCGAACTCCTGACCTCGAGCAATCTGCCCGCCTCGGCCTCCCAGAGCGCTAGGATTACAGGGGTGAGCCACCACGCCCAGCCAAGATCTCCACTTTTATCAAGACTTTTTCTTCTCCCTCTCCTAATATTCATTCTGACTCCTTCAAATTTTCTTCCTCCATGTTCCACAAAATGTTCATACCCTGTTAAAAAATCTAAAGTGGCTATACCATTCACTTTTGTACCCGGTTATTTTTATATTCTGTCCTTATGTGCTTATGATATTTACTTTACAAATTTGAAGGGCTCATGCCTTTTTCTCACATGCCTCTAAGAGGTGACTGTAGTGTTCATTAAATTAAAACTTGTTCCTTAGGAACCCTACCAGAAGCCATTTGTATTCTCAACCTCTCCCATGTTTATCATTCCCCTACATTCCAGACTATAGAGCCTATAAGATGAACGTCCAGCTAGATCATATCTTGTCCTAACATATTCCCTGTTTTTTTGGGGTTTTTTTTCTCTCAGCTTTCCTTTGGTCCTTATGAATTCTAGTGTGTGAAGGGCCAGTCTTAAGGGATTTTATTAATTATTAAGGGATTTTCATTGCTTTTTTTTGTTCTCTGTGATAGTGTAATTTGTGAGAAACAGAGCGATCATCAAGGAATCTTACTGGGGGCAGAAACATAGTGATTGGCATTATTTAATAGAGGAGTTGAGTGTCTCTTTTGAGAGATTATAAATATTCTTTGGTCTTTCAATAGATTACAGAATGGGGGTGGCAGGCATCATTTTACATACAATGGAAAGCTCATCTTGTATTTCAGCATCATGATATTTGGTTGCTATTAGCTTTTTAAAATCTTACTTGACTATCAAAGGTTTCATATATCCTGGTGGAACAGAACAGTTTATTTGAAAATCAAAGAGAAATGTCCAGCTAATTTGGAAATGTCACGGATGCTTCTTGAGGGGAGTGAATGTTCTGTGGAAGAAGGCATTTTGTTCTAGTTTTCAAAGTAAAAGCTATGATTTTCTGGCAAGCTTAATGACCACATAATGCTACATCTACAGTTCTGAAGTGCTTATTATAGTTGAAGAACTCTAGCAAATCTGAGCATGTGTCAGATTGATGGTCTGGGTACAGGAAGCACTTTTTTTAGGAATGCTTTAACTATTTCTGCCTAATTTACAAGAAAATATCTTTCAGTTTTATTCTGTTGGTTTTTAGAAATTTCAGTGGTCTCATTAGCAAATACAAATATTGTACCTAGCAACTCATATATCTTGGATCTAATGGAATATTGCCTGAAGAAGTCTTGTAAAAGTTGATATTTTCATAAATATTTTTATCAAATGATGTAAATGATTAATATACATATATTTTTTATTATGTCTTAGTAGTGTTAATTTGGCTTTTTTGAGGTAAAAAAAAAAAAGCTATTTCAGAGTAATAGAAAATACAAAGCTGGCCAAGCATGGTGGCTCACACCTGTAATCTCGGTACTTTGGAAGGCCAAGGCAGGAGGATCACTTGAGCCCAGGAGTTCAAGAGCAGCCTAGTTAACATACCAAGACCCCATCTCTAAAAAAAAAAAAAAAAAAATTTTTTTTTAATAAGCCTAGTATGGTGGTGCATGCTTCTCCAGAGGCTGAGGTAGGAGGATTGTTTGAGCCCAGGAGTTGGAGGTTACAGTGAGTTATGATCGTGCTTCATCCTTGGGGACAGGGAGACCCTGTCTCTAAATTTAAAAACTAAAAATTAAGAAAAAAAAACACAAAGCTTTTTGGAGTCAAAAGATCTGGGTTCAAGTTCTGCATATGCTGCTAGCTGTAACATCTTGGGAAAAATCACTTAATTTTTATAAACCTAATTTTTTCCTTATGAAAATAAGAATTGTAAGGATAAGATAGTATAAGTGTAAATTATGATTTTTAAATTAAAAGGTACTAAGCAAATGGTACTAAAAAACTTTAAAAATTACACTTGATGTTCATATGTTTATTTGATTACATACGGTTTTTAAATATTAAACTTCCTTGACAAACTTTATTTAACTTGTTCTACTTTAGAAGTCTTAGTTCTCTCTCCTAAATAATCGTATATAATTACCAGTAGAAATGTGACAAACTCATTTCTGGGTTGTTCCTATTCTATTTATTTGCTTCTCACATACAGTGAATTAATGACACCATGTTAATAAAATCTGGTTCTAAGAAAAAATTCTTTACATTTCACCCCTAAGTATAGCTTTACCTGTTCCTCACTAAATACATATATGTTATATTTATATATGCTAAAGTGAAAATCTTTGCCTTGTTCTAAATGTTTTGCTTAGTTTCTTCCTGCTACATATATAAAATCCAGATTCCTTGCCATGGCCTAGAAGCCCCTTCATAGTCTGGTATTTGTCTACCCATGCAACCTATGTGACAGCTTCACTGTTCTTAAGAAGCTGTTGGCCCCACTGAACTCTCGTTTCCTAAAATATGCCACATTCATTCTTGCAACAAGGCCTTCACATTTTCTGTTTGCTTTGCTTAAAAAATGCTTCCCTCTGGCCCGGCGCGGTGGCTCACGCCTGTAATCCTGGCTCTCTGGGAGGCCAAGGCGGCAGATCCTTTGAGCTCAGGAGTTTGAAACCAACCTGAGCAAGAGCGAGACCCCGTCTCTACTATAAATAGAAAGAAATTAATTGGCCAACTAATATATATAGAAAAAATGAGCCGGGCATGGTGGCACATACCTGTAGTCCCAGCTACTTGGGAGGCTGAGGCAGGAGGATTGCTTGAGCCCAGGAGTTTGAGGTTGCTGTGAGCCAGGCTGATGCCATGGCACTCACTCTAGCCTGGGCAACAAAGTGAGACTCTGTCTCCAAAAAAAAAAAATGCTTCCCTCTGATCTTCCCATAACTGCTTTATTATCATTCAGACTTTAGCTCACATGTTAACTTCTTCACAAAGGCTGTCCCAACCACGCTATTGAAAGTAGCCCCTCTTTCCAGTCCCTGTATAACCTTAATGGTACTTATCTATCACAAACCAAAGAGTATGTTTTTTGTGTCTTTGCATACTAGAATGTAAAATCCACAAGAGTTAGGGACCTCTGCCATATCTCCAGCATCTAGCATACTAAGGACTCAATAATTATTTGTTGAATGAATGAATATATCTTAAATCTCAAATTACTACTAAATAGTTTTTCATTTTTTTGCTTTCTTCCCCTCCCCTCCCCTCCCCTCCCCTCCCCTCCCCTCCCCTCCCCTCCCCTCCCCTCCCCTCTCTCTTTCTTGTTTCTCTTCTTTCTTTCTTTCTTTCTTTCTATAGGATTTTGGAGATGGAGGTGCTTTTCCAGAGATCCATGTGGCCCAGTATCCACTGGATATGGGACGAAAGAAAAAAATGTCGAATGCACTGGCCATTCAGGTGGATCCTGAAGGAAAAATTAAGTATGATGCAATTGCTCGACAAGGACAGTCAAAAGACAAGGTAATGCTCTCACTGATTTTCTTTTTCTCAATGATTGATATTTTGTGAAGAATTTTTTTTTAATTTTGTGAAAATGACAAATCTCTTGCCTTTTGATTTATGTTAAAAGTAGCAATGGGGCCGGGCGCTGTGGCTCACGCCTGTAATCCTAGCTCTTGGGAGGCCGAGGCGGGCGGATTGCTCGAGGTCAGGAGTTCGAAACCAGCCTGAGCAAGAGCGAGACCCCGTCTCTACTATAAACAGAAAGAAATTAATTGGCCAACTAATATATATAGAAAAAATTAGCCGGGCATGGTGGTGCATGCCTGTAGTCCCAGCTACTCGGGAGGCTGAGGCAGCAGAATCGCTTGAGCCCAGGAGTTTGAGCTTGCTGTGAGCTAGGCTGATGCCATGGCACTCACTCTAGCCTGGGTAACAAAGTGAGACTCTGTCTCCAAAAAAAAAAAAAAAAAAAAGTAGCAATGATGTATACTTGGGCTAACTTCAGTGTTAAGCAATCACATTTTCCTTCGAAATTCTCAGAGTTTGTGTATACTCAAGATTTTTATTTGTTTTATATTTTTAAAACAATTATTTTATAGTACTAGCATTATGAAAATGCTGGCAAATTTTTTGAAATCTACAATCCTACTTGAGACCAGCCTGAGCAAGAAAGAGATCCTGTCTCTACTAAAAATAGAAAAAATTATCTGGTTGTGATAGTGCACTCCTATAGTGCCAGCTACTGAGGAGGCTGAGGCAAGAGGATCGCTTGAGCCCAGGAGTTTGAGGTTGCAGTGAGCTAAGCTGACTGACACAATGGCATTCTAGCCCAGGCAACAGAGCAAGAGTCTGTCTCAAAAAAATAAAATAAAAATCTACAATCCCAGAGCCTAAAAAAAATCAACTTTTAATTTTATCTATAGTCTCTTCTAATTTTTTCCATGTACTGAGAGAGTATTTACATAGACACTTATTTTAATAGTTCATTTGAATATAATAAGTTACACAGACTTCTTTCGCCCTAGATTAAGTACAAAGCTAGCATTTGCCATCCAGATTTAGGATGGCCCTGCTTACAAAGTAATTCAGAGACCAAAAATAAAATCTGCTTAAAATAATCTCATCACAGTGAAGCTACACTCAGGGCCAAGGAACTATTTTTAAGAAGACCTATTTTTTTTTCTTGTAAGTAAATACTCAAGGTAGAAGTAAAAGATTTCTTCAGAATTAATGATGGGAAAAATATTTGAGAGATGTTAGTGCCTATCCTTTGCCTCTTTTTCCCTAGGCTTTTTCATTTTACCCTCAAAATAGCACTGACAGCTTATCTTTTGCTACTGCACCATGGCTGCTGAGTCTTTGGGGAAAACAATTATGTAATCATGCAAATTTTATCTCTAGTTTCAGCTTGGTTCCCTTGATATTCCCACCAAGCCTTAATACCTACACCCTTCCATCCTGTCTCATCTTTAGCAGATGACTCTCTCATCTGTTTGAATATAAAGACTATTGGGGCCGGCGTGATAGCTCTCGCCTGTAATCCCAACACTTTGGGGGGCCAAGGCAAGAGGGTCACTTGAGCCCAGGAGTTTGAGACCAGCCTGGGCAACATAGCAAGACCCTCTCTCAGCAAAAAATTTAAAAAAATTAGCTGGGTGTGGTGGTACACCTGTAGTCCTACCTACTTGGGAGTCTGAGGCATGAGGATCACTTAAGCCCAGGAGTTAGAGGCTGCAGTGAGCTATGATTACCACTCCCCTCAAGAAACCCCAGCAACTTTAAATCGACTCCAAAATAAATTATATGTTATGATTGTATGATTTCACAAACTAGCTAAGCCTAAAGACTGTTTTTCTTTCTTCCTCACATGGTGAATATGAATATGTTGGTAGGCTTATCCTTTTAGTCAGTCTAGTTCTTTGCCGGTTTTTGATAATAAGAAAACATCTGTTTCACAGATGAGTTAGTACTTGATCTTGTTCACAAAGCTCATGTGTGCTTCTGATATCTTCAAGAGTATATTATATTTTTCAGATAACCCTCCCAAGCCCCTTTGCCTCCTGGGATGTGCTGAGTTTCTTCACATTTAGTTCTCAGGCTATAAAAATTTGGGGTTTTATAGTTAATTACCATAAAGGAATCTTGCTCTTCAGTTGTCCTTCACTCAGCCTTGTGAGATGCTAGAATCTTACCGATGCTCATTTAAAGGGTTATTAACTTTGAAATATCCAAATAAGAAGCAGCAAATGGCTCTTGTGTGCTAAATTAGTATTGAGACTTTATGTTGAACATATATGACTACTAGGGAGCCATTTACTTAGAATCCCTTCCTATAATGATTGAAGAGTTAATTACTTTATGATATAAAAAGCTTTTATAATGTAAAAGTCATTAACCCTTCAGTCTTGATATTTTTACCTAGAGTGTCATATAATTTTCAATTTGCAGTGGTTTTGATTTTTCCCTCCTAGAAGGAAATAAGACTTCTGAGTTCAGTTGGTATCTGTGTAATTTTAATGTACTGAGTTTCACTCTTCTCACTAGAGCTGTGGCCCCCAACCCCCAGGCTGTGGACTGGCACCAGTCCATTGCCTGTTAGGGACTGGGCCACAGAGCTCTGCTGCTCCCTGCCCATCATATCCATGGAAAAATTGTCTTCTATGAAACTTAGAAATCAGGCTGCACAGCAAGAGGTGAGCGTCAGGCAAGTGAGCAGAGCTTCACCTGTATTTACAGCCGCTTCCCATTGCCTACATCACTGCCTGAGCTCCCCCCACCCCCATCCGTGGAAAAACTATCTTCCATGAAACCAGTCCCTGGTGCAAAGAGGTTGGGGACTGCTGTGCTAGAGTAAGCTTTAGTGTCCCTTCCAACATGAATACTCTTAGAGGATGGTTACTCTAATAGCTCACATATCAATAGTATATGTTTTGTGCTAAATCATCTATACTTTTTTACATGAGCCCTCTTATTTCTGAAAAAAAAAACAAGCTAGAGGTTTCCATTTATAGCCATGAGATAGGTCTTTTCTGGGAATCAATAGCTTATAGAGAAAGCTCCACAGGGCCTAAAATATAAGAACCGTTAACATATAATAGCACACCTCTAAAATTTATTTATTGATTCATTTGTACAAAAAATATTGACTGAATATCTCCTGTGGACCAGGCATTGTTATAGGCACTGGAGATACTTTTAATGAATAAGGGATTTCTCATCAGTAATGTGAGTATAATCTTTGTGCATACCTCATAGGGTTGATTAAACAGTGGCATACAAAGTGCTTAATAAATATTAGCCATGATCACTATTATTTTAGTAGGGGAGACAGATAAATAAGTAAAGTAGGTAAGTGATTTCATACTGTGAATAGCACTTTGAAGACATTAAACAGAGTGCTGTGGAATAGAATGGGTGGGGAGGGGTTGCTACTAGCAAAGATAGAGGACACCTCACCAGTGCTGGACCTTTGATCTGAGAGAGATTGAGAACTTACTTGAAGAACTGGGAACAACACTCTATAAAGGCCCAGAATAGGGAAGAAGCACATTATGTTCAAGAAACAGAAGAGCCAGTGTGAGTAAAGCATACTGAGTGAGACAGTGAGAGTTATTAGGGGAGATTGAAGGCGTAGGCAAAATCAGGTCAGGTCATGTAAGCCATGAAGTGGTTTTTTGCTCTGTTATTTGAAATGCGAAATTAGGAATAGCATGTATTTCCTTTAAATTGTTTTATGGAATGTCATATGATACAATGCAATTATTAATATAAGACTTTGGCTTGTATTAGTAAATAGTTTTCTTCTACAGAAAATTTTTAAAGATGTCAAGTGCCTAGGAATTTGATTTTCTCTCATGTTCATAAGTTGTCCTTTCTTTTGTGTCAACAATTTCTAACTAAAGCATTAAAGTCTAGAGTGTTCATTATTTGTTGAATTTCTGGTACCTCTTTTTTACTTTAAAATCTACCATGGAACTTTCTGTGACAATGTTTGGGAAGTATAGATGGACTTGAAAGTAATATTGTACCTGTCAAGGGCCTGCCATATCAGCCTCAGCCTAATAGAAACCACGCAGGGCTTAGTAGAAAACATATACAGTCCTAAATTTGGATAATGGGTATAAAATAAGTTGTTTATGTAAGAATGTATTTTGTTTTTTCTTTTTTTTCTTTTCTCTTTTTGTCTTTTCATGGAAGAAAGTTTTCTGGGTTTTTGACTATGGTACATGTTTATTTTCTTAGTCTAGGAATAAGTTGATGCCAGAGAAGAGAAACATAAATAGGATGAAGTCAATGAAATTTTCTAGGCCTAATGAATTTGAATATTATTTGGTAACCTGACTTAAATTCTGATGAGTTTATAATCCAAGATAATGGTATTATAGGCAACTTATATCATCATTAATTTCAAGTCTTAGTGAGCCTCAACAATAGGGATCATTGATGCATAAGATCTTGTTGGCACAATTTATTTGGATATTGAGTTTATTAGACCATTCAAATAATTTAAATGTGTGGGATCCAGGGAAAATTATTAATATAGCCAGGGTAGCAATTTGTGTATATATTTTAAGCTTTCTTGGTTTTAAAATCTAAAAGACAAAATCTGAATGTCCTAAATTTATAAATGTGCTGAGAGAAGACATGTTGACATCTGAAATGATTTAATGAGGTGGCTTCTTTTCATTCTTAAGCCTCTTTGTGTTTGAACATTTTAGATCATTTATAGCAAATACACTGACCTGGTTCCAAAGGAGGTTATGAATGCAGATGATCCAGACCTGCAAAGACCCGATGAAGAAGCTATTAAAGAGGTAACTGAGAACTGATGTATTAGATGACTTTTTACATCCTTATTAACTTCCAAACCACTCAATGCAATGTTTCTTATTTCAGATAACAGAAAAAACAAGGGTAGCCTTAGAAAAATCCGTATCGCAGAAGGTTGCCGCAGCCATGCCAGTTCGAGCCGCTGACAAACTGGCTCCTGCTCAGTATATCCGGTATGAATCATGCCTAAAAGTCTTAGTTTCATTTTTGACTTGAATCATATTGGAATGGTCCTAATATTCTTTTACTATCCTATTTAGTAACAGTTATACATGCATTGTTTTGAATAATTACTTGAAGCCTGTCCACTCTCTTTGCAGACAGCTGAAAGTAGAAGGATTTTTTTAAGATGTCCACTTTAAGATATTAGTTTTTATGCTATTTTTAAAATATATTTTTTGTTTTTAGAAATTGACAATTACTTGGAGTATATGATCCAAACCATAATTATTATTTAAAATTTTCCATTTATATATAATTGGCATCCTTAAAATACTTCTAGATTTTGAAAGGTTTCACTCAACTAAATCTTTGCATGGAGAGATGAATAACATACAGATATTAAGGGAAAATTTAGAGCTGGTAGGGTTGCTATCATTATTCTTTTTCTGTTTTACAAGCTATAATTAACCAAAAACTGCTAACTGTAAGTTGCCTCCCAGGATTATTATGGTTGTGTTTTCCTGAAATGCAGACTTACAAAATAGGTACTCTTTTTCCAGACCTCTTACTGGTGAAACTGAACACCGCACCTTCCATGTAGGAAAATGGATGAGAATGGATTATTTGCAAACTAATACCATTCACATTTACATTTTGCTTGTAACTCCTAATTTCTGTTAGTTTTCTTATCTCTGTTGCTGTCTTCTCTGCCTAAATATTTTGTAATTTTCCATCAATGCTTTGTGAAAAAAATTGAAAATGTAGTCTAGTTTTGGATTGTAATAGAAGGAAAAAATACCTACTGAAAGCTTGAACTAGTTACACCTTTAGTTCTCTTCTGCTTTCTTCAGATACACACCATCTCAGCAAGGAGTGGCTTTCAACTCTGGAGCTAAACAAAGGGTTATTCGCATGGTAGAAATGCAGAAAGATCCAATGGAACCTCCAAGGTTCAAGTAAGTAAATGGCTTCATGAGAATGAACCACTATTCTTTTTTTTTTTTTTTTTTTTTTTTTTTTTAAAGGCTGGTCAAGTGGAGCAGTGGGAGTGGAGAAGGAACAAAGGAATCTGTAACTGGTTGTGATCAATTAGTTGTAAACACCACTGCACTCGGACCAACCTGAACCACTATTCTTAAAAAAGACATTAAAGGAGAAATGTGGCCCAAAGGTCCATTAATGGGTGAATGGATCAACAAACTGTGATATATCCATACATAAAATACATTTAAGCAATAAAAAAGAATAAACTTTTAACACACACAATAGCCAGACACAGGTGGTACACACCTATAGTCCCAGCTCCTCAGGAGGCTGAGTTGGGAGGATCACTTGAACCCAGGTGTTGGAGTCCAGCCTGGGCAACATGTGAGACCCTGTCTAAAACAAACAAAAAAAAATTCACATAATAACATGAATGAATCTCAAAATAATTATGCTGAGTAAAAGAAGCTAGGCAAAAATAATTACATACAGTATGATTTCATTTATATAAAACCCTAGAAAATACAAAATATGGTGACAGGAAGTTGGTCATTGGTTGCCTCTGAGGAAGGAGGTGGGGACAGAGAGAAGATGGGAGAGGATGAGGGATAGATGATAATCAAAGGAGCAGGCAGAAATTCTGGAGGGATGGGTATCTTCACTGTCTTGATTGTGATGATGGTTTTAAACTGTACACTTTATATATAATTAATTGTATGTCAGTTGTATCTTAAGCTACTTTTTAAAAAGGAAAAAAATATATTACTCTATGAAATGATAGTATTGTAAGGTGGGATAAATGATGATGATAACAGGGTTGGCTGTGTTCTGTTGTTGAAGCTGAGTGATAGTTGTATGATAGATGGGCATTCGTTTGCAGTCTCTATTTTTGTCTATATTTGAAACTTTACACAACAAAAAAATTGGAAATAATACCTAAAAGTGTAGGTAAACTTGAGATATAATACCTAAAAAGGGGAAAAAGTATAACACTCTCTGGTTGTGCTTTGATTTATCCTTCAGGATCAATAAGAAAATCCCCCGGGGACCACCCTCTCCTCCTGCACCTGTCATGCATTCTCCTAGCCGAAAGGTATTCTTTGTTATGGTCTAAAATCTTTTTTTCTACTCATGATTATTAATTTTATAAATAACCTCCTTATGCCTGTACAGATACATATCACCACATTGAGTTGTAGTTTTCTTATTTCTCAAGATGAAATAGGGACCCAGTCAAGATTACAAAGTGTAGTTCCCAGAGTGCTTTTGAGAATGTGTATAAAATGTTAGCTATAAATTTTGTTATTAGTAACCTAAATCCTGCTTTTAATGCAATGAACAGGGTCTGCTGTTTCACATAAATGATGTTACAGGAAGTGAAAACTTGAGTTCATTAGGTCTCTGATTGGTAATCTGAGTGGCACTTTAAGATATGTTTTATCACTCAAAGAACAATTTTTTATCTGAAAGAAGTCACATCACTTTAAATATGGAAAAATACTAGTCAGCATTTATAGCCATCAAAAATGATTTCTAGATTATTTTCCATTTTTTACACTAGTTCAAAGTTATTAATACTAGAATCCATGATATGGGAAGATAGTATATATAGTGCTATCAAAACAAACAGAATTTTGGCCTTTGACTAAATCTGTGTATGTCTGTGTATATGATGCTGTCTTTAAAGAGAAAGATTATATTTGGGTTTTTAACTGGACTATAAATGTAAAAATTTTTTTTTCACTCTTCTATCAATTCAGATGACTGTAAAGGAACAACAAGAGTGGAAGATTCCTCCTTGTATTTCTAACTGGAAAAATGCAAAGGTAATTAATATGTCACAAAATCAGTATCTTAGTATTATAACCTGCTGGAAAACACCCAGGAAAGAGCTACAGCCTGGATAACTTTAGTTGAAACCTTAGCACCTTGTTTAACTGACTAGTTTCAAAAAGGAACACCCAATTTATATGACTTTTTTTTTTTTTTTTGAGTCAGAGTCTCACTTTGTTACCCAGGCTAGAGTGCCATGTCATCAGCCTAGCTCACAGCAACCTCAAACTTCTGGGTTCAAGCGATCCTACTGCCTCAGCCTCCCAAGTAGCTGGGACTACAGACACGTGCCACCATGCCTGGCTAATTTTTTCTATATATTTTTAGTTGGCCAATTAATTTATTTCTATTTTTAGCAGAGATGGAGCCTTGCTCTTGCTCAGGTTGGTTTCGAACTCCAGACCTTGAGTGATCCTCCTGCCTCAGCCTCCCAGGGTGCAAGATTACAGGCGTGAGCCACTGTGCCTGGCCATAGAAATACTAGTATGCCAGGCACATTAATACCACGTAGATTCTTTTTTTTTTTTTGAGACAGAGTCTCGCTTTGTTGCCTAGGCTAGAGTGAGTCCCGTGGCATCAGCCTAGCTCACAGCAACCTCAAACTCCTGGGCTCAAGCAATCCTATTGCCTCAGCCTCCCGAGTAGCTGGGACTACAGGCATGCGCCACCATGCCCGGCTAATTTTTTCTATATATATTAGTTGGCCAATTAATTTCTTTCTATTTTTTATAGTAGAGACGGGGTCTCGCTCTTGTTCAGGCTAGTTTTGAACTCCTGACCTTGAGCAATCCGCCCGCTTCGGCCTCCCAGAGAGCTAGGATTATAGGCGTGAGCCACTGCACCCGGCCGCCACGTAGATTCTTTTAGTGAATTGCAGCTATCAGAAACAAACAGAAAAGGAATAAGTAGGATAAAGTACCTATCAATGTGAGATGGTATTCTTTAGAAAATTCAAATTTATATAAAAAAATTATTTCTGAAAGAAATTAAACCGGTCTAAAGGATCATTTGACAAAAGAACAGAGTAAATATTTGGATATTTTCAGTGCTTTAATTTTCAACTATTTGTCTATTTATAACATTGAAGACTTAAGCTATTTAAATCCTATATATCTATACTAATTGCCAAAGCTTCCAGGAGTTGTTAAGAATCTGTAAAATGTGTGATTAATTTCATAATCACTTTCCTCTCTTCCCATATTTCATGATTGGATTCATTCATTCATTGATTGAGACAGAGTCTGGCTCTGTTGCCTGGGCTAGAGGGCAGTGGCTTCATCATAGCTCACAGCAACTTCAAACTCCTGGGCTCAAGCAATCCTTCTGCCTCAGCTTTCTGGGTAGCTGGGACTGTAAGCACATGCCACCACACCTGGCTAATTTTTTCTATTTTTTGTAGAGTCCGAGTCTCTCTGTTACTCAGGCTAGTCTGGTACTCCTGGCCTCAAGCAATCCTCCAAGGTACTAGGATTATAGGCGTAAATCATCATGCCTAGCCTCATGATTTCATTTTTGATGGGTGAAGAAAGCCCTTTAACTTCCTTAAAGAAGTTTATGTACTCATCCTTAAACGAAAAGGTTGTTGACTGGTCTAATTGGGATTGATTAATATGTATGCAACTGAGTATCCAGAGTGGGTTCTGTAACACTTCATTTTATTAGGAGACCATGGACCTAGGGGAGTCTAGTCAGAATCCTGGAAGAATAAAGCTAAACCTGAAAGTTACATGGATATTCAAGCATATTCCTTGAGTTATTGAAATGGGACACAAAATTTCAAAATGTAGAATCTTAGTTTTCCAATAAACTTTATCATTATTTTCTTTTTTCTAAAATTTAGAGGGTTTTAAGAATCTAACAAGTCATTAAGACAGTACACCAGATTAAACTACCTATAGATACTAAGATTAAAGTAATTTATTCTCCCTTTGTATTGTATTGTATGGCTATTTACTTGAGGAGCAACTGTTTAGCTTTTGTTTGTTTTTTTTTTATTTTTTATTTTTATTTATTTTTTATTTTTTTTTTTCTCATTAAACTTTGTTTTAATGGGTCTCAAAATTCTGTGACAGATTTTTGGTCAAGTTGTTTCCATTAAAAAGTACTGATTTTAAAAACTAATAACTTAAAACTGCCACACAAAAAGAAACAAAAGTGGTCCACAAAACATTCTCCTTTCCTTCTGAAGGTTTTACGATGCATTGTTATTAACAACCAGTCTTTTACTATTAAACTTAAATGGCCAATTGAAACAAACAGTTCTGAGACCGTTCTTCCACCACTGATTAAGAGTGGGGTGGCAGGTATTAGGGATAATATTCATTTAGCCTTCTGAGCTTTCTGGGCAGATTTGGTGACCTTGCCACTGTTTAGCTTTTGGACAGCTATTTCCTTTTATTATAATTCACGATTTTTTTTTTTTTTTTTTTTTTGAGACAGAGTCTCGCTTTGTTGCCAGGCTAGAGTGAGTGCCGTGGCATCACCCTAGCTCACAGCAACCTCAAACTCCTGGGCTCAAGAGATCCTCCTGCCTCAGCCTCCCAAGTAGCTGGGACTACAGGCATGCGCCACCATGCCCGACTAATTTTTTCTATGTATATTAGTTGGCCAATTAATTTGTTTCTATTTATAGTAGAGACGGGGGTCTTGCTCTTGCTCAGGCTGGTTTTGAACTCCTGACCTCGAGCAATCCGCCTACCTCGGCCTCCCAGAGTGCTAGGATTACAGGCGTGTAACTGTATGATGTTGACCTCAATTTCCTCATTTGAAAAATGGGGATAATAACAGTATCTTTTTTTTTTTTTTTTTTTTTTTGAGACAAAGTGTCGCTTTATTGCCCAGGCTAGAGTGAGTGCCATGACGTCAGCCTTGCTCACAGCAACCTCAAACTTCTGGGCTCAAGCAATCCTTCTGCCTCAGCCTCCCGAGTAGCTGGGACTACAGGCATGCGCCACCATGCCCGACTAATTTTTTCTATGTATATTAGTTGGCCAATTAATTTGTTTCTATTTATAGTAGAGGCGGGGTCTCGCTCTTGCTCAGGCTGGTTTCGAACTCCTGTCCTTGAGCAGTCCACCCGCCTCGGCCTCCCAGAGTGCTAGGATTACAGGCATGAGCCACCATGCCCGGCTATAATTCACAATTATTAACATGAGAATCTTTTTCCAGAGTTTGTGCCCTGAAGTCATATATCTATACAGTCTAAGTTTAAATCCTAGCTTATCCACTTACTGTGTGACCTTGAGGAATATTACCTAAATATCAGTGAAGTGGACACATTAATGTCACCAGCTTTGTACAGTTGTTGTGAAAGTTTAAATGAGACCACAGACGTAAAGTGCTTAATCCTCCACACAAAGCACTCATTGTTAGCTGTTGTGGTTTTGCTTAATTGTGAAGAAAGATGTAAGAATAAAAACCCTCCAACTGGCCGGGCGCGGTGGCTCACGCTTGTAATCCTAGCACTCTGGGAGGCCGAGGCGGGCGGATTGCTCAAGGTCAGGAGTTCAAAACCAGCCTGAGCGAGACCCCGTCTCTACTATAAAAATATAAAGAAATTAATTGGCCAACTAATACATATATATATAAAAAATCAGCCGGGCATGGTGGCTCGTGCCTGTAGTCCCAGCGACTCGGGAGGCTGAGGCAGAAGGATTGCTTGAGCCCAGGAGTTTGAGGTTGCTGTGAGCTGGGCTGACGCCACGGCACTCACTCTAGCCTAGGCAAGAAAGCGAGACTCTGTCTCAAATTAAAAAAATAAAAAAATAAAAAAAAAAAACCCTCCAACTAAGTGGTTCTCACAATGGGTGTATTAAAATTTAATTTTAAATAATTATTGTAGCTCATCTGTGAGTGGTATTTTCTGTCTGCTTTCACACTAGGGTTATACAATTCCATTAGATAAACGTCTGGCTGCTGATGGAAGAGGACTACAGACAGTGCACATAAATGAAAATTTTGCCAAACTGGCTGAAGCTCTCTACATTGCTGATCGGAAGGTTAGTCTGTTATAATTTACTTGTTTAATGCTCTTGATACTTTTAAAATCTATTCTTGGTTACCTAAGGTACTGGTAATTTAGCTACAATACTGAGTACCCAGAGAGAGTCTCACTTGTGGTACATGTGCCAGAGTGGGCAAGTAGACATGTACACACACCCACCAGCTGTGATCTAGCTCCCTCACAACATGCTGGAATAATGGTTCACTAGGCTGATCCCATTTTGTGAAGATTGCTCGTGCTATTGTAGATTTCATAATTTTCCTCTATTTGAGATATAGATGTCCCCTAACAGGGCAGTTGCCAGAGAGGGCAGATAAGCATTCTGATGACTTGGATGCTACATAAAATGGCATTAATAGTTTTGACCATCTATTAATATTATATATTATGGTATTAATATGTGACCTTCAAGTTCACACACAATCATGGCATGTGTTTAGAACATAGAAAAGCATGTCTCTTCTATCAGATTTTTATACAAACTCTCTAGGAGATACAGGCTAAAGTTTTATCTTGAGTTGACTTGATTGATCTTGAAAATTTAACCAGTTCCCGTTATATTATTGATAATGGAAATTGCTTTCCTGGTGTCTTAATTTTGGTTTTGGGGGTTTTTTGTTTGTTTTTGGTTTTTTTTTTTTTTTTTTTTTTGAGACAAGGTCTCACTCTATTGCCCAGGCTAGAGTGCAGTAGCTCACTATCTACAGCTCACTGCAGTCTCAAACTCCTGGGTTCAAGCAGTCTTCCTGTCTCAACTTCCCAGCTAATGTGTCTATTTTTTTGTGGAAACGGGATCTCGCTATGTTGCTCAGGTTGGTCTAAAAATCCTAGCCTCAAACCATCCTCTCCTGCCTCAGCCTCCCAAAGTGCTAGTATTGTAGGCACGAACCACAATGCACTCAGCCTTTTGGATTGTTTTTCAGAAAGCACTAGTGAAATATTTTATTTATAAGATTGGCTGAATCTCTACGGTTTCAACCACTAAAACATTTTCAGAGTAAAAAATGCTAACCTTGAAGTATCTTCTAGGCAGTATATATTTTTAGTGGACAAGAATCTTCGTTTTAATCAGCAGTAACAAATCTGAATTCTGTATAAATGCTCTTACAGTCCAGACCAGGGGTCCTCAAACTTTTTAAACAGGGGGCCAGTTCACTGTCCCTCAGACCATTGGAGAGTGCACACTGTGGGCAGAAACACCCTGTGGGCCCAATAAATGTCCTAGGCAGGCAGCATGTGGCCCATGGTCCGTAGTTTGAGGACGCCTGGTCCAGACTTTATAGAGTTGGATGGTAACTGTAAATGCTTATCCAGTGGTACTTTCCTGTTTAATGTCTGACTTTACTAACAGGCCCGTGAAGCTGTGGAAATGCGTGCCCAAGTAGAGAGAAAAATGGCTCAGAAAGAAAAGGAGAAACATGAAGAGAAACTTAGAGAAATGGCCCAGAAAGCCAGGGAGAGGAGAGCTGGGATCAAAACCCATGTGGAAAAAGGTAAGGCATTGTCGTTACTGGGTTGAATTTACATTGTGAACAATATATATCTAATTTTAGAAAACCTGGTTTTCTAAAACCACAAACAAAGGTGGTAAGAAAATTTAGATGTTTCAGAAATGATCTAAGAAAGGAGAGTAACTTCCACTTTACCAAGCTGAAGCAGAAGAAAGTAAGTGTACAACGTGATGTTTTGATATATGAATACATGGTGAAATGTTTGTCACTTCCAAGCTAATTAACATATGACTGTCCTCATATAGTTACTTTTTAAAATTTTTGGTAAGAAAAATGAATATCTACTCTTTCAGCAAATTTCAAGTATATAATGCAGGACTGTTAACTGTTATTACCATACAGTACATTAGATCTCCAGAACTCATTCATCCTGCATAAATAAAACTTTGTTCCCTTTGACCAACATTTCCCCTAACACATATTTTTAAAAGATCACACTGGATGCTGTGTTAAAAATACAAGATTGTGGAATGGGCATGGGCAGAAACAGGGAAGCTATGTGGAAGGCTATTGCAATAAACCAGGTGAGAGATGATAACAAGAGGTGATGAAAACATGTCAGATATTGGATGTATTTGGAAGGTAGAGCTAACAAAATTTGCTTATGGATTAGGTAGAGGTATTAGAAAAAAGTAGGAGTCAAGGATGACTCCAGAACTTTTGTCCTTGGCAACTGGGAAGGATTAAGTTGCCATTTACTAATGTTGGGAGGACAGCAGGAGGAACAGATTTGGGAGGAAAAGATAAGGAATTTAATTGAGGATAGGTTAAGTTTAAGATGAAGGTATCAAGGTTATAGAAGTGTAGAGTTCAACTACAGGCAAGTAAACAAGGTTGTAAGTAGTGATCTAGTTCCCTGAATCATGCATAAATGACTTAATGTGGCAAAATACAAATACCTGCCTGTTGTATACCTAGCCACTGAAGGTAACTAGAAGTAAAACTTACTGTATCTAAGTTCTCTAAACTGATTTTTTTAAAAAAAACAAAACAGAGTAGTTCTTGAGGAATTAAAATTTTGAAAATTCTGTTGCCAGGTAAAAACTAACACTTGAGTGCTTATTATGGCAGGTGCTACTCTGGGGACTTTACATTCATTACCTCACAATCCCTATGGCAATAGTGCAGTGGTACTATTATTGTCACTATTTTATAGAGGAAACTAAGGCTCACAGTGGTTAAGTAACCTGCATGAGGTCACATTGCTAATTTATCATAGAAACTAGATTTGAATCCAGATAGGTTAGTTCCAAAGCTCATGCTCTTAACTACGTTGCAACTCCTCAGACTGGCAAGGGTAGAGAAAGTGAAGATAGACATAAATGCAGTAGAGATCAAAATACAGCCAGCCCTTGTGGAACATAAGCAAAAGGTTCTTTATTCAATAAAATCGTTGAAACTATAAGGGAAAACTTACACATAATTCATTTTTCTCATTTTATTATGAAAATTTTCAAACATACAGAAAAATTAAAAGAATTGTATGATGATCACCATATCCATCACCATCTAGATTCTACAGTTAATATTTCTTTAACAATTAATATGCTTCCATCCAAGAAAAGCCCATGAAGAGGAAACTCATTCTTTGAGGCCAGGATACCCTGTTAGCAAAACCTGACAAGGACAAAAAAAGAAAACTATAGGCCGATATCCCTGATGAACACAGATGCAAAAATCGTCAGCAAAATGCTAGCAAATCACATTCAACAACACACCAAAAAAATCATTCATCATGATCCAGCGGGAGTCATCCCAGGGTTGCAAGGATGGGTCAACATACACAAATCAATAAACATGACATACCACATTTAACAGTCAGGAACAAACATATCATCAGTTCAATAGATGCTGAAAAAAAGTGCTTGATAAAATTTAACATCCCTTCATGATAAAAAAAAAAAAAAAAACAACTCTCAAACTGAGTATAGAAGGAACATACATCAAAATGATAAAGGCCAGGTATGACAAACCCACAATTAACATCATACTGAATAGGGGAAAATTGAAAGATTTTCCTCTAAAATCTGAAACAATACATGGAGACTCTCACCACTTTTATTCAACATGGTACTAGAAGTCCTAGTGAGAGCACTTAGGCAAGAGAAAGAAATAAAGGACAACCAGATTGGAAAGAAGTCAAATTATCCTTGTTTGCAGATGACATGATCCTATGTTTAGAAAAACCTAAAGACTCCACCAAAAAACTGTTAGAACTGATAAATGAATTTAGTAAAGTTGCAGGGTACAAAATCAACATACAAAATTCAGTAGCATTTTATACACCAATAGCAAACAATCTGAAAAAGAAATCCAGAAAGCAATTTCATTTGCAATAGCTACAAAAAAATAAAATACCTAGGAATAAATTTAACCAAAGAAGTGAAAGTTCTCTACAATGAATTAAAATGCTGATGAAAGAAACTGAAGAGAAAGATTAACCCTGTTCTCATGGATTGGAAGAATTAATATTGTTAGAATGTCCATACTACCCAAAGCAATCTGCAGATTCAATGCAGTCCCTATCAAAATACCAATGACAAGCAATCCTAAAATTCAAATAGAACCATAAAAGACTCTGAATACCAAAGCACTCCTAAGCAAAAAATTAAGCTGGAGGCATCACACTACCTGACTTCAAAATACATTACAAACCTATAGTAGCAAAGACTACATGGTGCTGATATAAAAAGAGACACATAGACCAATGGAACTGAATAGAGAATCCAGAAATAAATACATGCATTTACAGCCAACTCACTTTTGACAAAGGCACCACGAACATAACATTGGGGAAAGTACAGGCTGTTTAATAAGGGTGCTGGGAAAACTGGATATTCCTGTACAATAGAGTGAAATTAGACCCCTATCTCTCACCATATACAAAAATAAAATCAAAATGTCTTAAACACTTAAATGTTAAGACCTGATACTATGAAACTACTAGAAGAAAACATGAGAAACACTACAGGACATTGGTCTGGGCGAAGATTTTTTTGGGTAAGACCTCAAAAGCGTAGGAAACAAAAGCAAAAAGAGACAAATGGGATTACATCAAGTTAAAAAGCTTCTGCACAGCAAAGGAAACAGATTGAAGACATAACCTACATACAGAATGGGAGAGAATAAATCTGCAAACTATCCATCTGACAAGGTATTGATAACCAGAATATATTAATGTTATGTAACAATAGGAAGTTTGTTTAAAGTAAAATAAACATTGCAAAATGTTTTATCACATATCTACCCATCTCTCTATTCCTCTTTTAATCCAGCTTACAACTTTGCATTTCAAAAGTTGAAGACAGCAGTATACTTTACCCCTAAACACTTTAGCTACATGCATGATTCTACCATTCACATTCAAAAATTAAACTATTTATTGGATTTAAATTGATTGCAAGTAAGTTTTAAAAGATTGAGTGTGACTACAAAGTTCATGGAATTTTCTAAATAATATTCTTTTATTCAAAATGTTAATAGATAATATAATGATAAAGTCATTTTCAACTGTGTCCACACAGAGGATGGGGAGGCACGTGAAAGGGACGAAATCCGGCACGATAGGCGAAAAGAAAGACAGCATGACCGGAATCTTTCTAGGGCCGCTCCTGATAAGAGGTAGGTGCTATTTGAGATACATACAAATTATGAAGAGTGGGCTTTTTCTACCTTTTTAGAGGACAGTTAGTCCACTAAGATCAGCTTTGCTTCTCTCCTTTTCCTCTTTAATTTGATAACAATAAATTAGCACTTAATTTTCTTACACTTAGTCTTAGCAGAAGTGACTGTCCCTGGAAATAATCTTTTCTTTCATCATCTTCTAGCATCAGTTAGAATTGACAATAATGAGGATACAGAAAAAGGAATTCAGATCATGTTTGTGAAAAGGAAGTAGTGAATGGGTCTTCTGGCTTGTTCTTTTCTTACCTCAAATGGTTAGACAAATTGATTAAGTGCCTATTCCTCTAGACAGGAAATAAGCTGCCATACCTTTATTGAGATCCTTTCATATGCAGAGCATTGTACCCAGTACAATGGGAAAAAGAGCAGATTTTGAAAGAAGTGAAAAATGAACAATTTATCCTAAAATTTAGAAATATAGAGCTCTCAGACAAAATAATTTGGGAAAATTTACACAGCACTTTTAATAAATACAAACTTGTATGGAACAAACCAAATACATGTATCAGAGCATAGAATAAAGTAGGGAGTGAGAAAGCTTGTGGTTCACCAAAGGCTGAGGATTAAAATTGCTGAAAAGTTGAGGAAATGCCACCATTTGAAAGTGGAATTCTGAGTGAGAGTTAAATGCAAATATAAGACATTTTCTTCCCAAATGAAGTTTTCCATGCTCTGATCATCCTATGAGTTGATATTGTTTATTTTTTCTAAGTCATATCTTAAGCATCAGAAAAGATTCTTGCTGGTGTTCTTTGTTGTTTAATCAGCATATTTTATCTCCCTGGATAAGTGAAGTGATGGAGAAGCAGAAAGTCTTAATTATAAGTTTTGGGTAAATGCACAGTGTAGAAGAATGAAGTGTGAAAGTGTTTAATTAATGACACTGTTGGTTGGAAATTCCTGAGTTATAAAAATTAAAATGCCGGCCGGGCGCTGTGGCTCACGCCTGTAATCCTAGCTCTTGGGAGGCCGAGGCGGGCGGATTGCTCAAGGTCAGGAGTTCAAAACCAGCCTGAGCAAGAGCGAGACCCCGTCTCTACTATAAAACAGAAAGAAATTAATTGGCCAACTGATATATATATAAAAAATTAGCCGGGCATAGTGGCACATGCCTGTAGTCCCAGCTACTCGGGAGGCTGAGGCAGAAGGATCGCTCGAGCCCAGGAGTTTGAGGTTGCTGTGAGCTAGGCTGACGCCACGGCACTCACTCTAGCCTGGACAACAAAGTGAGACTCTGTCTCAAAAAAAAAAAAAAAAAAAAAAAATTAAAATGGCTCTATAGCTGCGGTCCCCAAACCCCCCCCCCCCCCCCGCGTCAGTGGCATCACACCCTCTTGGGAACACAAACTCCACTGCAAACTGCACATGCCAGAGATCCAGGCCTCGTACTTCCCTGTAGGAAAAACTGTCTCCCATGAAATTAGTCTCTGGTGTCAAAAAGGTTGAGGATCGCTGCTCTGTAGATAATTTGGGCCCTTTAAAACCAGTAAAGTAGCTGGGCGCGGTGGCTCACGCCTGTAATCCCGCGGATTGCTTGAGGTCAGGAGTTCGAAACCAGCCTGAGCAAGAGCGAGACCCGTCTCTACTATAAATAGAAACAAATTAATTGGCCAACTAATATATATAGAAAATTAGCTGGGCATGGTGGCGCATGCCTGTAGTTCCAGCTACTCGGGAGGCTGAGGCATAAGGATTGCTTGAGCCCAGGAGTTTGAGGTTGCTGTGAGCTAGGCTGACGCCACGGCACTCACTCTAGCCTGGTCAACAAGCGAGACTCTGTCTCAAAAAAAAAAAAAAAAAACCAGTAAAGTGGCTATGAGAATTGATAACATAGAAAAGCTGTAAAGTTGTGATTGGATGAAAGCCAAATTGTCTATAGAAATCATTTTAGGGTCTGAGCTTCTAGTAAAATAAGTGATTACAGTTACCATAGTTTCACTGGAATGTAGATTTCATACATAGTTAAACAGCAGGAGAATTAAATTAATCTGAATATCAAAACTCTTACCGTGCCGGGCGCGGTGGCTCACGCCTGTAATCCTAGCTCTCTGGGAGGCCGAGGCGGGAGGATCGCTCGAGGTCGGGAGTTCGAAACCAGCCTGAGCAAGAGCGAGACCCCGTCTCTACTATAAATAGAAAGAAACTAATTGGCCAACTAATATATATAGAAAAAATTAGCCGGGCATGGTGGCTCATGCCTGTAGTCCCAGCTACTTGGGAGGCTGAGACAGAAGGATCGCTTGAGCCCAGGAGTTTGAGGTTGCTGTGAGCTAGGCTGATGCCACGGCACTCACTCTAGCCTAGGCAACAAAGCAAGACTCTGTCTCAAAAAAAAAAAAACCTCTTACCGAATAATCTAGTCATTGAGATTTTCCTCAAAATTCTAGTAGGGCCGGGCGCGATGGCTCACGCCTATAATCCTAGCTCTCTGGGAGGCCGAGACAGGCAGATTGCTCAAGGTTAGGAGTTCGAAACCAGCCTGAGCTAGAGCAAGACCCCATCTCTACTATAAAGAAATTAATTGGCCAACTAACATATATAGAAAAAATGAGCCGGACATGGTGGTGTATGCCTGTAGTCCCAGCTACTTGGGAGGCTGAGGCAGGAGGATTGCTTGAGCCCAGGAGTTTGAGGTTGCTGTGAGCTAGGCTGACACCACGGCACTTACCCTAGCTTGGGCAACAAAGAGACTATCTCAAAAAAAAAAAATTCTAGTAGGATAAAATGACTAAATATGATTAAATAAAAGCTGATTCTAACTTATTGAAAGTAATTGAAGTGATGCATCTCATTTGCATCTATTTCCCCAATTCCTAAACCCTTCTATAATAATAGCAAATATAAACCGTAACAATTTCATATCTCAGCATGGTTTTAAGGTGATTACTTATATTTAAAACTTCCATGTCAAAGGCTGGATATGGTGGCTCACACCTGTAATCTAAGCACTTCAGGATGCCAAGGCAGGAGGATTGCCTGAGGTCAGTTCAAGACCAGCCTGGGCAATACAGTCAGACTCTGTCTTTGCAAAAAAAATAAGAAAAATTAGCTGAACATGGTGGCACGTACCTATAGTCCCAGCTACTTGGGAGGCTGAGGTAAGAGGATAACTTGAGCCTAAGAGTTGGAGGTTACAGTGAGCTATGATTGTGTCCCTGCACTTAAGCCAGGGCGACAGAGCAAGACCCTGTCTTTAAGAAAAATAAAAATTAAAGGTATCTATGTGACAAAACCGTTTGTACTCCCTTAATATTTTGAAATCAAAAAATAAATGAAAGCGTACTGCTGAAAAACAAAAAAAAAAAAAGAAAAAAATATTTCCATGTCAAGAATGAGTCTCTTGAGCCTGGTGCGGTGGCTGCTCACGCCTGCAATCCTAGCACTCTGGGAGGCCAAGGCAGGCATATTGC
The DNA here is from genome assembly GCF_040939455.1 of Microcebus murinus. Taxonomy (NCBI): domain Eukaryota; kingdom Metazoa; phylum Chordata; class Mammalia; order Primates; family Cheirogaleidae; genus Microcebus; species Microcebus murinus. The sequence continues at coordinate 24,652,067 of NC_134109.1, forward strand.
TCGAGATCAGGAGTTAGAAACCAGCCTGAGCAAGAGAGAGACCCTGTCTCTACTATAAATAGAAAGAAATTAATTGGCCAACTAAAAATATATAGAAAAAATTAGCTGGGCATGGTGGCGTGTGTCTGAGGCAGCAGAATTGCTTGAGCCCAGGAGTTTGAGGTTGCTGTGAGCCAGTCTGATGCCACGGCACTCTAGCCCGGGCAAAAGAGCGAGACTCTGTCTAAAAAAAAAAAAAAAAAGAATGAGTCTCTTGGGTGTTTTTTTGAGCTAACAGGAAATCCTAATTGTAAAATCTACCTCTAATCACATAATCTGAAATCCTGTAAGGGCTGACAGCCTGATTGTGCATTATCAGGGAGTATATATTCACCAGATATGAACATGACATAGTCATTTTCTTTGTTCTGAGAATGGTTGTATTTAAATTGAATATATTCAGCTTGTAAAGAGTTTTCAATTAGTGATATCATATTTCAAAATAGGTCGAAACTTCAGAGAAATGAAAATCGGGATATCAGTGAAGTCATTGCTCTTGGTGTGCCCAATCCTCGGACTTCCAATGACGTTCAGTATGACCAAAGGCTCTTCAACCAATCCAAGGTACAGTGAGTTTCAAAGCAGCGTATATTGTGTGTTGATACGAATAACAATCCTCAGGAGAAAGATAATTATCTTAGATGTAGATCAGCCTAAGGTTTGCCAGTATGATGACAGAAAAAAATTTGAAGTTGTTTGTTGTAACTTAAGATACATATAAGATGAAATAGTTCTGATTGTGACCTCCTTTTTTTTTTTAAGACTAGTCAAGTGCAGTAGTGTGAGGAGGGGGGAAAGTAGTAGAACAAGGAGTTCAATCTGTAACTGACTGAACAATCACGTGAGATAACTCACTACCTTCAGACCAACCTAATTGTGACCGCTTAACAGTTGGCTAAAATTTGGGACAATAACAGAAAATGAAAGAAATTAGGTGACAAAACTTGGTTCTATCAGTCTTTTGTTGTAAAACAGAGCCAGTGTCCTACAAAAGTACCTCTTGGATTTTTTTTTAATGCTATAGAAATATGTGAACTTGAGAATCTTTGAAAAGTGAAGCTGTAAAACTGGATTAAAGTACTAGACTGATTTTCAGGAAATCAGATTTTTTTTTTTTGAGACAGAGTCGAGACGCTTTGTTGCCATGGTTAGAGTAAGTGCGTGGCGTCAGCCTAGCTCACAGCAACCTCCAACTCCTGGGCTCAAGCAATCCTCCTGCCTCAGCCTCCCCAGTAGCTGGGACTACAGGCATGTGCCGCCATGCCCAGCTAATTTTTTCTATATATATGTTAGTTGGCCAATTAATTTCTTTCTATTTACAGTAGAGACGAGGTCTCGCTCTTGCTCAGGCTGGTTTGGAACTCCTGACCTCGAGCAATCTGCCCGCCTCGGCCTCTCAGAGTGAGGAAATCAGATTTCTTTTTTTTTTTTGTTTTGTTTTTATTTTTTTTTTTTCTTAATTGCCATAGTACATGGTAAGAAATCAGATTTCTAATACCAGTTGTGATTAACTAACTAGGACACTTTAGGCCTGGGAGAAGTATCTTTGTATTTTAATTCATATAACACTGACTACTAACTATGCATAAGTCAGTAAGATCAAAGATCTTTGAAGGCATCTTTGCTCTCAACCCATAGTCTATAGAAGATGTGTATCTATCTTCTTAGTAGTATTTGAGTAAGCCCTTCTAAGTAATAATAATAATAATTCATAAGTTAGATGCTTTTTATATTCCTGGCATTGTTCTCGGTCTTTTTTTTGTATTTATTTTTTTAATAATATTTTTCATTTATTGTAATAATTTTTATTCTTAAGTTTTTTCCCTTATTTTTCAACCATAGGAATGCAGGGATCGGTCTTGTTTTTACTTGTATCATCTCACTTAATCCTTAGAAAAACCCTATAAAATCATACTATTATTATCTCAATGGTGTAGATAAGGCAATTGAGACAGAGAAGTTTAGCTAGCTAGTTAACTGATGGAATTAAGATTCAAACTTGGGTGTCTTTTTCCAAAGCTTTGTTCTTAAACACTGTGCAATGGCAACTTATCAGCCTGAGCAAAGGTGTATGGGGATGAAATTTCCACATAAGTAAATATTTTCAAGGCAATCACCTGTCACAAGCTTTAAAAGTTGTGATGAGGCCGGATGTGGTGGCTCACGCCTGTAATCCTAGCTCTCTGGGAGGCTGAGGTGGGCATATTGCTCGAGGCCAGGAGTTTGAAACCAGCCTGAGCAAGATCAAGACCCTGTCTCTATTATAAATAGAAAGAAATTAATTGGCCAGCTAATATATATAGAAATTAGCAGGGCATGGTGGCACATGCAGTCCCAGCTATTTGGGAGGCTGAGGCAGGAGGATTGCTTGAGCCCAGGAGTTTGAGGTTGCTGTGAGCTAGGCTGTCACTCCAGCCTGGGCAACAAAGTGAGACTCTGTCTCAAATAAATAAATAGTTGTGATGAAAATTTTTCTATTGTTTCTTGTTGACTTAACATGGAGAACTTTCTTATGGCTGTAATAGTGATATTCTTAAGCAGTTAAGGAGCATAACACAGAAATGTTTAAGAATTCTTTCATCATCTTGCCATTGTGTCTATACAAATTGAAATTGTCAAGTTTATGCTTATAGTAGCATCCTGCAATTCCAGTGACTAGAGTAATTAAACTCTTATAATGAGTTAACCTTGTTTAATCTAAGCCTCTGGGTAAGGACCAAAAGGTGATAGAAACAAAAGTTTACATGCGCTTTGAGTTTAATGAAGACCTTTTTAAAATTTGTAGTTCAGATTGTTGAAAACATCAGCAAGGGTTTACTCTTCATGTGAATGTTATCAGGTTTTGCTTTTAATAAAAATATTGTATACATCTTTAATATCCTTTTTTCCACAGGGTATGGACAGTGGATTTGCAGGTGGAGAAGATGAAATTTACAATGTTTATGATCAAGCCTGGAGAGGTGGTAAAGATATGGCCCAGAGTATTTATAGGCCCAGTAAAAATCTGGACAAGGACATGTATGGTGATGACCTAGAAGCCAGAATAAAGACCAACAGGTACCAAGTGAGACACCTCACTATCAATGTTTACACCCATGAAAACAAAGTAGTTCATAGTCCTTTCTCTTTTTCCCTAGATTTGTTCCTGACAAGGAATTTTCCGGTTCAGACCGTAGGCAGAGAGGCAGAGAAGGACCAGTTCAGTTTGAGGAAGATCCTTTTGGCTTGGACAAGTTTTTGGAAGAAGCCAAACAGCATGGTGGCTCTAAAAGACCTTCAGATAGCAGCCGCCCCAAGGAGCATGAGCATGAAGGCAAGAAGAGGAGGAAGGAGTAGACACGTGTCTCTTCAAAGTGAATGAACTATTATCCAAAACCCTAATGATGCAAGTCATATGGGGAATACTTTGTAAATGGTCAGGATAAAAACCAAATCTGGGTGACACATCCCAGCACTACTTTTTATTACAGGAGAAAGGGGGATAGAAAATTCTACTTTGAATTAGTTTTTTTAAAGAGTGGGTTGTGTTTGTCCTTCTCCCACCTTTTGGCATTTATAGAACATACTGCCCCACATAAAAAATTGAGACCACTTCCTTTTATGTGACACTAGAAGTTTGGGGTTAATATTTTGTGTACAAACAATTGCTTATGAATAAAGTTACCCCAACCGTGATGAGGATGATATTCACATATTGGAACTGTGCTACCAAATGACATTTTTCCCCCCATTGTGCTGTTTTAATTTGGACTGGGGAAAGTAAGCTCTTGCTTGGTGCAACTATTGTTTCAAATAAAACCCTTTAGACAAAATTCTCAGTTAACTTTATTTAATATACAGGAATGGTCTTAAAAATCTTTCTCTCCATCAGATGTTTGATCCCCATGAAAAACTTTTGGTCTTTGAGCTTGAACGGAGAGCTAGAAAAAAATATCAAATAAGCACTGTAAGGAAAAGCAATGTCTAAAAACATTAAAACTGAAAATTACCACTTTAAGTTTGCCTTTTTATTAGGGAGTCAGTATCAATAACTCAAGCAGCTGCTGTGTGTTCCTTGTTCTTAAGACTCCCTAAATTCCCATTAAAAGTTATAAACAATTTGGACCAAGATCACACTGTAAGTGGGAAAGCCAGGATTTCATTGCAAGTTTGCCTGACTTGAAAATAGACTGCTGTTTCCACTGTTCTGTGTTATAATATACTTTGCTACCCATTAAAGGGTCCTCCCGTACTTCCTTCCCCAGACCTTTTAAAACTGGACACGCTACCACCACCACCACTCTTTAACAAGCATTAAGGCAGCTTCAGTTGGTTACAAATCTCCCAAAGTCCCTGCCAGTCCACACTTCTGACCTATGTAATGGGTACACAGAAAGCTCATGATACTATCAATATAGAAACAGATTTACCTTTACTCCATCAATGAAGTGATTTTCCTGTTGTAGTGCATTCTGAAGTTCTTCTTCTGTAGAAAACTGAACCCAACCGAAACCTTTGTGAAAGCCAGTCTCTTTGTCCTGAAAATTTTTTAGTTTTAAATATAGGAAAAGAATACTTAATCATGAATTTGCAAAAGTTTCCATGAGCTCCAAATCAAACTAACAACTTTTTCATCTGCCAAAATCAGATTACAGACATAAATAACTGCCAATAACCTTGATTTAGTACATGTTTACTATTCTGAGTTGTCCAAGGCTAAATCCCTGTGTTAAACTGATTCTCTCTGCTTTGCTGCTGCATTACAGAAGACAGGGGTAATGAGCTTTCTGAGTCATTCTAGGTGCAAACCACACTAACAGTGATAACCCAGGGAAATTTTGGTCACTATTGTACTCTTCTTATTTCTAACCTCATTTCTAAAAACTAGAAAGGTAAGCCTTAAAACCTAGCTAGTTGCATTATTTGCTCATTTCTGAAACCAATTACCTTCATCACTACCATTATCATTATCATCACATGTTACTAATAAAAAAAAAATTGGAAAGACAAACATTACCCTTACTTAATCTAGTTCCAGACTTCTGGTTACTTTAACAATTTTCCTACTTTCCCTTGTGCAAAAGGCAGAATGATTCTTATTCAACTTACACATCATACATGGAAAAGAGATTCTAGTGTATAGATGGACCCCAACTGAGGCCGCCAATAAAGGACAGATGATTTGATGTCTATTCAGTGTAGATAATCATCTGGTCCTCATCAGTCTCATTACCAAGTTATGTGGTGCTTTGCCAAAAAACCTAAATGCTTAGAAACTGCTCCCCTACTTTAAAAGTAACTTTATAAGGATTAACCTAGAATGCAGGAAAAGTTTCTGGGGATGTCCCACTGATCCACTCCCTTACCTCTTATAGATATGACAATTTTTTTTTTTGAGACAGTATCTTACTTTGTCGCCTGGGCTAGAGTCCCATGGCGTCAGCCTAGCTCACAGCAACCTCAAACTCCTGGGCTCAAGCAATCCTGTCTCAGCCTCCCGAGCAGCTGCGACTACAGGCATGCAACACCATGCCCGGCTAATTTTTTTATATATATTTTTAGTTGGCGAATTAATTTCTTTCTATTTTTAGCTGAGATGGGGTCTCACTCTTGCTCAGGCTTGTTTCGAACTCCTGATATTGAGCAATCCATCCACCTCGGCCTTCCAGAGTGCTAGGATTACAGGCGTGAGTCACCACGCCCAGCCAGTATGACAATTTCTAAAGCACTCTTATCTCCAGGTGACCATTTCCAAAAGTGAAAGGCATTAAAAAAATTTATATTTGTATTCAAACTTAGATAATATGTAGCTAAGATAGAAACCAAGATTTTCAACTTGAGCATATAAATTTAACTGAAAATTCATTTTTTCCCATTGCATTTAGTTTTCCCAGGAAACAAAGCCTTCTTTTGTTTAAGTCTAAGCTTGTTTCTTTCCAGGTCCTAAATTATTTATATTTTTAGATTGCAACCAAAAGAAATCTATTATTTATTTTTAGAAGAAACATGTTTTGGCCAGGTGAGGTGGCTCACGCTTATAATCCTAGCACTCTGGGAGGCCAAGGAGGGAGGATCACTTGCGGTCAGGAGTTCAAGACTAGCCTGAGCAAGAGCAGAGACACTGTCTCTACTAAAAGTAGAAAAAAAAAAGGATTAGCCGGGCATGGTGGTGTGCACGTGTAATCCCAGCTACTCGGGAGGCTGAGGCAGGAGTTTGAGGTCGCTGAGCTAGGCTGACGCCATGGCACTCTAGCCTGGGCAACAAAGACTCTCTACAAAAAAAAAGAAAAGAATTTAAGTTTCTTTAGGTTGACATATTTACCAGACTTTGCCACGAGGATAAAAAGGGTTTCAGTAAAGTGTGTGTAAACGATGTGTACTCACATCACACTCCAAAAAGCCCAATAATTCTAGAAAGCCCACAGAAGTTTGAGGCTTAGGCTAAGGGGAACAAATTTATAGATTGATTTCTATTCCCTCATGAGAAAGGAAATATAATTTATTCAAAAATACTGTTTTTATTATAAATGCTAAAAAAGTTGGTACTCAAGGAAAATAAAACTTAAAATAGAAATTTTCTGCCAACTAGTTTCATGATAAAATTATCCTCTACTATCTCAAGTCTTATTAGAATACTACAGTAGGCAGAATATTAAGATGGGCCCATGATCTCCATGTATCCTCTCCCCTTGAGGCAGGGCATGTGACTTGCTTCTAACCAAAAGAATATGGCCAAGGTGATGGGCTATTGCTCCCTTCATTAGGTCACACAGAAAGGGTCATGGGGTGTCACCTGTATTATGTTAATACATGAGACTCTATCTTAACCCACTGGAGAAACTCCATTGCTGGCTTTAAAGAAGCAAGCTGCCACGTTGTAAAACAGCCTACAGAAAAGCCAGGTAACAAGGAAACTGCAGGAATCCCTGGGAGCTGAGAGTAGTCCCCATCTGAAAGCCAGAAGCTAGTAGGAGAACAGAGACTTCAGTCCTAGGGTTGAAAATGAATTCTGCCATCAACCTGAGGGAACTTGGAAGGCAGTCTCTGTCCAGTTGAGCCTCTGATGAGACACCCTGCAGCCCCAGCTGACATATGTATTATAGAGACCCTATGTGAGACCCTAAGCAGAGGACCCAGCTAGGCTATGCCCAGCTGTGAGATAATATATGTGTGTTGTTTTGAGCCATTTCCTTTGTGCTAATTTGTTATATGACAATTTAACCTAGGATAAAGCTTATTTTTAATCAGTCTCACCTCTAATTTTATCACTAAAGATAGCTTCTATTAGATATTAATATAAATTGATACGCTTTGATAAATCAAGAATTAAAAGATAAGGGGAAATGGGCATTTATTGAAACCTTAAAATCTGTACCCCCATAATATGCCGAAATAAAAAAAAAAAAGAATTAAAAGATAACATTAATACTTTTTTCTTAAGATGATACTCACAAAAGGTAGGAAACACCTTCGTATATGGCCAAACTGTGCAAAGTGTTCTCTCATCTCACCTGTATACGGAGACAAAACATTAAAAGTAGTTACGGTCTGGTATGGTGGCTCACACCTATAATCCCAGCACTTTGGGAGGCTGAGGCAGGAGGATCACTTGAGCCCCAGAGTTCAATAACAGCCTTGGCAACATAAAGCAAGACCCCATCTCTACAAAGAAAAAAGAAAAGAAACTTAGCTAGGCATGGTGGTGCGGCTACTTGGGATGCTGAGGCGGGAGAATAGCTTAGCCCAGAAGTGTGAGGTTGCAGTGAGCTATGACTATGCCACTGCACTCCAGCCTGGGTGACAGAGTGAGACTCTGTCTCAAAAAAAAAAAAAAAAAAAGTCAAGATATATTTTGTATTCTTTACCCTAAATTGTAGATTGAAACCAAATGGGGTCCTACAGTCCCCAAATTTCTTATGGACAGGAACTACTTTACATTTCCTAAAAGCCTTAAGATTTAGGAAACAGCTATGATACTACCTATAAAGCCATAATTTACCAGATTTGGTGATGGGGTGGGGACGTGGACAGATAAATTGCTGAGTTGGCTGCAGTCTCCATTCTTACCAAATATTGACTGTTTCATCATACCAGGTACTGTGCTGGATGTGTGGATTATTTTTTTTTATTTATTTTTTTTTTTTGAGACAGAGTCTCGCTTTGTTGTCCAGGCTAGAGTGAGTGCCGTGGCGTCAGCCTAGCTCACAGCAACCTCAAACTCCTGGGCTCGAGTGATCCTACTGCCTCAGCCTCCCAGGTAGCTGGGACTACAGGCATGCGCCACCATGCCCGGCTAATTTTTTTTATATATATATCAGTTGGCCAATTAATTTCTTTCTATTTATAGTAGAGACGGGGTCTCGCTCTTGCTCAGGCTGGTTTTGAACTCCTGACCTTGAGCAATCCGCCCGCCTCGGCCTCCCAAGAGCTAGGATTACAGGCGTGAGCCACAGCGCCCGGCCTGGATTATTAATACAATCTTTGTGAGCAGATTCCCCAGAAGAAAAAGATAAACAATTACAATCCAGTGTGTTTCCAGCTATATCAGAATTTCCAAATAAAATCCCAATTTGTCCCCACACACGTTTTTGTTCTGGGTTACATAAATAAAATCCCAATTTACTCATCATTCATAATTTAAAATTTACGCTAGGTTAAATAGTTAATGCTGTCAAATTTGTTGAGTTGCCCCTACAAACCTGCCTGCCTGATTTCCCCTTGCTGTCCTATAATTACTCCTTAATCCATCACACTGAATTCTGTGTCTGTCCCATGGATTCCCACCTTTGCATGTTATTCTCTCCCCTTGATACGTCAGTAATCCTATCTCCTCCTGACTAAATTGATTGCATAAGCGGATCTGACACACACACACACACACACCTACCACTGCCCTTGTTCAGATCCTCATCTTTGAATCAAATTCCTGAAATTGCCTTTTAGCTCCTCTCCATGCCTACAATTTTGCCATCTTGAATCGACCCACCACATTGCAGTCAAAATAATTCCTTCTAAATCGTAAAATTACTAAGTAATAAACCTTTCCACCAAATCACTCCGAAAGGCAGTGAATTCGTGCCCCAGAAGTTTAGGGGGCATCCCTAAACGGTTAATTGCAAAGAAAATTTCTTTCTGCTCACTGGATGCTCAGGAGCAAACTCTTGCCTCCTAATCCAGCCACCACGCTGACTTAAATACTCTGAAGAAAACAGAGGTTTCGAGGATCCCTTGAACCTAAAAATTCCACCCCTCCGACATCTCCATCACTCACTCGACGCAGCGGTCCAAGGAATCTTTCTAACAAAGGCAACGGGCCGATTAACACTTCTACGCAGGGACACAACACTCCTCGCTGCCAAGGCCGCCATCTTTAGACTGAAAGTTCTCCACGACCTGGGGTCGCGACCCCGGAAGAACCAGCCGGATCCGGAGCTTGGGGCTCTGCTTCCGGATCAGAGAGGCCAGGCAGCGAGATGGGGAAGATGGCGGCGGCCGTGGGCTCTGTGGCGACGCTGGCTTCAGAGCCTGGAGAGGACGCCTTTCGGAAACTTTTCCGCTTCTACCGGCAGAGCCAGCCAGGGACTGCAGACCTGGGAGGGGTCATCGACTTCTCGGCGGCCCATACAGCCCGCGGCACGGGTCCTAATGCCCACAAGGTACAGCGAGAGGAACGGCCAGCGCCGCTCCTTGCCTCGCCGCCCTTCTTGGAGGGGCTTCCGTGTCCTCCTCTCTGGGCGCAGAGTTGAACTCCGACTGACAGTCACACTTTAGCCATGAAGTGCTGTGCTGCCGGTTTCTTCACGCGAATACCGGCGGCTGCCTCGGGGATAAAAGCTTGGGAACTAGTGTTTATTTCTTCCTTTAACTGTCCACTTACATTTTTATTTTGGTTTGTGTAAAACCCCGTAGAACGTCTACGTAGGCGTTAAGGTAGCGCTTTGCAGCTTGAAAAAACCAACTAGTGAGAAATCCCCAAATTGAAAGTGTTCTGACATTGTTAAGTCTTTTAGAAAATAGTCGTGGTAGGATTGTGAGATTAAACCCTCCAAATTGAAAATAAGTGGCAAACGAATATATAGAGAATCCAAATATATTCTTTCTACTTTTTCCCGTGGAAATTAAGAAAGAAACATAATAGGAAAGGACATAAGGGAAACCACAACCGTAGTGCAATGTATATTTTCTTTACAGTCGCTTTAATATTGAGGATATCTAATCTCTTAATTTGCTCTTGGTGTCCACAGATGTCTGGATGAGGTATTCTTTCCAAGCTTCGTAATAACTCAATTCTCAACAAAATTGTAATGCTGTAGTAACTCCATACTTGTGTGGAACTCAGCTTCTCAGCAACTTCATTTGTTAGTAAAAATGATGTTAAAGTTCTCAAACTAACATACAGAAAGTCTGCAGTGCAAGAATAATATACTTGTCTCAGGAGAACCCTTCAGATCTTCATTTGGCTCCTTTTGCCTGTATTTTACCGTAATGTATACATGCTTTTAGAACGTAAGCCACCTGAGAATGGGACATTCTCAGTGTTTAAAAACAGTTTAAAATAGTGTTTTAAACAGTCAGCACTCAGTAAATACAGCATGGGTTGAGTAAATGAAAGCTTGGGTGTTTAGTTTCCCAGCCTGCAGCAGATTAGAAGTAGCAAATAGAAGAAGTTGCTATTACAAAACAGCTGATAGGAGGAGTGAGGAAAGTGATGGCTAACAGTCTGGCTAGGGAGGAAGGAAAAAGCATTTTTTTTTTTAATTCAGTAGTTTGCATCAGTTTAGCATATGATAAAATAGATCCACAAACATCACCTCTGATGGCATTGCTGAATTATAGTGCATATTAAGTATGGCCTATTTAAAATCATGACAAAATGTTTTAAAATATTTTATCAGCTCCTGGGTACCTGGAAAGCTTTACTGATCAGGACTCTCAGAGGGTTCCAGATAGCCTTTTTATTATAGAGACTGGTTATGTACCAGCCACTTGTTGGTATTTTGTCTGGAAATCTTCACATTTAGAGAAGTTGTTAGGATAAAAGATCATTTGTCTTTGAAAGAACATTTGACATATTCTAAGGCAAACCAGGCCTTAAGTTTATTATCCATGGAAGAATAGGGTTTTTTTTTTTCCCTTAGTGTCCTTATTTTAATGACTGTATATTAGGTTTCTTAACCAATGTAATGAGCCATCCATAAGATACTTTCATGCGAAAAGAAAACCTCAACAGCCTCTTAAATACTAAATTCATATCAAAGTAATTAACAAAAGCAAAAGTTCTAGCATTGACATTTCGTTTCATCTAAAAGAGAACCAATACTGTACTTTTAGCAGAGTTCCCAGTGTTTTATTTTTATGCCACTGTCTTAAAGACATTGTTTCCCCCAACTGAAGTAAATAACTTTGTGACTCAAGATATTTTAGTACACCAAATACCTTTCATGATTCAGAGTTCTATAAGAAGTCACAAGATTCCTTTATAGCACAACATTGGAAAAAAAAAAAAAAAAAAAGAAGTCACAAGAAAAGGTAGTGTTGGCCAGGCGCGGTGGCTCATGCCTATAATCCTAGCACTCTGGGAGGCTGAGGCGGGCAGATTGCTTGAGGTCAGGAGTTCGAAACCAGCCTGAACAAGAGCGAGACCCCCATCTCTACTATAAATAGAATAGACAGAAATTAATTGGCCAACTAATATATATAGAAAATATATATTTATACACATAAATATATAAATATATTTTTACACATATATTTATACACATATAAATATATTTATACACATAAATATATAAATATATTTATACACATATACATAAACATAGATATATATTTTTACATATGTATGTGTGTGTTTCTGAAAAGAAATGTAAATCAGGCCGGGCATGGTGGCTCACGCCTGTAATCCTAGCTCTCTGGGAGGCCGAGGCGGGCGGATTGCTCAAGGTCAGGAGTTCAAAACCAGCCTGAGCAAGAGCGAGACCCCGTCTCTACTATAAATAGAAAGAAATTAATTGGCCAACTGATATGTATATAAAAAATTAGCCGGGCATGGTGGCGCATGCCTGTAGTCCCAGCTACTCGGGAGGCTGAGGCAGAAGGATCGCTCGAGCCCAGGAGTTTGAGGTTGCTGTGAGCTAGGCTGACGCCACGGCACTCACTCTAGCCTGGACAACAAAGCGAGACTCTGTCTCAAAAAAAAAAAAAAAAAGGAAATGTAAATCAAATGTAAATAAACATAGCTCATGAACATTTTTCAGGGTCAATAAAAGGAGGACAATATTGTAATTTTATTTTTTATTTATTTATTTTTTGAGACAGAGTCTCACATTGTTGCCCAGGCTAGGGTGAGTGCTGTGGCATCAGCCTAGCTCACAGCAACCTCAAGCTCCTGGGCTCAAGCAATCCTGCTGCCTCAGCCTCCCAAGTAGCTGTGACTACAGGCATGCGCCACCATGCCCGGCTAATTTTCCATATATTAGTTGGCACTCACCCTAGCCTGGGCAACAAAGCAAGACTCTGTCTCAAAAAAAAAAAGGTGGTGTTGAAGGCCAAAATCAACCTGCTTAAATTTTCTTATTACCACTTATCTTAATTTTGTGTAACTCTAGTGTTTGTTAGCACATAGATGAGAAACTGAGGCTCTGAGAAGTTAAGTGGCTCATAAAATTTCTAGATCAAATTTTAGTGATGGAGGTAAGATTAATATCCCAGACTTAAGCTTTGCCTCATACCAGAAATGTCTTTGGAGGTTTAAGATTCCCAGGGTTGACCTGCAAAATAGTTTTAGTCCTCTGACTTCTGTTTCCTTCCTGCCAGGTGGTCAGATCTCAGCTAAGTGTGTCTTCAGTCAGTGAACACGATGCACATAGAGCAGGACTTCAGCCTGTCAGCAAGTGGCAAGCCTATGGCCTCGAAGGCTATCCTGGTGAGTGCAGCTGACCTCAGAGAAGGCAAAAATCACTCAATCATGTATCTAATTTCAGAGGAGGAGCTGTGATCAAGTAAATAGACAAAGGACAAAACTAAACACATAAATATTTCACTTCCAAATCATGCTAAATTGTGCCTTGCATGAGGTGCCCATTCCCAAAGTATAGAATAGGAGTCAGCAGTGCCTTCCTAATATGGCAGAAGTGGCATGGCAAATAAAAAAATAAGGACATTGACTCTGGGTTCTCTGCCATAACTCTGAACACCTACTTGGCAGAAGTGCTTTAAATGATAAATTATAATTATATAATAATTGTCATATAAGGGTTATGAATAAATTGTAGTTGTCACTCTAGTCATAGTCTCAAATGACATAGCAACTTAAATCTTGTTATCAAGGCTAAACATTTATTTGTTTGTTTTGTTTTGTTTAAGACAGTGTCTCACTCTGTCACCCAAGCTAGAGTGCAGTGGCATCATCATAGCTCACTGCAACTCAAACTCCTAGGCTAAAGCGATCTTCCTGCCTCAGCCTCCCTAGTAGCTGGGACTACAGGTGTGTACCATCATGCCCTGCCAAGACTGAACATTTAAAAAAAGTTTTACACTGAATGAGATCAAAAGTCCTAAGAGACTGAATAGCTTAGAATTTTTAGAAATAGGGAAATTAAGACAATAACAAAGTGTTGGTATTGTTCACCTTTTTTCTACGCTCATGGGGCCATTGTAGATTAATTATTATAAACTATTTAGAAGATATGAAAATGCCTTATTGGTCCAAATTGTTATCTGCCATCCTGATTCTTCCTAAAGGCATAAAATTAACATTGCAGTTGTGATTTCCAGTATAAGTTAAAAGTGAGATAAATCTTTAAAAAGAAATACTAGTTTTTTGGCCATTCCTGGTGGCTCTTGCCTGTAATCCTAGCACTCTGTGAGGCCATGGTGGGAGGATTGCTTGAGTTCAGGAGTTTGAGACCAGCCTAAGCAGGAACGAGATTCCATCTCCACTAAGAATAGGAAAATTACCTAGCCATCATGTAGCACACGCCTATAGATTTACTTGGTTAGAGCCTAGTATTTACTTATTTATTTTTAATTTATAAAGAAAAGACTTTTATTTAGCTTATAGTTCTCCAGGCAGGGGAATTCGTGGGCATAGCCCTGGCTTCTAACAAGGGCTTTCATGTTGTGGCATAATATGACAGAGAAGATCAAAGAGGAAGTGGTAAAACCCCAGGCTCTTCCTGGCTTTATAACAAACAATCCACTCTTATGATAGTTAATCTAGTCTCATCAGAGCAAGAACTCACTCAGCTACCTCTAGAATGACGCTATGCCATTCATGTGGGATCTGTCCCCATGACCCAAACACCTCCTGCTAGGCCCTACTACCCAACACCACCACATTGGGGATCAAATGGCAACATGAATTTTGGTGAGGGTAAGGAAACCATATCCAAACCATAGCAATGGTCAATGTAATTGACCTTGATTTTTTCTTTATTATTATTATGGGTACATTATAGTTGTATATCTTTATAGGGTAAACGTAATGTTTTAATACAGGCATTCTATGTAAATTAATCAAATCAGGGTAGTTGGGTTGTACATTACCTCAGGCATTTATCATTTTTTGTGTGTTAGGAACGTTCCACTAAATGTTCCACTCTTTTAGTGGAAGTATACCGTAACTTACTGTTGATTATAGTCACTTTGTTGTGTTATCAAATATTGTTCATTCTATTTAACTATATTTTTGTGCCCATTAACCATCCCCACTACTCTTTCCAGCCTCTGGTAATCAGTTGACTTTGATTTTTAATAATTCAGTAGTGGAGAATATGGTCTTTTTAACAAGGTGCTAGGACAACTGAATATTGAGATGCAAGAGAATTAATTTAGACTCTTAACTTATATACAAAAATAAACTCAAGATCAAACATTTAAATGTAAGAGCAAAAACTATAATACTCTTAGAAGAGAACATAGGCATAAATCTTTGTGATCTTGGATTAGTAGAGCCTAGTATTTATAATGCAAAGAACATAGGCTTGTTGCCTCTGTGGACTTAACTAGCTTTGCTTGTTCCATGACCACAAATTCAGCTTTGTTGTTATATCCCAAATGTGTGCTGTTGGCCACAGATGGGCCAGGAGAGAGGGATGAGTCAGTGAAGTCATGTTACCCCTCTGAACTTCTGTTTTCTTATCTGCAAAATTGGATTAATAACTTTCTCATGGAGTTACTGAATGAAGATTAATGAGATAGCATAAGGTTGCTTGCACAATAGCTGACACTTTGTACACATCCAGTTATTTTTAGCAGCTACTATAATTAGTGACTTAGGAATAAACTTACTTATCATTAATCACTGTTATTAAAGTTTATCATTATTCTGTGTCTAAATTATATGCCAAAGAGAAGAGAGGAAGAGTAGTTTGGTAATACCAAAGTTGTTTTGTTTTAGCTTCAGCTCAGTATCTTTACTGTCTGTTGTCCAAAGTAATTCTCCTAAGGACATTTCCATAAAACATGCTGTCATGATTAATAGTCTAGACTAGGTTTTGGTTAACTTGGCCAAGGGCCAAGTCCCCTACCTGTTCTTTGTAATCAGTTTTACTAGAATACTGCTATGCCTATTTATTTACTTACTACCCTATAGCTACTTTCCTGCTACAGTGACAGAGTTGTATACTAAAGAGATCAAATAACTCTCAGAGTTTAAAGTATTTACTATCTTTATCCTTGACAGAAAAAGTTTGTTGACTTCTGGTCTAGACTAGATCTGGAATACAACCAGGAATTGAAGACCTTCAGATTATTGCCAGCATTTAACTCAGAAATCCTTAAGCTTTAGCCTGTATGTCTGTTTGTAGTATTCCTTTTGCAAGGAGAACATTATACTAATATAGAATAATTGCCTTTTGTATAATTTCATTGATTCCTTCTTGTTTCTCAGGGCCCTGCCCAGCCATGCTCTGTCTTGCTGAGATGGCCTTGCTGGTTATCTGGTTGGGAAAACTGAGTCTATCAGGCACAAACCCCTTTAGCTTCTAGTGGTCCCCATACCTATAAGCAAATATTCTCATTCCTATTCTCCAACCTCAGAGGAAGAGGAGTTCTTTCACTTTAAAGCCAGTCCTTCACCCTCTCTATCTCACCTTCTTTACCTTGCTCTGTAACTTTCCTCTTTTGTATTTCCAACCACTTTCTCTGCTGGTTCTTTCTTCACAAACTATAAGCGTCCTTAAAAACCATAAACTCTCCTCTTTAATTCTTTATTCATTTTGACTGCTCCTCAGCATTTGTTTCCTTTTATAACCAGGCTTCAAAAAACAAGTTACGGTATAACTGTCTTTACTGTCCTTTCTCCAGGCAGTTTTTCATCTCTTTATCTCTAATTCTTGAGGAAGTGCCTGGTACATAATGTGTGTTTGGTGAATGAATGACTCTTTACCATGCACAGGATTCCCATTAAATATTATTATTCCTCTTTTCAGAGGGAAAAAAATGAGATTAGGTTGCTGTGAAGGTCACAAAGATTTTTCCAACACATAAGCCATAGTGAGTTGCTGAGAAGATTTGAATACCATCTTTCTTTCTTGTTATATCAAGTCAGAAGTCAGAAATCACCAATTATTTTAACTGAAATAATATAAAGAATTATTAGGTATAAGAAAACTGAAAAGACTAAAAAGGAACACTGAGATAATATTTCAGAAGTAACAACTGTAAGAAACAGCTGCTACCCCTGTGAATGGGGAGAAAAACAGAAGAGCTTGGGACTATTAAATTTAGAAGCTTGGAAATGGGATTCATGGGGCTTAGACTTCTGAAGAAAAGACATAATAATGAGGCTGTTTTTAGTGATGTGGAGAAATTATATTAGAACCAACTTCTGCCCTCCAGTCTATGATTACTGCCCCCTACAGGCACAGGTTAGCAGGGAGCCAGCTGGCAAAGAATAAATGTAGTTGGCGGGCTCTCAGCCCTATACTGTGAAGCCAAATATATACAGGTGGATTTGAAACTGAGAGAAAATAGATTAATAACGAGCATGCCATTCATTAGATGATGTCTTTCAAATCTATATTTTAGTTAAATTCAGTATAAGATTTCAGCCTCTGTGCCTCCAATTAATGAAACAGGGAGGCAAAAAGGTCTTGGATGACTCTAAATGATGAGACCTACTGAATAGAGAGTGGACTTTTGGTACTTTCAGTTGTAAAGTTTGTTTTGGGGTAACACAACTGACAGTTAACCTTGTGGAATATCTATTTCTTTTAAGAATAACCCAGAAAGCCAAAGACATTTGTGTAATGGTAGCTGTCTAATATTCATCAAAATTTAGCTCTTTATGAACTTGAAGCATGACCAAAAAGAATATAGGGAGTAGGCTGGGTGTGGTGGCTCACGCCTGTAATCCTAGCACTCTGGGAGGCCGAGGCAGGTGGATTGCTCAAGGTCAGGAGTTTGAAACCAGCCTGAGCAAGAGCGAGACCCCGTCTCTACTATAAATAGAAAGAAATTAATTGGCCAACTAATATATATGGAAAAAATTAGCTGGGCATGGTGGTGCATGCCTGTAGTCCCAGCTACTTGGGAGGCTGAGGCAGCAGGATTGCTTGAGCCCAGGAGTTTGAGGTTGCTGTGAGCTAGGCTCACGCCACGGCACTCACCCTAGCCTGGGCAACAAAGCAAGACTCTGTCTCAAAAAAAAAAAAAAAAAAAGAATATAGGGAGTAAACAGAGTAGTGGGGGTAAGGTTGTCAAGAAAAAGAAATGATCTGAATAACTGATGGAGAATTCTTCCTCTCCTTTTTTTCCACCCATCTTTTTATAGGATTTATTTTTATCCCAAACCCCTTCCTCCCAGGTTACCAGTGGCACTGGGTGAAGCAGTGCCTTAAGTTATATTCCCAGAAACCTAATGTATGTAACCTGGACAAACACATGACTAGAGAAGAGACCCAAGATCTGTGGGAACAGAGCAAAGAGTTCCTGAGGTAAGTCTTATCAGTCAGAATCAAGTGTTAATATTCAGCTCAGTTCATCACAGATTTTGAAGGACCTGTTCTGTAAGAATACAGCGAAAGTGACTGGCCAATTTTTCCCCTCATTGTTTCCAAGCAAATATAAAGCAGTTGTATTCTTTCCCAGGGAACATTTGGAGATGCTTTGACAGTTATATTAAATTGAGATCCCTTTTTAAAGATTTGATTATCACAGCTTAGATATTGAATTTATCCTCATTAATCATTGGATAATCCATTTTCATTCAGCTTCTGCCATTTTTTTCTACTTAAAGTGAGTTTCTTTAAAGAATTGTGGTATCCTAGGACAAAATAACAATGAAAGCTCTTCTCTTCAAGATGTAGTCAGTGCTACTAGCTATTTTTATTTTATGATGTACCAGTTGTTCCTCATGAGAAGAACTACTATTTTACCTTCATGTTGTTACAGCATTCATTCCACAGATATCTACTGAGGGTCAGTATTGTGCCAGGCATGATGCTAGGTATTGGAGATAGAAAGATAAAGATACCCGCACTGGATTCAAGAGTGGAACTCAGTATCTACAGGAATAATTATAGTAGAGTTTAGAAAGTGGGTGGGGCACAGCAGCTCATGCCTGATATCCTAGCACTTTGGGAGGCCAGGAATTCAAGACCAGCCTGGGCAACATAGCGAGACCCCATCTCTAATGTGTGCCTGTGGTCCCATCTACTCGGAAGCCTGAAACAGGAGAATCACTTGAGCCCAGGAGTTTGAGGTTGCAGTTAGCTATGATGATGCCACTGGATTCTAGCCCAAAAAATTTTATGATGTGGTTTAGAAAAACACTGTGGGGGCCGGGCTTGATGGCTCATGCCTGTAATCCTAGGACTCTGGGAGGCCGAAACAGGAGGATCACTTGACCTCAGGAGTTCAGAAGTTCGAGACCAGCCTGAGCAAGAGCGAGATCCCCGTCTTTACTAGAAAAATATAAAAAGAAATTAGCTGGACAACTAAAAATATATATAGAAAAAATTAGTGGGGCATGGTGGCACATGCCTATAGTCCCATCGACTCGGGAGGCTGAGGCAGGAAGATCACTTGAGCCCAGGAGTTGGAGGTTGCTGTAAGCGTGGCTGACGCCATGGCACTCTAGCCTAGGCAACAGAGTGAGATTCCGTCTCCAAAAGAAAAAAAGAAAGAAAAGAAAAACATTGTGGGAACACAGAGAAATAATTAATTCTTCTAGGCAGAGTACAGGATCAAAGAAGAAAAAATGATTTTTAAAATTGGGTTTATTTTCCTCTTTTTTTCTCTGTCCATTTGAAATGGTCTTCAAAAATGATTGAGGGTGGGGAGAAGATGAGGGGCTTGCCAGTCAGAAAAGTAAGAAGGTTATTCTGAGTGGAGAAAGCAGCCTGAGCAAAGATGTAATATTTTAGACAGAGTAAGTTGTTCTGTGAGACAGGAACACAGGATGTGTGCATTTATGTTTATCCAATAGATACCTGCTGAGTTTCTGCTATGTGTCAGACACTGTGTTTGAGTATTAGAGATTTAAAAACAGTTTCAATTTTCAAGGGATTTGTAGTTGAGTTGAAGACAGACATGTAAACAGATAATTAAATACAATTTTGTAAGTACAGGAATAGAGTTTATACGATATAGTGGGGATGGTCACTTAAGTGGCTAGGTTGGGGTAGATTGTGGAAAATGCATCCTGAAAGTAGTGGATAGGATTGGGAAAACATGAAGTGGGAAGGGTGGGTTAAGGCCAGACTATAAAGAGTTTAGTGAGGCCGGGCACGGTGGCTCACGCCTGTAATCCTAGCACTCTGGGAGGCTGAGGCGGGCGGATTGCTCAAGGTTAGGAGTTCGAAACCAGCCTGAGCAAGAGCAAGACCCCATCTTTACTGTAAATAGAAAGAAATTAATTGGCCAACTAATACATATAGAAAAAATTAGCTGGGCATGGTGGCACATGCCTGTAGTCCCAGCTACTTGGGAGGCTGAGGCAGGAGGATTGCTTGAGCCCAGGAGTTTGAGGTTGCTGTGAGCTAGGCTAACGCCATGGCACTCACTCTAGCCTGGGCAACAAAGCGAGACTCTGTCTCAAAAAAGAAAAAAGTTTAGTGATGTAGAGAATCAGTTCTTGAGTCAGACTGCCTGTGTTCAAGTCCTGGCTCTACCACTTAGTGCCTATTTAACCTTGAGCAAATTTCTTAACCTTTCTGTGCCTCATAACAGTCCTTTCCTTATTTAATAGTGTGAAGATTAAACAGATAATATGTGAGAAGTCCTTAGAACAGTGCCAGTTAAAACCATTGTACCAATTTTGTGTCTTGTTTGGTCTTAAGTGGCCCTGATGGTCTAGTTTTTAGACTATCATGCTGATTCTAACAGGGGAAATAGATTTTCTTAAGTTGAAAGGGGAAAGAAGAACTAAAATTCAATGGTTTTCATTTAAAACCTTAGTCTATAAGTTATATTATAGGCAGGAGCAATGTTAAGCTTTTAGTAATGTCATCTTTAGAACTGAAAGCAAAATAAAGGAAGATCATGGTTGAGTGAAATTAGTCAAAGAGAACTTGTTACTAAACCAGCTTGTGTTTTCAAGTTATTGATTTTTTCCTTCTGATATATGACAGGAGAAATCCCCGCTATCTTTTAAGATAGCTCAGATGAATCCCTATAATAAATCATCATGTAAACAATGTTGAGATACATTTTTTTTTGGTCTGGTAAATTAACAAAAATAAAAAATGTGGTAGTCATACCTTATGTTGTCAAGGGTTGGGAGGAATTGATATGCTCAGACATTGTGTTGGCGACATTGAAAATCAATTAGGGCCCTAGTTCTGGTGTTGTCACTATGTGATACATTTTTCAGTTTCCTCATGTGGGAAATGACGGCATTAGACTGGATAAGCCATTCAGGGTGGTTGAATCATGGTCATTCATAATTATGTGGACAGTATATGGCATCTCTCCCCACTTCCCAGAGTCTGTCAGAAAGGAAGAGGGTCTGTTATAAAAGGTTCCCCTGGGCTGAGTGAGGTGGCTCGTGCTTGTAATCCTAGTACTCTGGGAGACTGAGGCAGGAGGATCACTCAAGGTCAGGAGTTCAAAACCAGCCTGAGCAAGAGCCAGACCCCGTCTCTACTAAAAATAGAAAGAAATTAATTGGCCAATTAAAAATACATATAGAAAAAATTAGCCGGGCATGGTGGCCCATGCCTGTAGTCCCAGCTACTCATGAGGCTGAGGTAGTAGGATTGTTTGAGCCCAGGAGTTGTTTTTTTTTTTTTTTTATTTCAGCATATTATGGGGACCCCAGGAGTTTGAGGTTGCTGTGAGCTAGGCCGACGCCATGGCACTCAAGCCTGGGCAACAGTGAGACTCTGTCTCAAAAAAACAAACAAACAAACACTGAAAGAATGGGGTGCTAGGGACTGGAGATTGAAGTTCAGTGGAAGTGAGAGAATAGGAAAGGAAGGAGAGAAACTTGTGGTCGTGAAGGGAAATTTTCAGAGTTATGAAAGACACAATTCCCAATTTTAAAATAATTGAAAAACAAATATCTGCAGTAGGATTCTGAAGGTTTTTATTATAAACCTTTAGACTATTCTGTCATTGCTTTCACAGTGATTCACTAATGTCTCTTACAGGCAAGAAAGAAAAGAAAATACCAGTGGTTAGTTATGGCACCCAGACTACCCACTGTACAGAGAGCAGACAAGCAGGACAGGAGTTCATTTTCACCCAGTTAGGGTTCAGCTAAAAGCTGTGCTACAGAACATGATTGCTGAGAGAAATGCCAGCACTTACATAAAGCACTTGCCCATGACAGAACTGAGCAAGCCACCTTGTGAGCATGTTCTTGAGGGGAAAAGGTGGCCAGCCCACCCACCTATCATCTTCCTGCTAGTGCCTGGAGGAGGTAGCAGGGGCAGGTAGCATGGCTTGTTTCTTTTTTGCAGTGAGACCTGATAATTCGGGTCATGCTTGCTTGAAAACATTCTTTTGGATAACTGGATAAAGATTTATCAGGTGCCAGTGTATTTCCTGCGTTCTTCAAGGTGGATATGGGAGCTTCATTGGCCCTAATCTTCCTTGGCCTCCTTTTGGACAAGTCAGATTTTAAAAGAGAACAGCCCACCCCCTTGAGTGATCCCTCAATATTTTATGGTGGAAAATGATCTGGGAGCATGTTAAATGGTTTTATCTTCATACTATTGATAATGTTCAAGAGCAAATTTTTAAAATCTTTATTACCTAAGAGGCCCATGAGAATCAGAGAAGGGTCCCTAACTAGTACTAAGGCAAGAAATATATAGTGTTGGCCAGTCTTACTCTCACATCTTAAAGGTAAATGTTAACAATTGTTGCTATTTTCCTTCCAGAAAATACAAAGGCAAGAATTAAAAATCAAGTTCTTAAAAGAGGATATGAAATAAGGATCTAATATGCCTACGTGGGTCTACTACATCACACAAAATATGTATGTTTTTGTTTTTGAGATAGTCTCACTCTCTTCCCTGGTTAGAATGTAGTAGCATCAGCCTAGCTCACTGCAACCTCAAACTCCTGGGCTCAGGTGATCCTCCTGCCTCAGCCTCCCAAGTAGCTGGGACTACTGACATATGCCACCACACTTGGCTGATCTTTTTCTACTTTCAGTAGAGATGGGGTCTCACTCATACTCAGACTGGTCCTGAACTCCTGACCTCAAACAATCCTCCTGCCATGGCCTCCCAAAGTGTTAGAATTACAGGCATGAGCCACCATGCCCAGCCCTAAGCAAGTTTCAGCTATTCTTGCTATTTTTTCTTTTGTGATGAGGACTGGGCTTAAGGTTTTGAAAGTAAGACTATTCTCTGGCTTCTTTTATTTAATACAGCCTTGGGCCAGTCCTCCTCTATAAGCTCAAAGCCTTTCTTTTAGTGTAGGAAAGAGATGGTCTTTTGGTTTCTTTAAAAAAGGAATTAAATTAGAAAAGGTACAATACAGGATGGTTCTGTTCATGCTTATCACTATAATTATGATAATGTTTATTACTGTAAACCTGTGTTAATTATAATAATGTATACCCTATTCTTTCTATTTTTTTCTTTTTTTGCTTAAGAATTGCTTAACATATGCCCTGTGTTTGAAGAACAGACTAAATTGTTTGATGGAAAAGCAATTTGTTGAGGCCATATTAATTGTCTAAAATACCATCACCTTCTGGATTATTTCCAAAGCTGCATTATTGTTATCTTCACTGTTTCAGATCAGTCTTGTTTTGATATAACATTCTTCATTAAGAGTAAAATATATAAATGCTCTTCATTAAGAGTAAAATGATCTGTTGTTTAGCTAAAAAAAGAGATAGAAGGTATTTTGTTTTAGTTTTGACTAGAAAAGTGGTCCTCAAGTGTGATCTCCATACCAGCGGTATCAGCATCATTTGCGAACTTGTTAGAAATGCAGGTCTTAGGCCCCGCATCAGACCTACTCAGTCAGAATTTGTAGGCCTGGACCTAGTCATGTGAGTTTTAACAAGCCCTGTGGATGATTCTGATGCACATTAAAGTTTGAGAACCACTGGGCAAAAACTAATGAGGTGTAGACAGGTTCTGTAAAAGCTTTCTGTATAGCTCTTCTCTGCCATTTAGATACTCAGGGCACCATCTATTTGGAGCTCTGGATTGGAGTCTTATTTATTTGTTTGTTTGTTTGTTCATTTATATTAAGGAGAGATAGACAGAGTGGGGACACGAGGGGGAACTAGAGATTACCTTTAAATAGGGAATTAGCCACAAAATAATATCTTGGGAAGAGAAATAGAATAGGTTACCTCTGTAGAGTGCTTATATAACTCTGAAACTACATTTATATTTCTATTAAAATCCACACAAGTCCAGAAATAAGAGGTCATACTTATTTTTCTATCACAGGCTAGTAAAACAGAACAAATATATCAGGGAGTTCTTTTATTTGTACTTTTAGCAGAATAAACATTGATAGAACTCAGGTTGTATTAATAACTACATTGTATTTTTTGTTTTATTAGTTTTTATGCACAGATATTAAATATTGCATGGTTGTTATCCATATTGTAATTGTTTGGATAGCTAGTTGCAGTCACTGGCCAAATCTTAACATATCTTTTTCCCTAGATTGCTAGTTGTCTGTTTCCTGTTGTGTCATGGAGTGGACCAAAAGACCACACACTCAAGTTTGATGATTTGCCAGGACTCACAGGACTCAGCATATAGTTGTGGCCACAGATAAGATTGATTGTAGTGAAAGCATACAAAGCAAAATCAGCAAATGGAAAGGGTACATGGAGCAAAGTCCAGGAAAAACCAGGTGCGAGCTTCCATCTTACAGGAAGTGACAACCAAATATATATAACAAAATCTGAAATGTACCAAAGAAGCTCAGTGCCCAGGTTTTTACTAGAAGCTTGTCACGTAGGCAGTCTCTGACTGACACATACCAAAATTCCAAACTCCCAGAAAGAAAGCAGGTGTTCAACATAAACCATCTTATGTTTGTGCGAACAGTCAAGGTAATGTGAACTATTTTCACCAGTTCCAGGGCATGGTGTGAATCCTCTCCACATCCAAGTTCCACATGCCTGAGAGGGGCCACCTTTGAAAGTCCTTCAGTCAAGTCTGCTGTGTCTCTTTTCTGCACACCTGTCCTAAATAAATCAGTTTCTGTCCATTCCTTTTATCTGCTGGTCTTGATGTATATGTCACGATATCCTTCTTAGAATGTAAACTCTGTGACAGATAGCATCTATTCTGTAAACTCTTTGTCAAGCATCAAGATGAGTGTGCCGCTTACAGTGCGGGCCTCTAATAAATCCTTTCATTTTGCTCAGGCTTGTGTCCTTATTGCCTATTGTGTCACTCCTGTTTCAATGCTGGCCATTCTTCAATGCCGTCCTCAACTCCAACTCTGCCATGAAACCTTCACTGATTAGACAGCTGACTTTGAACTCTCCTTTTTCTTTTCTTTTTTTTTTTTTTTTTTGAGACAGAGTCTCACTTTTGTTGCCCAGGCTAGAGTGAGTGCCGTGGCGTCAGCCTAGCTCACAGCAACCTCAAACTCCTGGGCTCAAACGATCCTCCTGCCTCAGCCTCCCAAGTAGCTGGGACTACAGGCATATGCCACCATGCCCGGCTAGTTTTTTGTATATATATTTTTAGTTGGTCAATTAATTTCTTTCTATTTTTAGTAGAGACGGGGTCTCGCTCAGGATGGTTTCGAACTCCCAACCTCGAGCAATCCGCCCGCCTCGGCCTCCCAGAGTGCTAGGATTACAGGCGTGAGCCACCGCGCCCGGCCTCTCCTTTTTCTTAATTCTAGTACCCCTCAAAGTCTGTGCTATTCAGTTCAGTACTAGACTTTATACTGCCTTGAATTTCCCTCTCATTTCTCCTTCAACTTTTCATTCTTATATGTGTCACCTCTTTTCAGAATATAAACTCCTTAAATGAATCTAAGTTTTTATTTTTTAAACAGCCATGGGTTTTGGACAGAAAAAAGTTTGATGGATTAATGATGTAAATTACATAGAGAGAAATTAACTAAAATGATTAGACCTAACATTTTCATACTTTTAGATATTTAGAGGTGAACCAAACAAACAAGCTTCCTTTTTAGAAAAAGAGTAGTTAATCACATAGATTTTATTAGACAATATGTAATTGCAGAAAGGGCACCTCTCTGTTTTTACGGAAACCTCCCATGATTTGAACAAGGGTATGTCAGAAACCAAATCAATTACAGTTGTGCCTTAATTGTTATCCCAGCCTCAATTATCTAAGCTACGTTATACAGGGTTAAAGAAGTTGTGTTAAACCAGTTATTTTTTATTGTACTGTATACTATATTTTGCTAAATTTTTTTCCTCAACCTGCAATTCTGGGAAGCCACCGTCATTATAGACATAGTAATAACTGAGTAATCATACCCTGCTTTTAGCAAACCAAACTGAAAATGTTCTGTTATATATATTTTTGATTGCCCATAGTGATCTTGGTCCCATGGACAAATAAAGACATTTCTATTGTCATTCATTTTTTTTTTTTTTTGAGACAGAGTTATACTTTGTTGCCCAGGCTAGAGTGAGTGCCGTGGCAGCAGCCTAGCTCACAGCAACCTCAGTCTCCAGGGCTCAAGTGATCCTACTGCCTCAGCCTCCCAAGTAGCTAGGACTACAAGCGTGCGCCACCATGCTGGCTAATTTTTTTTTGTATATATATTTTTAGTTGGTCGATTAATTTCTTTCTATTTTTAGTAGAGATGGGGTCTTGCTCAGGCTGGTTTCGAACTCCTGACCTCGAGCAATCCACCCGCCTCAGCCTCCCAGAGTGCTAGGATTACAGGTGTGAGCCACTACACCCAGCCCTATTGTAATTCTTGTTTTCTCATTATTGAGATACTAGAGACTCATCATTTAAACTTCATCCCATTCAGCAGAGGATTTATAGCCAAGGACTAGAAATTAGAAGTGCTAATGTGTTTTTTACTGTCATTGTATTCTTGGTCAACTCATTTATCTGTTCTAATTTCCCCTACGTAATCTTGGCTAACAGCCTATACCATGGAATATTAAAATTAGACTTCAGGGTCTATACAAAGGGCTATTGCTACCATTTGAGATGAATAAATCCTATTTTGTCACCAATCTTTGCAGGTATAAAGAAGTGAATAAACGGCGGCCTCGAAGTTTACTAGAGAAACTGCGTTGGGTGACCCTAGGCTACCATTATAACTGGGACAATAAGGTATTCAGATTTTCTTAATTCTTTGTTTTCCATTTGTATTCTTCTTGGGTCCACATAGATAGATTTCTTCTTGGTCAACCTTTAAGTACCAGATCATCCATTTATGGGAGGATCCATTTTATTTATTTCCTTCTAACACAATCTTCAGCAGGTATCCTAAGAGGAATGAATAATTTATCAGGAGAAACTGTCTTCTTCATGTGCTCTCAGGTTATATTATTGCATCAGAAGTCATCAGTGCTTTCCCAAAGTAGGTTTTAGATTTTTTTTGCTGCTTTCAAAAGCAATTCTCACTTATCTTTATTTCCATTATTGTTTAGAACTTGTTGAGCATTTATTTTCTACATAATATCTGTCTGGAGTAAAAGCAGCTCCATATATTTCTAGTATTCTCTTTCATCAATTCACAAAGGAACCTTCAATATCTGGATACCTTTGCCTCTGTATAACATCTGGGCGGGAGAGAGGTGGGAAAGAATTTCCTACAGTTGATAAAGTTTCTTGTTTTCTTAAGCTACAATTTCTTCTTTCCTGTCCTCTGTGTCAGAAAATACCTTCTTTGTCATCAGCAGTACAGTGTCTCTTGTTTGAATTAGACGTTTGCCACCAAGTATAAGGATTGATTCTAAGAGTGAACTGAATAAAATATTAATATATACCATTATCATTGCCTACTAACCAGTTACCTTCTAAAAGCTCCATAGTTTCAGTTGGCCCAACTTATTAACAGATATATTAACTGCTCTAAATAATGACAGGTATTGCTTAAAAAATATTCATGATATAAATCTTACTTTCAGCAATACAAATTCAGTGGAAAACTAGATATTTGTATTAAGGAAATAGCCATGTGATTTTCTTTGGTTTGAATAGCCTGGGTTTGAATCCTGCCTCCAATAATGATAATAATGCCTACTTCATAAGGCGGTTGTAAGAATTAAGTGATTAATGCCTGTAAAATGATTACAACAGTGCCTGCCTGTTCTGAGTAGTTAAATGCATTCACACACGAAATGTTAGCTATAGTTTTTGATGATAATACTTTTATTTAGATACTGTTGTTCTCAAGGCCCTCAAAGTTAGCCTTATTTACTAAGAAAAATGAGTGAAAATTGCCAAAAACTCTAAATGAGTAATCAGAGAAATGTGAAAGAGAATTTAAAGAGTAGTACATAGATAGTTTAGATAGGGTTGAAAGCCCAAAAGGATAATTATTTCATTATAACAGAGGCTATCTAGAGCTAGAACAGCAGCCCTGACTAGTTGATTTTCTGAAGGACTAAAGCTTAAAATCATAGAGAAAATCTTAAAGTTCTTTACACTTTTAGTTTTGAGAAATTAAATAGGAACTCTCCTTATTTGCTCTTCAGTAAAAGGAGAAAAAATAAAAAACAGAGAAGTTCCAACTGAAAAGGCCACTCCATCAAAGTCTTTTCATAAAAGTATTCCTTACACCCGAAGTTAAAGCTCACTTACGGCCAAAGACCTGTCCAGACTTGTACCTCTATTCTTCTAGCTAGAATATATCAGGACACTAGTGGAGATAAAAGACAAAAATGAATTTTCTGACCAGAATTGAGGTTGATTTTAAAAAGTAAGAAATGAGAGCAGAGGAATAACAAAACAAGAGTGTCAGGCCACTGCAGAGACACATAGGCAAAATAGCCTTCAGACTCATTTGCATAGGATACTAAGTGAAAATCTTAATCATGTCTGCAGCCTTGTCATTTTCATGAAATGCAGAAAGATTTTATAGAGAGTGTTATTGCTTTGCTTTTATTTTTCTTTTCTTTTTTTTAGTGAAAAAGATATTTGTGATTCTTAGGTGCTAAAAACAGGCAGTTCTGGGAAATAAGGGCTGAAAGTTATATCCATTTTAAAGTCTGCCTTGGTCATAATATAAGGCAGAGTTAATTCATGTGTTTTGAGCACATCATTCCATCAGATTAACTAGTGAAATTGGCACTAAGCCATGTTGCAAGCTGAGCATTCCAAAACCAAACTGGCTATACTATTTGAGTTGCCTTTTTTTAAATTAACTTTTTATTTTAGGATAGTTTTAGATTTACAGAAAAGTTGAGAAGATAGTACAGTGAGATTCCCCAGTTCCCCTTATTATTAGCATGTTATATTAATATGGTTTCTTTGTCTCAGTTAATAACTAGTAATACATGAGTATAATGGTGACATCTTTACTTCATTCAGATTTCCTTAGTTTTTAGCCAGTATCCTTTTTATGTTCCAAGATCTTATCCAGGGCACTACATTGTATTGGTCATTATGTTTTCTTAGGACCTCTTCGCAGCAAAAGTTTTGAGTTGCCTTTTTGCCCTAAAAGAATTATCCTGTTTAGGATTAAAGTGTACTAACTAGAGGGTGGTGGTGTGATTGTTTCTTGTAGACTCCATGCAGTGTAAATTTGCCTGATTTATCCTTGTATAGCATAGTGCTGCCATATAGTAGGTGCTCAGTATTTTTTAATGGTTCATTATTAGATTACTGGATGCCTCAAGAATGGATGTATATAGATAATGCTATGTATATATTACTTTCTAAGATGATTTTTAAGGTGGTAGTTAATCTTATACCATAGTTTCCTGTGTTCCTGAGATCATTGTTTATTTTTCTTATTTTTCCTACTTTTACCAAAGAAATATTCAGCAGATCATTATACACCTTTCCCTTCTGACCTGGCTTTCCTCTCAGAGCAAGTAGCTGCTGCCTGTGGATTTCAAGGTTTCCGAGCCGAAGCAGGTATCCTGAATTACTACCGCTTGGACTCCACGCTGGGAATCCATGTAGACAAATCTGAACTAGACCACTCCAAACCCCTACTGTCATTCAGGTAAGTTACTTCCAGGGATTTTGATTTACTTGTTATCATTTAATTATTTTTTCTAAAGCTTTTAAAGCTCAAGTAAATAAAAACATAAAACTTAAAAAAATGAGGCCGGGCGCTGTGGCTCACGTCTGTAATCCTAGCTCTTGGGAGGCCGAGGCGGGCGGATTGCTCAAGGTCAGGAGTTCAAAACCAGCCTGAGTGAGACCCCGTCTCTACTATAAATAGAAAGAAATTAATTGGCCAACTGATATATATATAAAAAATTAGCCGGGCATGGTGGCGCATGCCTGTAGTCCCAGCTACCCGGGAGGCTGAGGCAGAAGGATCACTCGAGCCCAGGAGTTTGAGGTTGCTGTGAGCTAGGCTGACGCCACGGCACTCACTCTAGCCCGGGCAACCAAGTGAGACTCTGTCTCAAAAAAAAAAAAAAAAAAAAAAAAAGAAAAAAAAAAAAAAAAAAACTTAAAAAAATGATTGGACTCTATAATCTTTCACTTCTGAGAATCTTGACAATTAATCATGAAGTAAAATTAGCCTAGACTTTTAAGAGCAATGACCAGATTACTATTTCTGTTTAGGATGAATGGATTCTGCCCGCCCGCCCTCCCTCCCTCCCCCTCCCCCCTTCCTTTCTTCTTTTTTTTTTTTTTTTTTTTTAATTTTTCTTTTTCTTTCTCAAGAAACTGAAATCTATCCTTTCTTCTTTTTTTTTTTTGAGACAGCGTCTTACTCTGTTGCCTGGGCTAGAGTGCCCTGGCGTCGGCCTAGCTCACAGCAACCTCTGACTCCTGGGGTTAACTAATCTTTCTGCCTCAGCCTCCTGAGTAGCTGGGACTACAGGCATGTGCCACCATGCCCGGCTAATTTTTTCTATATATTTTTAGTTGTCCAGCTAATTTCTTTCTATTTTTAGTAGAGACGGTGTCTCGCTCTTGCTCAGGCTGGTCTCCAACTCCTGACCTTGAGCGATCATCCCACCTTGGCCTCCCAAAGTGCTAGGATTACAGGCGTGAGCTACCACACCAGCCGGATTCTGCCTTTTTAAATGAGGTATTGTCAGTGCTCTGTGGAGTAAGCAAGTGGTAGACTATAAAACAAAGTGACCTTTTTTGGAATAGAAGGCAGAATATAGAGCAAAACACAAAAGCCTGAGTAGTTTACTCTCCTCATCTTCGTAAACATAATTTGTGCACAATACTGCACCTGTATCTCAATGAAGAAAGTACCTCTTACTGATTGCCTTATCTTTAAAGTGAAAGAATGATAAACATAGTAAAAGACTCAAATAATTTTGCTGAAAGGCTTAAAGATGTATCAGTAAAACTTACATTGATAGGCCGGGCCTGGTGGCTCACACCTGTAATCTTAGCATTCTGGGAGGCCAAGGTGGGAGGATTGCTCAAGGTCAGGAGTTGGAGACTAGCCTGAGCAAGAGCGAGACACCGTCTCTACTAAAAATAGGAACAAATTAGCTGGACAACTAAAAATAGGAAAAAATTAGCTGGGAATGGTGGCTCTTGCCTATAGTCCCAGCTACTTGGGAGGCTGAGGCAGAAGGATTGCTTGAGCCCAAAAGTCTGAGGTTGCTGTGAGCTAGGCTGAGGCCACTGTGAGCTAGGCTAAGGCCACAGCTCTCTAGCCCAGGCAACAGAGTGAGACTCTGTCTGAAAAAAAAAAAAAAAAAAACTTACACTGATAATGTTAAAACTAAATTCTTCATTTGCTTATTTAACCGCATCAAATTTTATTTTGCAGCAGGTCTGTGGACTGTCACAATATAGGTAACACATCATGGGTTGGTCACTCATAGACACAAGCCAGAAGAGAAGGATCTTAGCACAGTTTAAAATAGAGGATTTTAGCCTAGGTAACCATAGCAAGACCCCCATCTTTATACAAAAAAACATTGTAGGAATTAGCTGGGCATGGTGGTACATGCCTATATTCCCAGCTACTTGGGAGGCTGGTGGGAGGATCACTTGAGCCCAGGATTTCAAGCCTGCAGGGAGCTATGATGGTGCCATTGCACTTCAGCCTGGGCAACAGAGTCTGTCTCTATTTTTTTTTTTTAAAGAGGATTTGGGAGAAGTAAGTATCAAGCTGAAATTAGGAGATAATGCAGTTGGCAACAGAAACTTAATGTTCCATGTTTTTTCTATTTTTTGTAGCTTTGGACAGTCTGCCATCTTTCTCCTGGGAGGTCTCAAAAGGGATGAGGCCCCCACAGCCATGTTTATGCACAGTGGTGACATCATGGTGATGTCAGGTTTCAGCCGCCTCTTGAACCATGCAGTCCCTCGGGTCCTTCCAAATCCAGAAGGGGAGAGCCTGCCTCACTGCCTAGAGATGCCTCTGCCGGCTGTCCTCCCCAGAGATTCAGTGATAGAGCCCTGTTCTGTAGAGGACTGGCAGGTGTGTGCCAGCTACTTGAAAACTGCTCGTGTTAACATGACTGTCCGACAGGTCCTGGCCACAGACCAGGACTTCCCTTTGGAACCTGTGGAGGACAAAAAAGGAGACATCACCACAGAAGGTTTCTGCCATCTAGATGACCAGAATAGCCCAGTAAAACGGGCTAGGATCGACGCTGACAGCTGAGGCTTGGACATCCCATTCTTTTACTCAAGCACATCTTATAGTAAATGGCCATGCTATTTTGTATTGCCGTGGACCAAGATAAGCCAAACAACAGAGACAGGGAAGAACTAACCCATCATTGATCACACTGTTGCCTTGGAACCCATCCTGAAGAGTAAACTGATGAACCACTTTGCTCAGAGAAGTGTTTGACCTAGTCCAATCCTAGTTAGATGTTGGCATTAATGTATGTTGAAAAGTCAGCCCGAGGGGGTATTGTTCTTCCACAACAGCCTTCTCAGCCTCTACCATTACCTCTCAGGGAGGTACAAGCAAGTTTCCATGTCTGCGGAGTCTTTTAAATACCTCAGATTTTATCAGTGGGAACCATAGTACTCCTTCTCCCTGCATCTGGTGATGTGTGGTAGTTGTGGTTCTGTGAACCAGCCATCAGTCTCATCTTCTCAACTCCTGCAGTCATCATCAAATTCTGTGGTCTCGTCCATCTTCTAGAATCCTATACACATTAAGACAATGGAACAGGCAATCTTGTCCCCTAGAAAAAAGTAATCACGACTCTCTTGCCTAAAAGATATGTAAACCCAAGGAAAGGGGAACAGTAGTTTCTCTATATGTCATTTTCATCTCCAAACTCCCTGTTGGTTTTCTAATGCAGTTTTAATTGTTGGACTAAAAAAGTCCCGAGGGTGTTTTGTTGCTCTTTCTCCGTGAATAAACTTACTCAATTTTAAATTAAAGATCTGTTTCTGTCTTTTTGGGTTAGTGTATCTGGGATTAGTTTTTGTTTTGTTTTAGTTTGGTTTTTTGCTATATTGTTCATGCTGTTGAAGCCCTCTGTTTCTGCCCTGCACCGGTCCTGCTCTGCCCTAGTTATTCTTTGTGGTTGTCTCACGGAAGAGAACATTCCTTGATACTGCAGTCACTACTGTCTTGCCTAATGGTCAGCTTGGAAAATGCATGAAGCACCAAGTTTTAGTCTATGTGCCCTCACTACAGTTCGACACACTATACCTGAGCCAGGTTACTCTACATTTCTCTAGACCTAGGTTTCCTCATTCATAAAATGAAGATATTAGTTACTACCATCTTGCTGGGGGGGGGGCGTGGTATTGATATTTAAAAAGGAATTTAGTGTTCCTAGAAACATGATGTGCCAATATTACTTTATTACTATTTGGGGTCTTAGAAACATCCTTCCTTGCTTGTGTGGAGGACTGGCTAGAGGCCACTTTGATTCCTCCTGCTTGTGACATGTCTTGCTGAATTTTTATCTCTGTTCTGCCTTTTTATTTTTTTTATAATTACTGGCATTGAATATTGAATTCATATGGTAATAACAGGTATCTCTAAGGAATAAGAATTAATATGGATCCACCCCTTATGTGCAAGCCAGGTTCTAAAATTAGCACAATAGGGAATTTTTATATAATTAAGATTACCACTGGGAAAATCCCTTAAATTCTCTACAATGTATATTAAATGTGACTCGTCAGAAACCAACATAAGGCCGGGCGTGGTGGCTCACACCTGTAATCCTAGCACTCTGGGAGGCAGAGGCAGGAGGATTGCTCAAGGTCAGGAGTTCAAAACCAGCCTGAGTGAGACCCCGTCTCTACTATAAATATAAAGAAATTAATTGGCCAACTAATATATATATAGAACAAATTAGCCGGGCATGGTGGCTCATGCGTGTAGTCCCAGCTACTCGAGAGGCTGAGGCAGTAGAATTGCTTGAGCCCAGGAGTTTGAGGTTGCTGTGAGCTAGGCTGACACCACGGTACTCCTTCTAACCTGGGCAACAAAGGGAGACTGTCTCAAAAAAAAAAAGAAACCAACATACAATTGTTCAGTAAATCCAATAATTTATCCATAGCATTAAAACAAGTTGCTCTTTATTGAGTATCAGATAAAGGCATTGGCTTGTGTACGGGAGAAATGTACAAAAAATACATGTCCCAACTGTAGATTCACACTCCCAAGCACGTGGAAACTGAGGCCAGCCAATAGAATAGCAGCATCCTGTCTCCCGTCCCATGCTTCCCTCTAGAAAACGTGCTCACTGAGTAGGATGGTGAGCAGAATTGTTTGCACAATGAAATTCTCTCTCTTATTTATGTTTATATTTATTTTTATGAAACATGCAGTTAAAGATGTATGTAATACAACTCATGACCTGTCTTTTACAGAAAATTACATAATCCAGAACATTTACATGAGGCAATCCCCCTTGGTTTAAATGTCTACCATACATTTTCTAAGTCAGCGGTCAGCAAACTATAACCCATCTCCTGTTTTCATACCCCCCTTGGGCTAAGAATAGTTTTTATATTTCTAAAGGAATGGAGGGCAGGGAGAATCAGAAGAATACTTTGTGACACATGAAAATTATATAAAATTCAAATTTCATTGCTCATAAATAAAGTTTTATTAGAACACAGCCACATTAATTGATTTCATATTATTTATGGCTGCTTTCATGCTGTAATGACAGAATTGAGCAGTTATGATAGAGACTGTTGAGCCTACAAAGCATGAAAGACATGACCTGTTCCTTTACAGAAATAGTCTGTGGACACCTAGAAAGGAACTTAGACCCCTTGAAAGAACTCTAGAACTTGAAACCAAGAAACTGGACCAAGGGGAAGTTTTTTTTTATTATTATTATTAAGGAGTTTTTATTATTTTACACCAAAGAAAGAATAATGCTAGAGTAGATAGTATCATCTAAAATGGTGTTAAAAGTAGAGTCACAAATGTTAGGTGTTGGGAAATTGTTACTATAATAATCTACTAGTAGGAATGTAAATTGCTGTAGCCTCTAAGGCACAGTTTGGCATCATGTAATGTGTAACTTTCCATCCCAGTTTGGCCAGGGCGGTCTGGGATCTTTGTCCTCTCAGAAATGGTCTGTTTTGAAGATAAATTATGTAGTCGTCCTAATTATGTTTTCAAATGTGTACCCTTGAGCCCACTAAATTTCACTTCTAGGAATTGAATAAGGAAGCAATCAGCTGGGCGTGGTGGTACACACCTGTAGTCCCAGCTACTCAGGAGGCTGAGGCAGGAAGATCACTCAAGCCCAGCAGTTTGAGGGTGCAGTGAGCTATGATGACACCGCTGCACTCTAGCTTGGGTGATAGAGCAAGGTCCTGTCTCAAAAAGAAATAAATAAAATAAAAGTAAGTAATTAGAGCTGTCCCAAAAGAGTTCTGTATAAGAATGCTTCTAATAGTGAAAATTTGAAATACACTCAATATCTAGCAACAAGAAGTTGGTTAATGAAATTCATATATTTTTTCAATAAATGGTTATTGAGCATTGTTCTTTGGCTGCACTAAGTACCAGCCTTTGTGGAGCTTATATCCTACTATATATGCATATATGGCATATCCTACCAAGCCATATATGGCATATATGACATATATGCCATAGCCATATAGTGGAAAACTATAACCACTGAAAGTCACACTTTACAAGAACAGTCAGAGACATGAGAAAGTACTTAATCTGTATTTAGGTAAGAAAATCCAATTATAAAACTGCATAGTAACCTAATTTTATACAGAATGTTTATATATAAAAAAAATTAGAACAATGTGTATAATACCAAAATAAGAATAATGGAATTATAACTGATGTTTATTTGTGCTTTTCTGTATTTCTGATTTTTTAACATTAAAAATCTTTTTAAGTCACTTTTTAAGAAAAAAATAAATGTTTGTTTTTGTTTTTTTTAAGATGCTACTTTTTGGCCTAGTAAGTCTATCTCTACCTGATACTTAGAATGCAGATCTAGGAAAAACAACAACATTGTCTCACAAAAGGGTCACGTTTAATGAAATTATTTTCTGTAATAAAATACAATAGCCACTACAAATCATGTTTTAGAGGAATATTTAATAATTAGAAGAAATGTTCCATATGTTAACTGAGAAAACCAGCTCAAAAACAGTATGCACATTTACCAATGTTTTTAAATCGTGTATGTCCATGGAAAATGCTGGAAGGGTATTATATTCATATATTTTCCAAATTTTCTATAGCCAGCATAAATTACTCTTTTAAAGAAGGCCTTGGCCAGGTGCAGTGGCTCATGCCTGTAATCCTAGCACTCTAGGAGGCCAAGGTGGGCTGATCGTTTGAGCTCAGGAGTTTGAGACCCCCCTGAGCAAGAGCGAGACCCCATCTTTACTAAAAATAGAAATTAATTGGCTAACTAAAAACATATATAGAAAAAATTAGCGGGGCATGGTAGCCCATGCCGATAGTCCCAGCTACTTGGGAAGCTGAGGCAGGAGGATCGCTTAAACTCAGGAGTTTGAGGTTGCTGTGAGCTAGGCTGACGCCACGGCACTCTAGCCCAGGCAACAGAGTGAGACTCTGTCTCAAAAAAAAGAAGGCCTTGGTGCTACTTTTTGAAAGGGTAGGTTAGGTAAGGCACATGGTGGATTCAGCAGCAGCAGCTTGGTAAAGTGTCACGCTCAATTTTGTAGATACCTTGTTCCCTGATCATTCCCTGACCAGTGTGAAGCCTCTGAGGTTCCTCTTGCTTTAAAATATATTCGGTTAAGAAGTAAGGTATCACAAGATCGGAAGAATAGGCTCCACTTGTACTTGCCATCAAATTGGTACTGATTGATTAACACTGTGGTGCTCACATGGTAGTAATATTCTCCAGGGATTAGGGGATTGGTGGGTGGTAAACTCACAACTAAAGGACACGGTGAGCATAGTAGAGGGGAAGGGCCTCTAACCCTCACTAGGGTGAGGCAAAGACATAAAATGTAACCAGAATGTTTGTACCCTCATAATACCCTAAAATAAAATTTTAAAATATACATTCGGTTAAGATGGATCCGCTCACTACTCTTTGCTTATTTTGGTGGATCCTCTTGCTTATTGCCTATTTTCAGTCCCCCAGGTCTGGTTTTTCCTAGAAGGGTCCCAGGTCCTCACTGATACATGGCTGTATTGCTACACAGGACAGACTTGGCTTTCCAGCGTTCTCATTTTCTCAGTTTTTCTTTTCTTTTGCTTTTTTTTCTTGAGACAGAGTCTCATTCTGTTGCCTGGGCTGGAGTGCCGTGGCATCAGCCTAGCTCTCAGCAACCTCATATTCCTGGGCTCAAGCGATCCTCCTGCCTCAGCTTCCCGAGTAGTTGGGACCACAGGCACGTGCCACCATGCCCCGCTAATTTTTTCTACGTATTTTTAGTTGGCCAATTAATTTCTTTCTATTTTTAGTAGAGATGGGGGTCTCGCAGGTTGATTTTGAACTCCTGACCTTGAGCAATCTTCCTGCCTCGGCCTCCCAGAGTGCTAGGATTACAGGCGTGAACCACTGCACCTGGCCTCTTCAGTTTCTTTTTCACTAAGATAAACTGGTCTTGTCCCATTATCTTTTCCCTTAATCTAAAAGCTTGGTTTATTAGAGTAGAAAAAATAATAAGATCCTACTCTAGGTGGGTTAAACTAAGGAAAATGAGAATGGTAGTAAGATGGAAAGGAGCCCTGAGAGTGACTTGGTCTTAGCATGATTAATGCTAAAAGGGCTGGTCAGGAAAGATACTTCACCTGTTTTCTCCTGTTTCAAAGGTGGAAAAAGCAATGCAAATCTAGCTTTTTAGCCTGGATAGTAAATTTTTATTGATTTTCCTTTTGAGAAGCTATCTACTCTATCCAAATTTGAGCCTTCATAGAGATGGTTTTGTTGGCTCTGAATTAATTTTATTGTTAATAGAATTCTTAGTAAGATAAGATGGTATAGTAGATGGAAAGTGAAATCAAGTGGCTATTGGAGAAGCTAAACCTTAGTAATAATTCCAGCACTTAGCTGTGTGACCTTGAATAAGTCACTCAGCTGAGCCTCCCTCAATGAAACTTTTTTTCTTTTTCTTTTCTTTCTTTTTTTTTTTTTTTTTTTTTTGAGACAAGAGTCTTGCTCTGTTGCCCAAGCTAGGGGACAGTGGTGTCATCATAGTGTACTGCAACCTCAAACTCTTGGCCTGAGCTCAAGTGATCCTCTTGCCTCAGCCTCCCAAGTAGTTGGGACTACAGGCGTGCACCACAATGCCCAGCTAATTTATTTATTTATTTTTTGTAGAGACAAGGTCTTGCTATTGCCCAGGCTGGTCTTGAACTCCTGGCCTCAAGCAATCCTGCTTCGGCCACCCAAAGCACTAGGATTATAATCGTGAGCTACTGTACCCTGCTCAGTGAACCTTTTTGAGCCTCAACATCTGTAAAGAAGTTTGACTAAGTAATCCTGTGTTACGTACCAGCTCTGCAATGCTGTACTTTTCAAATGAGAATTTAATCTCACAGAGAGGCTGGATAAACAGCAAGCAAAGCCCAAATTGGGTAATGGGCAAGATTTTTGGTAAGGAAATAAAATGTTAGCCAAAGTAAAGTAAGGAAGAACAAAGCAAAACTGGAACTTCCAGCTGAGCACCGTGGCTCATGCATGTAATCCTAATACTCTAAGAGGCTGAGGCAGGCGGATTGCTTGAGTTCATATGTAAAAAGATGTTCATCATAATGTTGTTCACGACAGTGAAAAACTGGAAACAGTTCAGAGTTCGAACCCTTCTGGTACCAGTCAACCCAAATGTTAATCAGTATGAAAAAGGTTAATTGAATTATGAGTCAAACACATGATGGAATATTAGTACTGTGCATCCCTTCACAAGCATGTATTGACATGAAAAGGGCTCCAAGATATATTGGTTAGTGAAAAAAAAATCACAAAATAATATGCAAAGTATAAATATGGATATGTGAAACTTATGTATATGTAAATGAATATGTAGAAACTAATGTGTAAAAACTAAACAAGACTATTATATGTAGGTGCACATTTGTAAATGCATGGGGTAAAGATACTTCCAAACATAATAGTGGGGAGAAGAGAGATTAGGAGGTGGTAGAAGGCACTTTCTACTTTATATACTTTTGTGTCGCCTGATTTTTTATGAGAATATATTCATAAATTACTTATATAAATTTTAAAATTATGCATAGCAAACTTTATAAAGAATCATATGCAGTAATAAAAAATGGTGGAAATTCAACCTTTCCCAAACTCTCAGGAAGTGTTCATGTTATAAATAAGGTCTGGGCCAGGTGCAGGTGGCTCATGCCTATAATTCCAGCACTGGGAGGCCGAGATATGAGGATTGCTTGAGACCAGGAGTTCGAGACCAGCCTGGACAACATGGTGAAATCGCATCTCTACAAAAAACAAAAAAATTAGCCAGGCATGGTGACACATACATATAGTCCCAGCTACTCTGGGGGCTGAGGCAGGAGGATCGCTTGAGCCCAGGGGCTCAGTGCTGCAGTGAGCGAGACCCTGTCCCTACAAAATAAATCTATTAGAAAATTAAAAAAAAAAAATAAGATCTGACAGTGGGTTAAATGATGCAGAAAGCAGCCAATCTGGTTTGCTACTACAAAGGTTCTAGTTCTGGTCTCTGGGTCGGATTCTCTGGCTAGAGAATGTATGGTCATACCTATCCAGGCAAGAGAACCACATGTCACCTTGCTTTTGTTTACCCTGAGCTCAGGTAGCTTGCTGTGCCCAGAAATCTTGGTCTGTTTTCCCCATAAACACACCAATCTGGGCTTTGGTTGCTAAGGCAATCGAAAGTCAACCTTAAGATTGGGCCAACTTGTGAGTCCATAGTCTTCCTCTGAAAAAGATTATTCTTCTAGGGACATGGCTGGGCAGGTAGCATTGAAGAACACAAGGCCCTAAGATTTATGATTTCTGTTTGCTCTGTGGTGATGGCACAGGGGAGGAGAGGTGAAATCGCTGCTGTTTTTGGCACACTGATGGGTGTTTGTGAACATGTACATTTCCTGGTTGCACTGTGTGATTCCTTTTCTTGTTAGGTATTAACTCTCCTTTCCCCAAAAGTGAGATTAGGCCTACAAGTGGGCCACAAGTGACTGTCTGCTTCCATTTGTTCTCATCAACAATTATCAAGCACTTCCTGAGAGCCACCAGGTACTGGACCTATAGGCTTTGCTTCTTTTTTTTTTTTTAGCATATTATGGGGGTACAAGTGTTAAGGTTACATATATTGCCCATGCCCCCGTCCCCCGTCGAGTAAGACCTTCAAGCGTGTCCATCCCCCAAACGTTGCACATCTTACTCGTTTGGTTGTATATACCCATCCCTTCCTCCCCCCTCCCACCCTCCCAACATCCAATAAATGTTACTCCTATATGTCCACTTCGGTGTTGATCCGTTAATACCAATTTGCTGGTGAGTACATATGGGGTTTGTTTTTCCATTCTTGAGATACTTCATTTAGTAGGATGGGTTCCAGCTCTATCCAGGAATATACAAGAGGTGCTATATTACTATTGTTTCTTAAAGCTGAGTAGTACTCCATGGTATACATATACCACATTTTATTAATCCACTCATGAATTGATGGGCACTTGGGTTATTTCCACAGCTTTGCAACTGTGAATTAGGCTTTGCTTCTTCACATTTAAGAGGGACTCAGCAGAAAGGCTTCCAGCTAAACAATAGGAAATAGTGAACAAACTCCTTTCCTGTATATCTGGCTGTGGAAGATTTTTCTGTATCTCTGAAGACAGTCATGCTATGTCTGCGTCATTAACCAACTCTTCCTGCCTTTGTAGGGGTCACATGGTGAGAGAATTGCTGAAAGGAGTGAAATAAACATCAGTGTTGCTGCTGTGGTCAGGCATCAAGCCCTTGTTAGTTATTCATGCAGCAACTACTGAGCATCAGTGAAGTGAGTCGCTGTGTCAGGTGAATTGTGACAAGCACTGATTCTGCCTGTGGGTCCTACGGTGCATGGGGAAAACACCTACTTAAGCAGGCAGTTACCATAAAATATGTTGTGATGGGCCAAGTACAAGGTGCAATAGGAGGGCATTTAACCCAGAGATAGCAAGGACAGGCTTCCTGTAGGAGGGGACATAAAAGCTAACAAAGAATGAACTAGAGTTACCTTCATTACCTGCCTGTTTGTCTAAAGGCCACTTATTTTTTTATTTATTAGCTGTCCAATTAACTTCCTTCTATTTTTGGTAGAGATGGGGTCTCGGTCTTGCTCAGGCTGGTCTTGAACTCCTGAGCTCAAGCGATCCACCTGCCTTGGCCTCCCAGAGTGCTAGGATTACAGGTGTGAGCCACCACGCCTGGCCTAAAGGCCACTTATTATCTTCGATATTGTTTCATGGTCATGTGGGAATAACCGCATCTGGAAACTTGTGAACACCTTTTTAACCTTATTAGTTTACGATTCTGTATGACTCACATGATAAAAATAATTTATTTTGTTCATAGTCCTTAGTACTATCTGCTTTTATTTCTTTTGTTCACTCTTTAATACCTGTGTCCTCCAAAGAATGAACTTGCTAAGGCCAAGCCTTTTTTCTGTCTTACCCAGGGCTATTTCCCTGACCTCTAGAATAGTGCTTGGTACATAGTACCTGCTAAGTAAAATATTGTTGAATGATTAAAGAAAATTTCCTTGTCAAACTACTAAAGCTTCACTATACATCACAAGAGTCCCTTGTAGATAACTGGCAGTGGAAGTGGGGGACAGTACTGTTTCACATTTGCACATATCCAAACAGCCTTTTTGCTAGGGATTCATTGCATACCACAAGTGGGAATATAGCTAGAAAAGGCATTTCTAGCATCACCAGCCAAACCTCACCCAAATACTCCTCATGCTATAACCAGAGATCATTCTACTATAAGACACAAACCTATTACAAGAAACAATCAAGGGCAGTAAATGCAGCCAAGCCTCACCAGGAACTAGACTCAGGAAAGACATCAGGGCCCACAGCAGCTGCCATATCCCCTCCCCGCTCCCACTCCCGCTATGTTCTCAGCTTCCTGTCTGCATGTCCGCTTCCTTCTTATTGCAGCCCTCTCTGTTGGTTTTACTTGCACAGGGCTGCCCCAGATGGCAACTTCAGTCCCCGACTTTCTAGGTTGGTTGCATATAGATAACCCAAATCCGAATTGCTGGAAGAGAATCAGCTTGGCACTCTTTGGGTCAGTTGTCTACCCCTAGACCAGTCACCTGTGGCCAGGGAGGCAGGGACACTTGATGATACACAGGATTTAACTCTTCAAAACTAAACAAAGGACAATAGATGGATAGAGAGGAAACGATTAGTGGAAGAAATGACTGGCATCTCTATTGACATTCATTGTAGAAAATTTCCCTTCTAGAATGAAGTGCTGGAAGATATTAACCCCCCTCCCCCCCCCATCGTTAGACCAGGAGATCATAGAAGCGGAGCGTGTCTGTAGTCTCTTCAGCCCTCTCCTCCAGAGGCTGCTCCCAGGCCGTCCCCCCAACAAGATCCGCCAGTGCCCCATGTCATCGCCTCCGCGTCATCTCCCCCGCTTATCGCTTCTCGGGCTCTGTTAAAAGGTTGGAGATGAGGGTGAGGCATCTGGTGCCCCCAGTGCCCCATTGCTTTGGAGACCAGAGGCAATTGAGGTGCTTTCAGCCAGAAAAATATAATTTAAGGGCTTGGCATCTGGCTGCGAGCAGAGAGCTGTGTTGCCATGGCAATGCCTCGCTTCATTTAACAGCAGCATATCCCTGAGTTTGGTCACATCCACACTCAGGCACATATAGCACCCTGTCAGCAGCCCCCGCGACGCACGCACGCACGCACGCACATACGCACGCTTGCACGCTCACTGGCTCGCACACCA
The DNA here is from genome assembly GCF_040939455.1 of Microcebus murinus. Lineage (NCBI taxonomy): Eukaryota > Metazoa > Chordata > Mammalia > Primates > Cheirogaleidae > Microcebus > Microcebus murinus. The sequence continues at coordinate 24,694,965 of NC_134109.1, forward strand.
CTCCAGCAGAAATCCCTCAGCAGGATGCAAAGCCCATTCCTTGCGCTCGTAGGTGTCTCTTCCCGTCACAGACACCTACACTCCCTCATACCCTTTCCTACAACACCAAGGCCAATCACAGATTCCAAAAACGCCCCCAGACAGCACAGAGCACTCCAGGGGATCCAGAGCGTGATATGAGTGCAAACTCTCATAAACAGCCCTGCGCCACGTAGAGGGTTGCTGGGGTCCATATGCTTTTCCAGCGTCCCTAACCTACAGCTGCATCTCCATCTTCCTTTGTAAATCTCCCTTGTATGTCATCTCCAACCCTTTTATAATGACCAAAAGAACAGGAACAAGGAGCAGTGGTGGCCACTGGTGTTTTCTTGAGAGGACGGGGGGGGGGGGGGGGGAGGGTGTGTGTCAGCCTCTGGCATAAGGTACAAAGGGCCAGAACCCTGAACATTTTGTTTCTGCCCCTCCCTTAACCCAGGCAGTGGGAGACAGGATGCATTAGAACAGAGACACTTGAAAGTACAAGAATGTTCATCGCAAAACTATAGTAGTGGCCGGGCGCGGTGGCTCAAGCCTGTAATCCTAGCACTCTGGGAGGCCGAGGCGGGCGGATTGCTCGAGGTCGGGAGTTCGAAACCAGCCTGAGCGAGACCCCGTCTCTACTAAAAAAATAGAAAGAAATTAATTGACCAACTAAAAATATATATAGAAAAAATTAGCCGGGCATGGTGGTGCATGCCTGTAGTCCCAGCTACTTGGGAGGCTGAGGCAGGAGGATCGCTTGAGCCCAGGAGATTGAGGTTGCTGTGAGCTAGACTGACGCCACGGCACTCACTCTAGCCAGAGCAACAAAGTGAGACTCTGTTCCAAAAAAAAAAAAAAAAAAAAACTATAGTAGTGAAAAATTGGAAATTGCCTAAATATCCATTAACAAGGAATAGGTACATGAGTTGTGGTGCATCTGTACAATGATAATGATGTACACCGTGGAGGTTTAAGAGTCATGTAATCCGTATGCAGTTATGTGAAAACATGTCAGCATATAAAATATGAACCCACTGATGTTTTTTAACATTACGTAGATAGGCCGGGCTCCGTGGCTCATACCTATAATCCTAGCCCTCTGGGAGGCCAGGGTGGGAGGATCTCTTGAGATCAGGAGTTCGAGACCAGGCTGAGCAAGAGTAAGATCCCCTCTCTACTAAAAATAGAAAAAATTAGCTAGATGACTAAAAATGGAAGAAAAAATAAATAAATTAGCTGGGCGTGGTGGCATATGCCTGTAGTTCCAGCTCCTCGGGAGGCTGAGGCAGGAGGATCGCTTGAGCCCTGGACTTTGAGGTTGCTGTGAGCTAGGCTGATGCCACAGCATTCCAGCTGGGACAACAGAGCAAGACTCTGTGTCAAAAAAAAAAAATTACGTAGTTCTATACACATGGATATTCATAATGTGTAGAGTAAGGTCTGAAAGAGTGGGATCAAGAGAGGGGTTATGAATTCTGTTTCAGTTATCCTTTGTTGCATAACAAACCACCCTAAAAACCTAGAGGATTAAAACAGCAATAGCTTATTATTTTTCCTGATTCTATGGATTGACTAGGTAGCTCCTCTGCGGGGTTCCCCTGAATTTAAAGGGTGCCAGCTGTCAGCTGGGCTCTCCCAGGCCTCTACATGGCCCCTCATCATCCAACAGGCTAGACTGGTTTCTGTGGTGTCCCAGGGCTGCATTCCAAGACCATGACAGCAGACCAGCAAAACTTCTGAAAGTCAAGGCCCTGGAACTCAACAACGTCATGTCTGTCACATTAAATTGGTCAAAACAAGTCAAAACCCAGCCCAGTTTCTAGGAGTGAGGAAGCAGAATCTACCTCTTGGTGACATGCCTGGAACATTACATTGCAAAACAGCCCTGGGTGGATGGGGATAAAGAGAATTTACGACCATTAAACAAACAACCAGGCCAGGTTCCGTGGCTGACGTCTATAATCCTAGCACTCTGGGAGGCGGAGGCAGGCAGATTGCTCGAGGTCAGGAGTTTGAAACCAGCCTGAGCAAGAGCCAGACCCTGCCTGTAGTCAAAATAGAAAGAAATTAATTGGCCAACTAATACATATAGAAAAAATTATCCAGGCATGGTGGCGCATGCCTGTAGTCCCAGCCACTCAGGAGGCTGAAGCAGTAGGATTGCTTGAGCCCAGGAGTTTGAGGTTGCTGTGAGCTAGGCTGACGCCACAGCACTCACTCTATCTAGCCTGGGCAACAAAGCGAGACTCTGTCTCAAAAAATAAAAAAAATAAAAAAAAAACCATGGGCACCTTTTACTTTTTACACTATGTAATTCTTCACCATGTGTCCATGTATTACTTGTGTAAACTTGAAGATAGCATAAATGAAAGGGCAAATGAGGACTTTGTTGACACAAAATTTAGATAGAAAAGTCAAAGATGACCTCAAGGTTACTAGCCTGGGATTCTAAATTATAGCGAGCTTTTTGGTTTTTCAAATTAACTGTGAGGAAATGGAGATTGGAATATCCAAGGGTAGAGATGTGACGATACTCAGTAGGCGAGAAGCATGAATCTTAACGAGCACAGGAAGAAAGTATAGCTATTTCACCAGATCCCCGTTTTATATGAAATAAATGCAATCAGCCTTTGAAAGAGCTATACATATGAAAGAGATGTATATATTATCACTGAGCTGTTGAAACGGATGGCAGGACTCTTTATTCTCTGCTGGCCCACTGCCACTGCTTGCTGGACATGAAGTAAATTCCAGAACCATATTCCCAGTCAAAAACTGGAATGCGCCTCCCTGATATGGTATTTAGTTTTAGTTTTCCTTTCAAAATATTAATTAAGGGGGTTCAGTGTTTCTGTTTCAAGGATATCTTGTATAATGCTTAAGTCAGGACATTTGGTGTGCCCATCACCAGAATAGTGTTCATGGTACCCAACAGGTGAGTCTGTATCCCACACCCACCCTCCCATCCTCCCCCCTTCTTGGTTTTGAGTGTCCTTTATGTCACTTTGTGCCCATATGTACCTATCTATTAGCTTCCACTTATTAGTGAGAACATAGGGTGTTTGGTTTTCCATTTCTGAGACACTTCACTTAGGATAATGGTCTCCAGTTCCCTTCACATTTCTAATCCATAATAGGGTATTTGGGTTTTTTTTTTTTTTTTTTTTTTGGAGACAATGTCTCACTCTGTTGCCCAGGCTAGAGTGCCATGGCGTCAGCCTAGCTCACAGCAACTTAAAGTCCTGGGCTCAAGCAATCCTTCTGCCTCAGCCTCCCGAGTAGCTGGGACTACAGGCATGCAGCACCACGCCCGGCTAATTTTTTCTATTTTTAGTAGAGGCGGAGTCTCACTCTTGCTCAGGCTAGTCTTGAACTCCTGACCTCAAGCGATCCTCTTGCCTCAGTCTCCCAGAATGCTAGGATTACAGGCATGAGCCACGGTGCCCAGCCCCTGATAGGGTATTTGTTAAAAAAAAAAAAAAAAAAGAAGAAGAAGAAGAAAGAAAAAGATGAGAAACTGATGATTTCTTTCACATTTATACAATATTCCTGGAAAGATGGCTTGGTCCATCAGCATGAGTGATATAACAAAATAATACCCTCAAAGGCTTGGAAATAGAGACCCAGCAAATAAAAAAATGAAATATTTTTTCGTCCTCAAAATGGCAAGTTGAAAGCATCATGATTCTCAGTATGTCCTGAGTGAGGGCCGGGTCTGCGTGGAGCATGGTGGGAAGCCCCAAGTAAACAAAGAATTCCTAGGACACGACAGGGAAGGGTGGAAGAATAAGACTGTCAGGAAAACGCCAGACATGGAGAAGTCACCTGGGGCACAAACCCCACAGGGAAGAAAGCTGTGTGTGCCTGGGACAGGAGCACAGACGCAAGGGAAGGATGTGAGAGGGGAAGCTTCGTCCTCAGTCTTGATGTCTCCTTCCTGAGAAGAAAGCTTAATGAGTGGAACTTCTAGAACTCTCTGTCCCACTACTCCCTCCTCCCCTGGTGGGTGTGGGGGAGGAGCAGTGACTTGTTCCCTGTGAACTTTGGGAAGAGTCCCAGGCCATCCTCGCCTCAGATCCACACCTGGTCTCTGTTGGGCACAAACCTCCTTGCTGCGTGGACGTTCTCCCCTCCTTCGCGTTTCCACTCTGTGCAGGGAGGTCTGTGTTCAACCTCGTCGTGTTCCTTGGGACTGTGTGGCAAGTCTGCCTAAATTCTGGGGTTTGGTATTAGCAGGCTCAGTTGGCTGAAGACCTAAGACCACATCCTACTATTTGACATCTTATCACTAATAAAAGTAACAGTTCACCTTCCCCATTTACTTTGTTTTATTTCTTGACTGCAAAACCCAAGAAGGAAATAGGAATACTATTTATTAGGAGCCCTCCTGAAGCCTGTATTAGTTATTTATTGTGCCAAATGCCCCCAAACTTAAACTGATAAATATGATAACTTAAACTGATAAATACGTGTGATGTCACATGGTTTCTCAGGGAGCAGCTTGCCCGAGAGGTTTATGAGGCTCCGGTCTCCCATGGAGTCGCAGGCACGCTGTTGGTCAGGGCAGCAGCTGTCCGAAGCCTGGAGTGGCTGGAACATCGGCTTCCAACCTGGTTGTTGGCAGAAGGCCTCAGTTCCACCCCACGTGGGCCACTCCACAGAGTGGCCAGAGTGGCCCCATGAAATGGCAGCTGTCGTGTGCCAAGCAATGACCCAAGTGACAAAGAGGAGGAAGTCAGCATGCCTTTATGACCTAGTTTCTAAAGTTGCACACCATCACTTTTGCTTGATTTTTTTTAGCAGCTAGTCCCTGAGTGCAGCCCAGGAGGAAATTAGGCTCCACCTCTTCAGGAGGGAGTCAAAGAACTTGTGGATCTTACTAAAAACCACAGAGCCCTCGACAAGGGAAAAGGGGTTCAGCTCACACAGAAACAAGCCACGAGGGGAGAAAAAGAAATCATCCATCAAACAGTTTTTTTGAAAACACACTAACTGCAAGGCTTTGTGCTGCATATTCCCTGTAAAGGCAGAAATACTGGGAGATCCTTTTACTAAAGCTTTTTTGAGATGGAGTCTCCCTCTGTTACCCAGGCTAGAGTGCCATGGTGTCAGCCTAGCTCACAGCAAACTCCAACTCCTGGGCTCAAGTGATCCCCCTGCCTCAGCCTTCCGAGTAGCTGGGACAATAGCACACGCCACCATGCCTGGCTAATGTTTTCTATTTTCAGTAGAGACGGGGGTCTTGCTCTTGCTCAGGCTGGTCTCGAACTCCTGAGCTCAAGCAATCCCTCCTACCTCAGCATCCCAGAGTGCTGGGTTTACAGGCAGGTGCCACTTCATTGGCCCTTTTGCTCAAGCTCTGATCATCCTTGGGCCCCAAACTTTGGAAGATGCTCTCTCCTCTGGCCACACCCCTCCCTGCAGGCTCAAGGGAAGTGCCTGCCCAGAGTCCTTAACTCCCTTCTAGACTGCTCGAGTACCCAGGACAGCAGCATCCTCTTCCCAAGTGGCCCCAGCCTGTTTCCTGGGCCTGCGCAGCCTTCATCCTCAGGTTCATCTTCCCAACAGCGTACGAGCCCCAGGCCCATGGCAGCTCTTTGTGGGATGGTGGAGAGAGGCTGGCCATGCAGGCTGGGGTGTGCAGTGTCCACATATGCAGTATGGCACAGAGGCTGGGACAGGAAGGGAAGGAGGCCTGGCTGGGAAAGACATGATGACTGGAGGTCAAGGTTCCCACAGCACATTAGGGGGCAATCCTTTTCTTCCTCCTTTGCCTATAATTCTGCAACTGGGCCTCAGCCCGCTGTGAGGGGTTGTGGCTGCCTCAGTTGCAGCCCTTTGCCACCGCCCAAGACAAGCAGACCCTCAACATCAGGCAAGTGTGGTGCCACTTCTGAGTCCAGGTCTCCCTCTAGTGACCAGACAGGGGACAACAGCCCTGCTCTCCCGAATGGACACCTCTTACAGAATTTACTTCCCAGAACACAGATCTGATCCTCTTGTTCTTTGCTTAGAAACCCCAGAAACAAAGAGCACGACCTCCCAAGCAGCCTCCCTTCCCACCTGCATTCAGGGAGGAGACGGAGGCCAAACCCTGTCCCGGTCTGAGCCAGCCTGTACTTCCAGAGCCACTCAGAGCCAGCGTCTGCCACACACACACACACACACACACACACACACACACACACACACACACACACACACACCCCTCCCTCTACCACCTCTGTTACACACGAAAAATGTGCACACCACTCTGCCACACACTCTCTCTCCACGGCCGCTGTTGCCACACCACGCACACCACACCCAACACACCACAGGCTCTGGTGCCTCTCTTCTTTTGGGGGCAACAAACCTTTACTCCTCCACAAAGACTCACAACACAGCTTCCTCACCTCTCCCGCACCTTTAAACTCTGACCCCCTGAGGGAGAATCAATGGCCCCCAGCTGGGTTTCCCAAGCACTTTTGTGCAGGGAACATACATTAAGCACTAGGCATTATCTCATTTAACCCTGGGGGATGACCCTACAAGCCAGGCGCTATTATCATCCTCATTTCACAGATGAGGAGAGGAATAAGATCTTGGGCCCAGGGTGACACGGATAGCAAGAGCTGTGCATGTGCTCTCTTTCAGCCTCTGGGCCTTCTCCCAAACCACAGCTTAGCACAGGTGTCCTTGTTCCCTGCCCCCCTGAGAGCTCCTCCAGAGACAGGCCTGTTCCCTTGTTTCTGAATCCCCAGCATGAAACACGACCCCAGGTGCTCCATGCCATGGAGGGCCTCCACGCATTTCCCAAACTGAATGGCAGACAGGGAGGGTTAGCTTTGCCTTCTACAGTTTTTCTCAGGTCCTTTAGCTCTCAACCCTGATTCTAAATCTAAATTTCACCTAAGGTTAAAAATCCTGTTCCCCCTCCTTTTTGCAATGCATTTAAAAAATAAAAAAATTATCTTGTTCGCCTGACATGGAGCCATCCAGACATGCTAACCCAGCGAGGGCATACTTTGCAGTGTCAAGAACACTGAACTAAGGAAGGGTAAGAAACAGGGCCTTGCCCATCCATCCCCCATCTCTAAATTAACACCCCAGCCTGGCCCGGACCATCAGAGCTTGCACTGGCATCACCAGGTGCTCCCTTAGGACGCCAGAGTGCCTCGGGCAACCCACCCCCCACGCCCCCACCCCAGGCCCACAGCCCCTGAAACCCTTTCCTCTCCCGGTGGGGCCAGCCTGTCCTCAGCCCTCGTCCATCCTTCCCCTCTCCCTACCTTCCTGCCTTCCTTATTTATTCTCTTTTCTCTAATTTAGGCAACGCACGTTACATAAACACTTTTTTGTCCACCTGGAGTGCTCAAGTTGCTAGGTTGCATCCGTTTCTTTCATTTTTTTCTTCAAAATGGAAATACAGGGTCTCTTTTCTTCCTGATTATGAAAGTAGTACAGTCTTGCAAAAAATCCAACCACATAAATGTTTAAAGTAGGAAGTGGCCAGCCATGCCACTGCAACAAGAGAACCACTGTTTTCATTTTGGTTTATAATGTTCCAGATTTGCATATGTGTGCATGAGTTTGCCATTTCTCATAAATAGAGATCCATCTCTCTCTCTCTCTCTCTCTCTCTCTCTGTTGAAAGGATAATGCTGCTACAAGGTCTTGGCCAAAGACCACCCAGATTCATTCCAACAGAATTCTCTATCTTCAGTTGGTAAGGAATAAGAATAGGGAATATTGGAATCTTTGGTTCCAGAAGATTCCTGAGGCCCTTATACAAATTGGCCATAAAAGGTCTATGTATAAAATGGTATTTTCTAAGCCATAGGAAAGTCTTTTTACACCATTTCCTCAGAACAAGGCTCCTACTTATTTGTGTTTACCAAAACTAAGGCAGCCCATTGGCATCACATTGCCAATGTGATGGAATCATAATAATGGGATCATAATAATGAAACACAGCCACTCTCACATGATTTGATGGCTTCCCTTTAAAAAGCAGAGGATGCAGAGTATCGGGGTGGGGGAATGGGGGTGCCACTGTAGCAGGCACTCGCTCGTCCTGCAAGCCTTGGCCGATGAGATCATAATAGCACACAGTTCCTGCTCACAGGCTACAGGAATGATCCCTCTTGTTCACAGAGTGGCAGTGGTGTCAAAGGTAAAGTGCTCCACAAAGGGGAAAACGCCAGGCATGTGCGCAGCAATAATTATCGAGTCACACCACCAGACTCGCAACAGACTGATGTGGAAAAGCCAGGAGAGCAGTTTAATCATTTTCTGATAAGAAATAAAACTTATAGGCTGGGTACGGTGGCTCATGCCTTGTAATCCTAGCACATTGGGAGGCCAAGGTGGGAGTATCGCTTGAGGTCAGGAGTTCAAGACCAGCTTGAGCAAGAGCTAGACCCCCGTCTGTACTTAGAAAAAGAAATAGAAAAATTAGCTGGGTGTTATGGTGCACATGCCTGTAGTCCAAGTTACTTGGGAGGCTGAGGCAGGAGGATCACTTGAGCCCAAGAGTTTGAGGTTGCTGTGAGCTATGACGACGCCACGGTACTCTAGTCTGGGCAACAGAATGAGACCCTGTCTCAAAAAAAAAAAAGAAAGAAAGAAAGAAAAGAAATAAAACTTTTAAATAGATTGAACAGCTCCTTTGTGTTTGCCAATCATCACATTCTCTCCCTGTGGGTTTATAATTATAAATGATAATAGTTATATATAATAATAATAATAATTACAGTTACTCTGTTGAGTCCACACATGTGTGAGGTACTGTGCTGAGTGTTTTATCTTCCTTTTCTGATATAATCCTCTCTATAATTCTATGTGGAGGGTACTATTCTTATACCCACTTTACAGATGGGGTTCAGGAACATTTAGGGCAAGCAAGTGGGGAACCCAGAATTTAAACCTAGTTCTTCATGCAACCAAGACCCAAGCTCTGAATCACTCACTTGTCCCACCTGAGAAACCAGACAGTAATCTGGACTCAGAACAAAGGGAGGGTGTTAAGTAGAAACTCTTAAACACAACTCAAATGTAACTGTGCCTTTTAGAAGCCCATCTCAACATAATAATGCATCACAAAGAAAGCACAAATCTGACTTCAAAGTGTCAATGATAAGTCTTTTTTTTTCTCTATTTCTTTTTTTTTTAAGAGATGAGAGTTCTCACTATTTGCCCAGGCTGGTCTCAAACTCCTGGTCTCAAACAATCCTCCTTCCTCAGCCTCTGGAGTAGCTGGGACTACAGGTGCCTAGCTTGAAAGTCCATTTTCCTGAAGTTTTATGAAAAGAATAGCCAAGAGGTTACACATCACAAAACTTCCAAAACATCTTGTTTCCACAGCTCTCTCCCTAAAGTCACCCCCCTCTAGCAGCTGTCCACAGCCCCCCACACACACTTGTCCCACCACTTCTTCCTCTTGAACTCTTCCCCTGCTTTTTTTTTTTTTTTTTTTTTTTTTTTTTTTTTTTTTTTTTTTTTTTTTTTTGAGACAGAGTCTCGCTTTGTTGCCCAGGCTAGAGTGAGTGCCGTGGCGTCAGCCTAGCTCACAGCAACCTCAAACTCCTGGGCTCCAGTGATCCTTCTGCCTCAGCCTCCCGGGTAGCTGGGACTACAGGCATGCGCCACCATGCCCGGCTAATTTTTTTATATATATATCAGTTGGCCAATTAATTTCTTTCTATTTATAGTAGAGACGGGGTCTCGCTCTTGCTCAGGCTGGTTTTGAACTCCTGACCTTGAGCAATCCGCCCGCCTCGGCCTCCCAAGAGCTAGGATTACAGGCGTGAGCCACCGCGCCCGGCCTCTTCCCCTGCTTAATTCTAGACTTCTCCTCCCTCCTCCAAGATCTTTACCTTGGTACTTACTAATATCTTGGAGATTATAGATTGATAACCCCAAACACAGCCTACAAAAGGGTCTTATTTGGCCTACATAGCATTCCAAAATCTTGAATAGTTGCCATTACTTAAAAGCAGCAGACTTCACATGAAGATTTGACTTGGAATTCAAAAGCCCTTTATTCGCACAGCAGTGACTAGCTGGAGCTGAACAGTTGCTGCTCCTTTGGGAAGTGTGGCTGAAGCTTCAGTTGATCACTGTCCTCCCTTCCCTGGAGCCTGCAGACCCAAGTCTAAGGGTCATTTCTCTTTGTCATCCTCCTAACCCACGTGAGTAATCAGCCTGGCCTCTCCAGGTATTTCCAAGCCCTCTCTAAGTTCATTTGGATACCACATGATAACCAGCACAGCTAGACTTTGGAGCCGACCTCAGGGTGGATTTGTGTGCCATACCTATAAATGTATTTGAACACCTTGTAAATGTGTCACTGATTAGGAAGCCTGTAGCTCTGCACTGGTTCTTTTTGAAAAGTCCAAACTGGGCATGTCTGCTCACACGAAATTATCCAAGTGGGTATAATCCTGGAGCACATGCACCCTGCACTCAATTGAATACTGAGCAAAGTTCAGGTGTATCTTCTAGGGACATGTTCTTATCACAGAGTAAGAGTCAGTTGTGCAATAAAAAGCGAATGCTTATCATATCGCATGGTGATAATGTAACATAGATAATTTTAATGCTTATTTTGAGATTGGGTGCTTCTTTTTTTTTTTTTTTGGAGACAGAGTCTTACTCTGTTGCCTAGGCTAGAGTGCCATGGAGTCAGCCTAGCTCACAGCAACCTCCAACTCCTGGGCTCAAGCAATCCTTCTGCCTCAGCCTCCCAAGTAGCTGAGACTACAGGCATACGCCACCATGCCTGGCTAATTTTTTCTATATATATATTTTAGTTGTCCAGCTAATTTCTTTCTATTTTTAGTAGAGACGGGGTCTCGCTCCTGCTCAGGCTGGTCCCGAACTCCTGAGCTCAAACAATCCACCCACCTCGGCCTCCCAGAGTGCTAGGATTACAGGCGTGAGCCACCGTGCCAGCCGAGATTGGGTTCTTCTAATCTGACATGTATTTATGATAAGTAAGAAGCTCAAGGCTTAGTGATTCAACATTGCTTGGGGATTCATTTAATTAGAGACTTCTTGAAATTGACAGGGGAGCTTTTATGATTTCTTTTCAGCAAGATTTCTCCAGTACTTTGCTGTGGGAGGCTGCTTGTTGTCTATGAGTATTCTCTGCTCCTCCCTTGGACAGGATTGTATTTCCTTGCTTGTTGACATTAGGCTTGACCATGTGATTTGTTCGGGGCAATAAATGTGAGCACAGTGATGAGTGCTAACGTTAGAGCTAGAGCTCTAAGGGCTATCAGGTGGTCTGGCACAGTTCTCTCTTCCCTCTGGCGAGAACAGCCAGGCCCTGGTGTGAAGGCCACATGCAGTGGAGCCGCTGCTCACCCCGACTGACACAGAGCACAAGTGAGAAATAACCTTTGTCATTACACACCACTGAAATGTTGGGGTCATTTGTTACAGTGGCATAACCTACCCTGACCAAGACCTGTGCAAACAAATTAAAAATACTAACTCTGATGCTGAGCCTGACAGGACAGATTGCAATAACCCCAATTTCAATTTTTCCTACTCAACAAAATGATCTATTATAATTCTTCTCATTGATTGAGAAGTAAATGTTACAAATTTAAACTTATAAAATAATTATATACTAATAAAGTGCTCTCCCTATTTAATGTGAGACATGATATATTCATAACATACAAATATAGCAGTCTCACCTTATCTGTGGTTTCACTTTTGAGGGTGTCAGTCAGTTACAGTTTTAGTACAGTAGAATAAGATATCTAAAGAAAGAGAGCTGTACCTTTTGATATCCTTTGAGTCATATTAAAAAAAATAAAAATAGGCCGGGCGAGGTGGCTCACGCCTGTAATGCTAGCACTCTGGGAGGCCGAGGCGGGCGGATTGCTCAAGGTCAGGAGTTCAAAACCAGCCTGAGCAAGACCCCGTCTCTACCATAAAAATAGAAAGAAATTAATTGGCCAACTAATATATATATATAAAAATCAGCCGGGCATGGTGGCTTGTGCCTGTAGTCCCAGCTACTCGGGAGGCTGAGGCAGGAGGATCGCTTGAGCCCAGGAGTTTGAGGTTGCTGTGAGCTAGGCTGACGCCACGGCACTCACTCTAGCCTAGGCAACAAAGCGAGACTCTGTCTCAAAAAAAATAAAATAAAATAAATAAAAGTAAAAATTTATTATAAAAAGTAAAAGAAAAAAAGAGCACAGCCATATAACTTTCATTATAATATATTGTTATAATTGTTCTATTGTATGATTAGTTATTGCTGTTAATTTATTAAATTAATTTGTTAAATTATAAATTAATGTAATAATTTATTAAATTTCATAAATTATAAATAAATAAAACTTTATCATAGGTATGTATGAATGTATAGGACAAAACATAGCACATATAGCATTTGGTACTATCTCTAGTTTCAGGCATCCACTAAGGGTCTTGAAACACAGCCCCCATGGATAAAGGGGGACAACTGTATGGGTGTGTGTGTGTGTGTGTGTGTGTGTGTGTGTGTGTGTGTATAGGCTCTATAAATTTTTATTTGAAAAAATAGTTCTGCTTGTAAAAATTTTGAAAGTCTCAAGACAAAATTCTGGTGTTTATGGGGCAGATCACCCTCCCAAGACAAAGCTCAGATGGGAACTGAGCTCTCTGGCATCATCTCCTTTCCTAAGCACCCATTTCTGATCAGCCCCTTGCAGTGGACACTTTTTTTCTTAAAATAGGTCCACAGCATCGATCAGGCTACTGTGTCAAGTTCTGCTAACCTAGAAACCATTCTACCTCTTTCAGGTAGTATGTATATCTCTGCTCAATTCCATTATGAGTAAAATATTTTTTGATTACTGTAATAATACATGCACATAGCTAAAAATTACATGCCAGAGTATAATCTGATGGTAAATTCTTTCTCCCTTCCCCAACCACCAGTTCTATTCCTTGGCAGTAATCACATGAGAAGTTTCTAAGCAGAGTTGACTTTAGTGCACTACCTGTGCCTGGCTTAATGCTCTGCCATTACCATCTTGAAACTATCAATCTTTTTTTTTTTTTGAGAGAGAGTCTTGCTTTGTTGCCCAGGCTAGAGTGAGTGTCTTGGTGTCAGCCTAGCTCACAGCAATCTCAATCTCCTAGGCTCAAGCAATCCTGCTGCCTCAGCCTCCCGAGTAGCTGGGACTATAGGCATGCCACCATGCCCAGCTCATTTTTTCTATATATATTAGTTGTCCAATTAATTTCTTTCTATTTATAGTAGAGATGGGGTCTCGTTCTTGCTCAGGTTGGTTTCGAACTCCTGATCTCGAGCAATCTGCCCACCTCAGCCTCCCAGAGTGCTAGGATTACAGCCGTGAGCCACCACACCTGGCCTATCAATCATTTTTTTTTTTTTTTTTTTTTTTTTGAGACAGAGTCTCACTTTGTTGTCCAGGCTAGAGTGAGTGCCGTGGCGTCAGCCTAGCTCACAGCAACCTCAAACTCCTGGGCTGCAGTGATCCTTCTGCCTCAGCCTCCCGAGTAGCTGGGACTACAGGCATGCGCCACTATGCCCGGCTAATTTTTTATATATATATCAGTTGGCCAATTAATTTCTTTCTATTTATAGTAGAGACGGGGTCTCGCTCTTGCTCAGGCTGGTTTTGAACTCCTGACCTTGAGCAATCCACCCGCCTCGGCCTCCCAAGAGCTAGGATTACAGGCGTGAGCCACAGCGCCCGGCCCTATCAATCATTTTTGAAGAAGAGACCTAGCATTTTTATTTTTCATGGGGTTCCCAAATTATGTAGCATTCCAGAAACATTTTTATGCACATATAAGCACATGTAAACATGTGTTTGCTTATATTTTAACATGGTGACTCAATTCTCTCCAACCCTTTTCTTCTTCCTGGGCCTACAGGAAAACTACATTTCCCAGGCTGTCTTGCAGTTAAGCTGGAACTATGTGCCTGGGCTCTGGCCAGTGAAAGGCAGGCACAAGTGGGCCACTCCACTTTTAGGAGAAGCCTCTAAAAGGACCTGCCTGATCTTCTGCACACTCTCTGTCTTGTTTATATGGCTGTAGTAAAGGATTCTGAGATGGCACAGCCACATGGTGGGAAGATCCTAGATCCCTGAGTCACCATTTGGAGGAGAACCATTTGGAAGCGCCCCTAACTCATGTTAGGCCATGATATGGGTGAAAAATAATATGCTATGCTGTCAGGCTATGGAGACTTTGGGACTGTTTATTACAACAGCTAGCGTTAATTATTAAAACACACATAATGGGGTCATACTGCATATGCCTTTTTTTTTTTTTTTTTGAGACAGAGTCTCGCTTTGTTGCCCAGGCTAGAGTGAGTGCCATGGCATCAGCCTAGCTCACAGCAACCTCAAACTCCTGGGCTCGAGTGATCCTTCTGCCTCAGCCTCCCGGGTAGCTGGGACTACAGGCATGTGCCACCATGCCCGGCTAATTTTTTATATATATATCAGTTGGCCAATTAATTTCTTTCTATTTATAGTAGAGACGGGGTCTCGCTCTTGCTCAGGCTGGTTTCGAACTCCTGACCTTGAGCAATCCGCCCGCCTCGGCCTCCCAAGAGCTAGGATTACAGGCGTGAGCCACAGCGCCCGGCCTGCATATGCCTTTTAGCACCTTTAAAAAATCTTAATATACTTTAGAAATGTTTTCATCATACATATGTTGAATTTATAGTTTAACTCATTGTTAGTTCTTGGTAGGCAACTCGCCATGGCCCTTGAATAATGACAGCCTAGGCTATGGGTGTTACACATAGAGCTGGAGAACTTCTCTGAAGCTGTTTGGGCCAGTCCATGCCCCCAGATGTTTTCCTTCTTCTCCTGCTCAGTCCTTCAGCGGGACTGACTCTTACAGACTGCATTGCCTGGGATTTCCCATGTCAGCTGGCTTCCTGCTCCGTCTTGCCAATGGAAGACAGGAGATAACAAGGCGGGAGAAAGGAAAAGGCCAAGGTATCTTCTCTCTCTACCTTGGGTAGCATCTTCAGCAGCAACTGCATCTCCTCTGTGTCTCCAGCTCCTGCTGGACAGGCCTACCACAGCTCTAGTTTTCAACAATTGACCTCCATCCCTGGGCTCCAGCAACACCATCTTCCCTCTCTACCCTTTGTTACAGACTAAATGTTTGTGTCCCCCTAAAATGTGTATGTTGAAGGCCCAATCTCCAATGTGACTATATTAGGAGATAGGGCCTTTATGGAGGCGATTAAGGTTAAATGAGGTCATGGGGCTGGGGCCCTGGTCTGAGGGAATTAGTGTCTTTATATGAAGAGACACAAGCGAGCTTGCCTGCTCTCTCAGCATATGCAGAAAGAGGTCATGTGAGCCTACACTCAGATGGCAGCTGCCTACAAGTCAAGAAAAGAGGCCTCAAAATGAAACCTTGCTGGTGCCTTGAACTTGGACTTTCCAGCCTCCAGAACTGTGAGAAACAAATTTCTGTTGCTTAAGCCCCCAATCTATGCTAGTATATTATGGCATCCCAAGCAGACAAAGACACCCTTCCAGCTCAGGGGTAGTGGTAGCATCTGCCATTGTTAACTTCTAGGCTGTCTCACTGTCTCCTGTGGGCTTCTCAGCTTTTCTATTACCAACTCTTTGCATTAAATTCCTTCTGTTTCAAGTATTCAAAGTGTTTTCCCTTTTCCTGGTTGGACCCTGAATGTTTCACTTTATCATTCTTGCAGACATTACACAGGCTAGGATATATCCAGTTCCAGTCACTGGCAATACAGTATGCTACATAAGAAACACATTCTGGCCAGGCATAATGGCCCATTGCTATAATCCCAGCACTTTGGGAGGCTGAGGCACAAGGATTGCTTAACGTCAGGAGTTCAAGACCAGCCTTGGGCAACTCAGTGAGACCCCCATCTCTACAAAAAGCTTTTTAAAAGTAGCTGGGGCATGGTGGCATGCTCTGGCAGTCCCAGCTACTGGGGAGCCTAAGGTAGGAGTGGGAAGATCACCTGAGCCCAGGAGTTCGAGGTTGGAGCTATGATCACACCACTGTACTTGACAGAGGGAGATCCTGTTTCAAAAAAAGAAATATATTCCAAAATTAGGCTGATCCAAGTTTGAACCCTGACCTCCACTTATATCCTATCTGTGTAACATTAGTCTCCCTAAGCCTCAGTTTCCTCATCTGCAAAACGGATAATAATACTAAAATCTATCCCATAGAGGAAACAGTGCTTAAAACACACTTAGCACAGTGCCTGGCACAGAGTGTCCAGTAAGTGTTGGACACTCCTGTAATATACTCCTGTAATATAACAGGGGGAAGGACAGGGCCTGGGGAGAAGCCCACAGTGTAGACCATAATTACCAAAGTGTTCTCATAACTTACAGAGTGTATGCCAGTCTTCTGACAGCCCTGTGAGCCTCTTGTGCAGTGTCCTAGAAACTTGTTTATAATCCCTCACAATGTCCAGAGTGATGATTAGAATGTGGAAGAGTTTCAGAAAGTTAGATTTTCCCTGCTTTTGTAATTGCCAACAGAATACCTTATGTTAGGCCTGCCCTTTTTTCTGCACTGCCTGATGCTGGCCCTGATTTGCCCTTGGTTTCTGGGCCTTTAATCAAAGGACTCTCCCCACCCCCCGCAGGCGAGGGGAACCTGCGGCCTTGGGGCCACATGTGACCTTCTGGATCCTTGAGTGCAGCCTTTTGACTGAATCCAAAGTTTACAGAACAAACCCTTTCATTAAAAGAGGTGGGTGCAGCAGGGAAAGATGAAGTTTTCTTGCCTCCTTTGGTGCTTAAAAAACAACAATCTTGAAATTACAAGGCCGCACGTTCCCCACCCCCATATCAGCAACCTTTTTCTGTAAAGGGCCAGATGTAAATAACTTAGGTTTTGCAGGTCACTTATAGTTTCTGTTGTAACTGCTCCTCTGCCTTTGTAGTGTACAAGCAGACATTAATGAGTGGGTGTGACTGTTTACCAATAAAACTTTATTGATGGACACTGACATTTGAATTTCATGTAATTTTCACACCTCAAGAACTATTATCCTTTTGACTTTTTTTTTAACCATGTAAAAAAGTAAAGAGCATTCTTTGCTCTCAACTTGTACAAAAACAGGCGGCAGGCAGAATTTGGCCTTCAAGTCATAGTTTTCTGTTGGCTTTTGCTCAAATTCCTGTGCTTCTTTTTGTTGTGCTCTGTTGTTCCTTCTTTGCTGTGTGACAGGGAGTAAGTCACTTAGCCTCTCTGGGCCTCAGTTCTTTACCAGTAACTCTGAAGTAACCGTAGATGAGTGTTCTTCAAAACTCGGGTCTTCAGTGAGGGTGGGATGGAGGAAGAGGCAACAAGAGAACACCTGTGTTTTTTTTGTTTTGTTTTGAGACAGAGTCTCACTCTGTTGCCCCGGCTAGAGTGAATGCCATGGTGTCAGCCTAGCTCACAGCAACCTCAAACGCCTGGGCTCAAGCAATCCTTCTGCCTCAGCCTCCCAAGTAGCTGGGATTACAGGCATGTGCCACTATTCCCGGCTAGTTTTATATATATACACACACACACACACACACACACACACACACACACATATATTTTTTTTTTTTAGTTGGCCAATTAATTTCTTTCTATTTTTAGTAGAGATGGGGTCTCGCTCTTGCTCAGGCTGGTTTCGAACTCCTGACCTTTAGCAATCCACCTACCTCGGCCTCCCAGAGTGCTAGGATTACAGGCGTGAGCCACCACACCTGGCCTGTCATTGTTGTTTTTAATCTATTTTATTTGTTTAGGCTTCCAGGTAAAATTCCATTTAAACAAAAAACTCCCTTCCTACAAATAAGTTTGGAAAATTGCTAATTGGTCCAGGAGCTCAAACATCCCCCCCACCCACATCAGCAACATTTCTAAGGTTGGAGATGAAAACAGAAGTGTAAAAGTTGCTTTCCTGAGCGCCCCCTTCATGAGTGCATTCGTTTGTGTCTGGGGACCTTTCTTCGGGTCGTTACACCAGTCTCCATTCGCTTACTCACTACAGATGGTTTGTTGAGAGCCTCCTGCGCACAGAGCCGGGGACTGGACGTCTGCGGTGACCAGCGCGGGCCCACCCCTCCCGCCAAGCAGCGGTGCCAGGCGCCCGCGCCCGTGCTGCGACCTCAGCTAAGCCGAAAGCCAGGAAAGACGGAGGGGGCCAGGGAGGGAGAGCTGGACACAAACAGACCCCACTTCTGGGTTCCCAGAATTGTCGCACTGTTCCTCCAAAGCCCCTGCTATCTGGCTTCCCTGACTTCCTTCCCGTGCCTTCTCCAAACACATCCTTCAATTTCATGCCGGCCCCTCAGCCAGGGCATCCTCTGGCTTCCCAGCACACAGGGGAGGGGAAAGAGCTGGAAATGACGGCCTTCTCCCAGCGGCTCCCGCCCACGCCCAGCTGACGAGCTCCTCGGCCTTATCAAGGTCGGCCACACGGGAGCCTGGCAAGGGCGGCGTTCTGGCCTCTGGTCCGATTTTCTGATCCCCGTGGGGAACCGGTATCAAGGCTGGCCTCAATCTCTTTGAGTGAACTTGTCTAGAGGGAAAGGTTGTTGCCGGCTATTGCAGGGAACACACACAAACACATGTTCTCTTTGGGACTTCCACCTAAAATAACCAGACGACCTGATTTTCACTTTTCTGGAGGGAAGGGGAGAAGATGGGGGAGGGATGATCTAATGTCACCCTTTGTTTGCACAGTGACAACGTTTTCGTTTCTAGAGCCACTCCTTTCCTTCCTCCTTATTTCTCTTGCCACCTCTTCCTTACTCCTCATTCAAGAAAAGTCCTCAGGAGATTGAATGTTGACTTCTCAACTGAGAAATGTCTCAGCTGTCTCCTGAACTAGTTCTTACCTCTCTCGGCTTTTCCACCTGCTGTTGGAATCTGTTCATCTTTCTTTCAAGCTGAATTGCTCCTTTCCCACTGGCTCCATCGAGCCTAACACGACTCTTATCTCCTTTCCTTTTTACCACACCCAATACAGTAGATGTTTCAGCCCACTCCTGCCTTTTCTCTGACAATTTCCTATACACAAAACACACACAAACACACACACACACTCTTCCAGGGTGAGGCCCAGGGCAGCTACGTTTGCACACGTGACCTTACCCTGTAGCATTGTTAATTGGGCCAGAGTGTAGGTGACTCACAACTGGATCAAGCATATTCTCTCTTCTGGACTTAGGAATTGGGCTTGAGATGCTAGCTGCAGCCTGAGCTGGTCTCTTGTGTGAAGGAAACGCAGGTAGAGAGGGCTTTGCCATGGGAATGTCGAATCAGTGAAAACTGGTCTACAGAGAAAGAGTGAAGAAGGACGCAGATTCTGAGAGAAGAGCAGAGATGACACTCAAAGAGAGTTACTCCCTAGGTGTGTGACAGCTTTCTAGTTCCTGCTTTCTGGCCTCCAGAAGGTGCTGCCTTTGGGTCCCTCACAATAATGTATTGTAAGTCTGTATGAATTAGGATTTACTTGACTATAAGAGATAACCTAAATGATAGTGACTTGAATGACCAGGACAGTTTGTTTCCTTAAGAAGTCTAAAGGCAGGTAGAGTCAGGGTTTGTTCAGCTCAGCCATGTCCTCAAGGACCCAGGATCTTTTCATCTTTTGGCCACTCAGTATGTTGACTTTTCATTCTTGTGCTTATTGCCTCATGGTCTCAAAATAACTGCCATGACTCCAGACATCATGTCCTCACATCATTGTATCAAGTAAGCAGAAATGGAGCAATGGGAAGGAGCTCAATTTTTGTCAATAAAGAAAAATCTCTGTTTCTTAGAGGCCCCACAGAAGACTTCTTATATCTCATTGGCTAGAACTGTGTTACTTATCTATATTACTTGAAAGCGAGGTTGAAAAATTGATTGCTTGAGGCCGGGCGAGGTGGCTCACGCCTGTAATCCTAGCTCTCTGGGAGGCCGAGGCGGGCGGATTGCTCAAGGTCAGGAGTTCGAAACCAGCCTGAGCAAGAGTGAGACCCCGTCTCTACTATAAATAGAAAGAAATTAATTGGCCAACTAATATATACAAAAAATTAGCCGGGCATGGTGGCGAATGCCTGTAGTCCCAGCTACTTGGGAGGCTGAGGCAGGAGGATTGCTTGAGCCAGGAGTTTGAGGTTGCTGTGAGCTAGGCTGACGCCACAGCACTCACTCTAGCCTAGGCAACAAAGTGAGACTCTGTCTCAAAAAAAAAAAAAAAAAAATTGATTGCTTGGCAAAGAGGATTTGGATTTCCATGATTACCTTAAACCAATCATGATTCAAGGAGCTGGCAGGATATCTGCTTCTCTGAGATCAAGCAATTTCCTCCCTGTCCTTGGACAAAATCTGCAGGGAAGAAAGGGAAAGGGGAAGGGGAGGGAGAAACAGGTAATGAATGCATCAAAAATAGTATCTGCCACACCTTTCCAAAACTTCCTCTTGCATTTAAGCTAACTTAATTGTATTTGTCACCTGTAACCAAAAGAATTTTGACTAAGACACCTATTAAAGGGGGATGTTTCTTTCCCCATTTCTCAGGTTCACTCACTCACTCTTGGCCTCTGCCCCAACTCTCACTTCTCCCCAGAGAGGTGGAGTGGGTTACCTGGTTGGTGCAGGACATGTTTCTCCACTGGGTGAGGCTCATCTGTCAATGGTCCTGGCTTTGGGGGACCTGGTGTCTGTCTTTCTCCTTCCTCCCCAGGACCAGAGGGAGAGAGCAGTGTGTGTATATGTTCGGACTCAAACTTTCCTTTAGGTGGGCTGCTCCAAGGTCTAGGCTAGAGGCAGAAATTGGCTTTCACAATCAAGCCATATTCTCCCAGATCACTTATAATCATAATAAAGGTGACATTTGATCAGGTGACATTTTTGTCAGCTACATTTGTGGGCCCCAGCGCAAAATAAAAATTACTAAGAATTTTACGATGGCGATAGCAGAGCATTATTAAACCAAGGGCAGGGCCCTGTACAACACAGGCCCCACGCCTATGAATTGGCCCATGCACTTTAGTTCTGCATCTGCTCTTTTGTCCTATCTCTCAATTGGTTCAGAACTTTGGTGAGGAAGGAGGTATTATTTATCGGGTGCTTTTGGACCCCAGCAACATCTAATGTGAATTTTCAGAACATATTCCTTTTCATTCCTTCCCCGTTTCCCCATGGCCCTCATGCACATGTGTATATAGCCATCTTACCCATGTCAAGATAGTTGAGATTCACATCTATATTTTGAAATGTCTTTAAGCCCCATCATAAGAATTTTACAAATGAATATGTAAAATACAAGCTTCGGAGTACAGAGATTTGGGTTCTGATTTTCCATCCACCATTCATTAGTGTATGGATTTAGGTCAACTACTCATCTTCTAGGAGACCCAGTTTCCTCATTTGCAAGGTGGCACACTATAGAAAGTAAATAAACGGTTTTTGAAGGAGTATCATAGCCATATCACTTCCTTCCTTCCTCCTTCTCTCCCTTCCTTTCTTTCTCTCTTCTTCCCTCCCTCCGTTCCTTCTTTGCTTTTATTCAATTGTTATTGAGTGTTCCATGTGCCAGGCACTGTGGTAGGTGTTAAAATTACAGAGTTTAAAAAACACAGACCCGGCCGGGCGCGGTGGCTCACGCCTGTAATCCTAGCTCTCTGGGAGGCCGAGGCGGGCGGATTGCTCGAGATCAGGAGTTCAAAACCAGCCTGAGCAAGAGCGAGACCCCGTCTCTACTATAAATAGAAAGAAATTAATTGGCCAACTAATATATATACAAAAAATTAGCCGGGCATGGTGGCGAATGCCTGTAGTCCCAGCTACTTGGGAGGCTGAGGCAGGAGGATTGCTTGAGCCCAGGCGTTTGAGGTTGCTGTGAGCTAGGCTGACGCCATGGCACTCACTCTAGCCTGGATAACAAAGTGAGACTCTGTCTCAAAAAAAAAAAAAAACAAAAAAAAACACAGACCCTTCCCCATCAATGAACAGGACATTATCCCTGTAAGGGTTTGTGGGGGTTTTTTTTGTTTTGTTTTTTTGAGACAGAGTCTCACTCTGTTCCCTGGACTAGAGTGCCTGGGCTCAAGCGATCCTAACTACCTCAGCCTCCCGAGTAGCTGGGGCTACAGGCATGCACCACCATGCCCGGCTCATTTTTTCTCTATATATTAGTTGGCCAATTAATTTCTTTCTATTTTTAGTAGAGATGGGGTCTTGCTCTTGCTCAGGCAGGTTTTGAACTCCTGACCTTGAGCGATCCACCTGCCTTGGCCTCCCAGAGTGCTAGTATTATAGGCGTGAGCCACCATGCCCGGCCTCAAGGGCTTTTATTTTTTAATAGAGTATCTTAGGTTTTGTTTTCTAACAGCTTTATTGAGGTATAATTTATATACCATAAAGTTCAACACTTATAGTTTACAACACAGTGATGTTTGATATATTTACAGAGTTGTCCAGTTATCACCATAATTTAATGTTAGCACGTTTCTATCATCCCCCAAAGAAACCTTGTACCCATTAGCAATCATTCCTCATCCCACCTCCCTCCTCTTATTCTTTACCCTCTCCATCCCACCCCTGCCCAGCCCAAGGCAAACACTAATTTATTTTCTGTCTCTGATTTTCCCATTCTGGACCAATGTGTAGTCCTTTGTGTACACATCTGGCTTCTTTCATTTTAGCATATTGTTTTAAAGTTTTATCAATGCCGTAGCAGGTATCAGTACTTCATTTCTTTTTATTGCTGAATAATATTCCATTGTATGGATACACAACCTTTTGTTTATCCATCCATCAGTTGATGGGCATATGAATTGTTTCTTCATTTTGGTTATTATGACTGATGCTGCTATGACCACTTGTATACAAGCTTTTATGTTGACATATGTTTTCATTTTTCCTGGGTAGGTACGCGGGAGTAGAACAGCAGGGTGACATAACTCTGGGTTTAACATTTTGAGGACATATTTTCCAAAGTTGCTGCACCATTTTATGTTCCCACCAACAATGTACTAGGGTTACAGTTTCCCCATATCCTCATCAACACTTGTTACTGTCTGGCTTTTTATTTTAGCCATCCTAGTGAGTTTGAAGTGGTACCTCATTGTGGTTTTGATTTGCATTTCCCAAATGACTTAATGATGTTGAGCATCTTTTCACTTGTTTATTATCTGTTTGCATATCTTCTTTGTAGTAATGACTATTCAAATCTTTTGCCCATTTTTAAATCGGGTTATTTATCTTTTTATTATTGAGTATCATAGGAGTTATTTGGGTATTCTAGATACAAGTCTCTTATTAAATATATGATTTGCAAAATTTTTCTCCCATTCTATGTGCTAACATTTCACTTTTTAGTGGTGTCCTTTGAAGAACAAAAGTTTTTAATTTTGATGAATTCTGATTTATTTTTTCTTTAGTTGTTTATGTTTTTGGCTTCATATCTAAAAAACCATTGCCTAATCCATAGTCATGAAAATTTATGCCTATGTTTTCTTCTAAGAATATTATAGTTTTAGCTCTTACATTTAAGGTTTGGATCCATTTTGACTTAATTTTTATATATGGTGTGAGGTAGGGGTCCAACTTCATTCTTTTGCATGTAGACATCCAGTTTTACCGGCACTATTTGTTGATGCGACCATTCATTACCCCCTTGAATTCTCTTGGCACTTCTGTCAAAAATCAATTGATCATAAATGTCAGAGTTTTTTTAAAACTCTCAATTTTATTACATTGATTTATATGTTTATCGTTATGCCAACAGCACAACTGTCTTGATTACTTTAGCTATATAGTAACTTTTGAATTCAGAAAGAGTACTTTTCTTTTTTATCAAGATGATTTTGGCTATTCCAGGTCCCTTACATTTTCATATGAATTTTAAGATCAGCAATGTCTCCAATAAAGGCAGCTGGGTTTGGTTAGAGAATGCACTAAATTCATACATCAATTTAGGAAATATTGCCATCTTAATATTAAGTATTCTAATCCCTAAATATGGGATGTCTTTCCATTATTTAGATCTCCTTTGATGTTTTCAACAATATTTTATAGTTTCCAGTATACAAACCTTTTGTTAATTTTTATACTTTTGTTAATTTTTCCTAAGTACTTTATTCTTTTTAGTGCTATTGTTAATGGAATTTTCTTAATTTCATTTTCAGAGTATTTATTGTTAGCATACAAAAATACAACCTTTTTTTGGCATATTAATCTTGTATCCTGCAACCTGCTTAGCTTGTTTATTAGTCCTAATCATTTTTTAGCTGATTCCTTGGGATATTCTATGTATAAGATTACATCATCTGTGAATAGAGAACATTTTACTTCTTTCTTTTTAATCTGGATGCCTTTTCGTTTACTTTCTTGCCTAATTTCCTAGTACAATGTTGAACAGAAGCGGTGAAAGTGGACATCCTTGTCTTGTTCCTGATCCTAGAAAGTCTTCAGTTTTTTACAATTTAGAATACCCTTGTCTAAGTTCTGTTCTATTCTTGGTTTATTGAGTGCTTTATTATGAAAAAGTGATATATTTTGTCAAATGCTTTTTTGTGTGTCTATTAAAATAACAGTGGTTTTTTCCTTTATTATATTAAGCTGGTCTATTAAATTACTTATTTTTGGATATTACAGCAACCTTGCAGTCTCACTCTATCATTATATTTTTAATTATATTTATTTATTTATTTCACTCTGTCACCCAGGCTTGTAGTACAGTGGCATGACAATAGCTCACTGCAGCCTTAAATTCCTGGGCTCAAGCAGTCCTTCCACCTCAGCCTCCAGAGCAGCTGGGACTACAGGTATGAGCCATCACATCCAGCTAATTTTTTAAGTTTTTAGAAGACATGAAGTCTCATTATGTTGTCCAGGCTGGTCTCAAACTCCTGGCTTCAAGCAATCATCCCGCCTTAGCTTCCCAAAGTGCTGGGGTTATAGGTGTGAGCCACTTAGCCTGACCCAGTTTTCATTATTATAATTATAAATAGATTTATCATTTTTTAAGAAACTGGGAAGTACCAAAAAGTAGGAAGACATCAAATCATCTACAACCTGAATACATGATTCTCAGGTCTGATTCTCTGGGATACAAATACATGAAAAGAATAGATACATAAATAATCACATACAATAACTGAGCATGTTTCTATTTAGTTTATGAGAAAACAAACACAAATGAGGACACAAATACCTTGAATATAAAATAGCACATATTCCCCTCCCCTCCCCTCCCGAAAAAAAAAGAAAAAAAAAAAAAAATAAAATAGCACATATTGAGGTAGGGGATGAACCTCAAAACTCTGTTTTAAAGGAATTTATATTGTCCAAAAATATGTAGCATTGGCACATAAATATAAAGAGAGTGATGGGGAAGATAGTTAAATCTTTTTTTTTTTTTTTTTTAGTTTTCCTCCCCGTCCCCCAACAATGCTCACAGTTAAATATTTGAAAGGTTCTATGATGAAGTAGAAAAGAAGTGGCAGCTTTAACTTAAACCTATTCTGTTTAAATATGCAAATTTCATCCCTCTATAGAATGCATATGCCACATTGCCTAGGAATGAATGTACCTTTTTATTTATATCTTGTTTTTTTTTAACTGAGGTATATTTCACATACAGTACTATTCAGTTTATATCATTTTAACTTAACAATATATATTAAATAACATATTCAGAGCTGGTACGGTTGTCTGTGAGTCCTTTGTCATCATTAATGTTCCCTTAGAGGGCAAATTCTCAATCTGTATTTCATTTTTCTTATACAGCTATATACACAGAGCATATTTATTAATCACTTTAGGATAATGGTTTGAATGAAGACAACGATATCTATCATTTCAATCAGTTAAGTAAACACACAGATAGTTACCATAAGAGATTAATTTAGGGTAAATTTTGGAGGTCAGATTTGGGGAAGAGGAATAGCCTAAAACCAGTATTCCTTATAATATCATTTAAAATGTTGAGAATCTCCTAGGCATTCCTACTTCCTGCTCCTTACCATCATCATCACATTCAACATAATCAGTATAATGGACATCTGTTGTTTATGCCTGCCCTGCACCCTTTTTTTCTGGTAACAGCACCTATCTCTTCCAGTAGGGAAACCACTGATAAAGATGGTTGAATGCAAGCCTTCTGGGAATAAAGACAAGTCCAAGGATGGAGAGGGATCCCTGATGACACTGCTTGAGCACCTGGATCCAATCAGATCTACCCCGGTCTTTTTAGGTATGTGAGCCAATAAATCTCCTCTGTGCTTAATCTAATTTGAATTCAGTTTCAAAATGTGCAGCTTTGAGTCTTGACTAATACCACCACCCTTTTCCTCCTTCCTGAGCCAGAAGCAAAAGTTCACTTCCTCTAGCAGAACCTCAGATTGCATGTTCAGGAGGGTGTGAGTGCCCACAGGAAGTCCAGGGCGGTGGTTTGGGGAGTGGTGGTTGAGTTAGCAAGCTCCCAGGTGCTTCTGGAGCAGAGGTAACAAAAGGGCAAAGACCTGCCATTGACACACAGGCTCTAACCGCCTCTGCCTGGAGCACTTATCTGTTTTGTCACAGAGCTCCTATTGCAAATGCCACAGATTAAAATCACTCTGAAGGACACTCAGCTGGCATTCTGGAGGCATTCCTGGGTAATCAGGATCCATCATTCCTCTTAAAGCTTTGTGTTTGTGGGCAACCCTTCCTTTAAATAGCTCAGGCCTCACAATAATAATGCAATTCTAAACTCTTGTCCCAGGGCCTGCCCAGTTTTATAGATGCAAATGTTGCCACTGAAAATAGGCCACAAACATTATCCAAGATTTTCCTGCAAAAGTAGAGTCAGAAACCCAGGGAAATCCTAGCATTCTGAGAAGCGGAAGCGAGAGGACTGCTTGAGGTCAGGAGTTCAAGACCCCATCTCTACTAAAAAAAAAAAATTAGAAAAAATTAGCCAGGCAACTAAAAATAGAAAACATTAGCTGGGCATGGTGGCGCACACCTGTAATCCCAACTACTCAAGAGGCTGAGAGGCAGGAGAATTGTCTGAACCCAGGAGTTTGAGGTTGCAGTGAGCTAGGTTGATGCCATGGCACTCTAGCTCAGGTGACAGAGCAAGACTATGTCTTAAAAAAAAATAAAAGAAAAGGGAAGGGAAAAAAAAAAGAAACCCAGGGAGAGAAGTAGTCTCTTTCACTCATTGCATTAAATTAGGAATAACAAAAAGGGAAATAGCAGACCTGTTTCTTGTAAATAACGATTCATAGCTCCATGAGGACAGAGACCAGGTTTCTTTCTGTTTATTGTTGTATTCCTGGTATCTAACATGAAGCTCAGCAAAAAATATCTGTGAAATGATTGGCCAAGTAGATGAATGAATGAAGCATGAAACATTTGGAAAGGGAAGACCAAATGATGCTCTCAGAGTCAGGATTAGATAATAGGTCTGAGTTGTCTAGCTCTAGTTTTAATAGATTATTTTTGAAGGATCTTTTTACCTTGTGATTCTTCTGCAGTAGTGATGTAAGTGGACATTGGTCATATTTGCCTGCCCAATGTCCATTCTCTTTGCTATTAGGTTCCCCATTTCCTTTTGGGAAATCACCTTTCTTCATTGAGTGTACTATTCTTGGGAAGTTGAATCTTGGTAAGCGCTCACTCCATGAAAGATAAAGGAAAGTTTTTTTTTCTGTCTGCAGCTGTATAAACCAGTATGACCTAAACTCCTCCAAGCAGATGCTGCCACACTTTGACTCTTGACCAAGTGATCCAAGAATGGAAGGGCTGGTTGGAGGACATTTATTCTGGTGGCAGTGTGCTCACCAGACAGTTTTTTTTTTTCACTGTTTAAAGAATTTTTATTAAAGCAAGAATTTTATAATCCAAATTATGTTTCCTTGCTCAGTTATCAATTCTGTTACTTAAAACAGAACTGACATTCTGAGCTATTCCACAGTAAAGAATTACAAAATTCTAGGTCTGTGGAATCATCAGTTTTTGCCACAAACCCTTGCTGTGGTCCTTGTTGCCTGGTCCTTTGAAACTCCAATGGCTTCTGACTTGTTCTAAGCCCGGTCCTCTAGCCTTCAGTCAGGTCTCTGAACTGCTAATAACTTTGCAATGAATTTGTTTTGTTTTGTTTTGAGACAGAGTCTCACTTTGTTGCCCAGGCTAGAGTGAGTGCCATGGTGTCAGCCTAGCTCACAGCAACCTCAAACTCCTGGGCTCAAGCAATCCTGCTGCCTCAGCCTCCCAAGTAGCTGGGACTACAGGCATGCACCACCATGCCCAGCTAATTTTTTCTATATATATTAGTTGGCCAATTAATTTCTTTCTATTTATAGTAGAGACTGGGTCTCCCTCTTGCTCAGGCTGATTTCAAACTCCTGACCTCAAGCAATCCTCCTGCCTCTGCCTCTCAGAGTGCTAGGATTACAGGCGTGAGCCACCGCGCCCAGCCTTTGCAATGAATTTGAATTCCCTTCTGTGTAAGTCAGCCAGTGTTGACTTACATTATATGAAATGAAAACCCCTAGCTGATAGTGCAGGCCTGCTGCACCGCTAGCAAAATAGCCTGGTTTCTTTCACTTCATTTCTTTTCTGAGGCAACAATTCCTGCATGGCCCTTTAAAAAATGCTATACTGGAAGCTTCCTCCTTTAACACTCATTCCAAGCTATGTTATTTGTCCTTTTCATTCCCAGGTTCTAGCTCCTTGTAGTGGATTCTGATAGAGTTGTTTCTCCCTTCTCTGCAATGATTCTTCCTTGTTTGTAACTAATTCCTCACCTTTCTAAGCTGGACCATTTTTTTCTTTTTTCTTTTTTTTGAGACAGAGTCTCACTCGGTTGCCCGGGCTAGAATGCCATGGCATCAGCCTAGCTCACAGCAACCTCAAACTCCTGGGCTCAAACAATTGTGCCTCAGCCTTCCAAGTAGCTGGGACTACAGGCACGCACCACCATGCCCGACTAATTTTTTCTATATATTTTTAGTTGGTTAATTAATTTCTTTCTATTTTTAGTAGAGACAGGGTCTTGCTCTTCCTCAGGCTGGTTTCGAACTCCCGATCTTGCGGGATCTACCCACCTCGGCCTCCCAGAGTGCTAGGATTACAGGCGTGAGCCACCGCGCTCGGTCAGCTGGGCCATTTAGAGTTCTCTTTCCTGAGGGTTCAGAAGTTTGACCTATGCAATGTGAAAGTTGTATGTTGCGGAGAGCTAAGCATCAAAAGTGGTTTGGTGCTAGGAAAAAGTCTCTAACTTTCTGTTGCTGAGGTTTGGGATTTGTCCTGAGTCCCATCACTTCCCTATCTTCAGGAGAGTTCCAATAAATTTACCTTTCTTAAGTTTTCCAATATTGGCTACAACCAAAAGAACCTTAATTAACACAGTCTCCACATGATAGAAGGCTTCTTGGAGACAGACCAGATTTTCATTCATTCATCCATTTATTCATCAAACATTTATTAAGCACTTGCTATGTGCCAGGTACATGCTAGGTGCTGGGAACCCAAAGATATATCAAACAATTGCCTGAACTCCAGGAGTTTGCTTTCTGTCTAGATGGAGGTATAAATGTATCTAATCATTCATTTACTTAATAATTCATTTATTCAACTAATATTGCCAACACTCATTTAATATTATGTAACAGGCCCTAGTACTAAACACTTTTCTTATTTAATTCTCACAACTCTATGAGGCATGACCCATTGTATAGATGAAGGAACTGAGTCACAGAGAAGTTAGGCAGCTTTGCCTAAATCACAAGGTTTCTAAATGCTGGAGCTGGTCTTCAATCCTAGTATGTCTGGCTGCAGAGCTCTTAACTCTAAGCACGGTGTAATCTTCTGTTAAGACAAAGAATCTCAAAGCAGTGTGACACATGCTTATACAGGTGTGTATGAAGTTTGCAGAGGCGAAAGCAAATAATTTTGTGGGGAGGTTAGAGTTCAAAAAAGGCTTAACAGCTGACATTTTTGAGCAATCTTGAAAGAAAAGACTGTCTAGCATAGAACTTTTCATATGAACTCTGTCAAATGATGATGAGGCAACTTATGCATCTGGAAAGGGTTGTTTTCCTGTTTACATGGAGTTTGGGGTGTTTCCTACTGCCTACTGAAGCTTCATCTTTGTGATTTAGCAAACACACATTAAGTAATCAGATGATGTGTGTATTATATCATTGATGCTCACAAAAACCTTGTGAGATTAAGTAGTATAGGTATTAAATTTGTAAGATGAGTGAGGAAATCAGGGCTGAGTTTGCATGACTCGTCTAAGACTATACACAGT
Source organism: Microcebus murinus (assembly GCF_040939455.1). NCBI lineage: Eukaryota > Metazoa > Chordata > Mammalia > Primates > Cheirogaleidae > Microcebus > Microcebus murinus. The sequence continues at coordinate 24,725,242 of NC_134109.1, forward strand.
GAGTAAGTGGCAGAACAAGACAAAGAGCTGGTGTCCTGCCCTCAGGAAGGAGGGATTGGTTAATAGGATTCCTCTAATCTAGCAAGGCTCCTTTCCTCCTCTCAGGCTGCAGCAGGCTTTGCTCTTTCCAGTGTCTGCACCTGAGCTTCTGAAGGTTCCCTCTCTCCAGAACACCCTCCTTTTCCTTCTCAGTTCCAGCTCTCCAAGTCCTGCTCATCCTCCAAGACCTAGCTTGTTCCACATATTCCTCCCAAGCCTTCTCCAGATTCATTCAGCCCATTGTCTAAGCTTCAGTTAAATCCCTTAGCCCTGCTTCAACCAGATTCCTGCCCTAAAAACTTTCTACATGGAAAGTCAACTGCCAACCAGCCTCCTTTTTCAGAAATCCTGTTGCCTAATCTCTCCAGCCATTGGTTGGTCTTTTATTGTTGCTTTCTTTATATTTGCACATCTTGTCTATCACTGGAATGTAAGCTCCACGGGGTACAAGCCATAGCCTCATACATTCACTTCAGGATTATAGTGTTTACTGACTCAAAGAGATAACGTACCCTGGCCACTTTGTTAGATTGTTCAGCTCCTAAATCACGCAAAACTCACACCTGGTCCACCCCTTTCCTAAAGCTCCTGAGGGGCAAGGGAAGAACACAGGGACTCTCATCGGTACATTCGGCAATTAATAATAACCAACACTTAATGAATGCTTACTAAATGCTGTCAGGTTTTATACAAAATACATTACATGTATTAACTTATTAAGTCTTCATGACTACTATTATTATTCCCACTGAAAAGATGAAGACACATAGAGCTCACTCAGTAAGTGGCATAGCCAGGATTCAAACCCAGACCAACTCCAGAGTCTATACTCTAAACCAGGGGTCCTCAAACTTTTTAAACAGGGGGCCGGGCCAGTTCACTGTCCCTCAGACTGTTGGAGAGTGCGCACTGTGGGCCAGGGAGGAGTCAGCTGCTAAGTAGGATAGGCAGCAGCGGCAAAAACACCAGGTGGGCCGGATAAATGTCCTCGGTGGGTGGCATGTGGCCCTGGGGCTGGGCTGTAGTTTGAGGACGCCTGCAACCATGACACTAAATTCTTTATGGGTAACAGAAAGTCTCTTGCTGTTATGTAGATCAATTTCCTTTCTTTCTAACGCTCTGGGAAGCTAGGATTAAAAGGGTGAGAAAATATTTATTATGCTCCTACTAAGGGCCAGGTATTGTGATAGATGCACAATGGTTTAATAATAGAATTCTTGCAATGAGTCTATGAAGCAGAAAGTATTAACTTCATTTTAAAGAATTTGACTACCAAAGTGGTTAAATTCAGTGCTGAAGTTTTAGTTTCCAATTATTATCAGAGTTGGAACTAGACCACCTGGTCACAAGGAAAGTCTTTAATGGAGATTATGTGAACAAAAGACATCAAAAATAAATAAATAAATAAATAAAATATAAAATAAACAAAATAGCATAAAATAAAATGAAGATTGTACAGGAAACCCTGACAGTGACAAACGTGAAGGGCACGTGAAAAGACACCTGAATTATTACTTGAGAAATGTGTTAATGTATGCGGCATACTGAAGAATGGTGAGAGACTGTCAAAAAAGCTATTTTATGAACTCACGGAGAAATCAGGTAATAAAATAAAGGAACTGCCTGTCACGGGCTAGGAATTCAAACCCCAGAACTTACCGGAGGCAAGAGAAGAGAGTGCGCCACCCGTGCTAGAGAACCCGGCAACCCGCTCAAGAGATTTAGGCTCAGCCCCCTTTCTTTCCTTAAACTCTAATTGGCTACTTCTTCCTGGACCCCGCCTCCTCCTCAGTCTGGACCATTAAGCAGCCAAGCCCTACCTACGACCTGGCTTGGGCCTCCAATCAGGTGCCAGGCCCGCGAGTCTCTCTAGAGAAGCCCCCTCTACCCCGGCGAGGCGCTTCCCTCTCGCTCGTGATTGGCTAGGCAGAGGCATAGGGTCCACCTCCTCTTCCCTCAGATTGGTCAGCAGCCCTTAGTCCCACATCCCTCTCGGCGCGTCCCTGCCAGGTCTCCTCCTACGCGGCCAGGCCCTGGGCAAGCCGAGTCCTCTGAGGAGAGGGCTCCGCCTCCGAGTGACGGCCGGGCCAGGAATTGGCGGCGGCGCTGCAGCCATTTCCGGTTTCGGGAAGGTGGGTGGGGTGCGGAGCGGGACTCGGAGCCGCCGCTGCCGCTGCCCTCTACAGAGCCTGCCTTGCGCCGGGTGCTGCCAGGAGGATGCGGCCGGGGCCGGGAGGATGCTGCTGCCGTCGCCCAGTGCGGGCGAACGGCTGCGTGGCGAACGGGGAAGTGCGGAACGGATACGTGAGGAGCAGCACCATAGCCGCTGCCAGCCAGGTACTGGGACACCCAGTGGCGGGCCGGGAGCCGAGCGGGCCGGCGAAGGGACAGCCGGGCTGAGCGAGGTCGCGGCCACCGCCTGTGGACAGGGCGCGACTCAGGTGTGCTGGCTGCGGTATCTGGGCGCTAACCCCACCTCCCCGGGCCAGGAGGCTCAAGGACGGCGCAGGGGCTCCCCTTCTCTCCGCGCCTCAAGGTCTTCTTCCCCTCCCCCCGGAGGTTTGGGCTCTCCTCAAAGCCCCGGGTACCTTCCTCTGACCGATTTGGCCAGAAGTGCGGCCGCCCCCAAAGGGAAGAAGTGAGTGACTCCTCAGACCCCGGTAGGAGCCATTCAGTGGCTTCTGGTTCTTTCTCCCGAGGCTCCCTTCTCAAACCCCGGAGATAGTTACTTCCTCTTAAAGTCCTGCAGTTCTCCGAGGAAAACCACCCTTGAGGTCCTTAAGAGGCATAGAAAGTTAGAAGGTGGTTCCAGGTGGAAACACGCCCAGTCTCTTCCTGCCACATTCTGGACTCACTCTACAAGCAAGCCATTAGTCCGTAGATCTGGCAGTGAATCCAGTCCGGTGCCTCGAAAGCACTATCCTTTTATTCTGTCCCTTGGTGAGACCCCATCCCAGGCTCCAGGTTGAGTTGGGTGGTCCTTTTAACTGCGCAAGAGTGGGGGGTTGTTTAACCTGGTGGTGCCTTGTGGTGAGTCTCTGTACTAATTAACCAAGGCGGAATCATCAACCAAGTTTAGGCAGTTCTAAAATATTTTGAAAAGTTCTGAATTCAAGACAATACTTATTATCAACCTTCCAATTCTCTGGACTGACAGGTATTCTGTTGAAATGTGTGTTTAAAGATGTGCTGGTTAAAAAGATGCAAGATCATTGTTCCTGGGAGAGAGTGTTGTAATAATTTGCAGTTGACTTTAATACTTTTAAGTGCCATTGAGACATTAAGGAAAACTTTTTAAAAAGTACTGTTTCCCTTAGCAGGAGTGCGACTGTTGCAGTTTTCATAGGATGGTGATCTTAATTTGGCTTTAACGTAAAATAACTGGCAGCTTTCTCTCCAAATCAGTACCTGTGATGAATAGGCCTGTTGCTATTTGGTGTAAAATAGAAAGTAAAGCATTTCTTCAGGTCATGTTGAGATACTGACAGTGAGAATTGGAAAAAAATACATGAAAGAGATTTGATCTCCCTGCAATTGTAAGGTGTCAAGGCAAAGTAATACACAGATTCAAAAGATTTGTTTTCGTTTTTAAGGAAATAATTGTGTGAGAGAGGAAGTAATAAGAACCAGCTCATTATAAGAAGTGGAAGAATTTGTTATTTTCCTACCAATGTAAATGGCCAGTAAAACAAAATTGTTGTGGTGTAGAATGTAACAGGGAAATTTAACAGGGAGGAGTTAGAAAATACATTGCAGGTGAAGGAGTGAGGTATGATTATTAAGTGGAAAAAGGAAATCAGGAGAAAGGTGTTCACACTTTAAGGGTGCTTTGTGTTTGAGTGTTCCTTTTGGTACCTAGGAGTTATGTTCTGATTTAGTAGTAAATCAAGCTCTTCCATCCCATAGTCTCTTAACAGTTTAGCATTTGTAGGCATGATATTTCTTTAGAGGTCATCAACTATAAGAAACATTAAGTTACTAAAATGAAATTTTAGAAATCTGTATGACTATAACATCTGGCTGACTTTCTGGACCATATTTTAGTGAAAAATTTCACTCAAGGCACATTAGTGGTATTTGGAAGAATGGTCTATTGGAATGTCCTAAGGGCTGCAGTATCCCTTCTAGAAAATTGTTTCTCACAAGTCTTTTTAAAACAAAAATTTCAGATCTGTAGCTCTGTACAGTGATATGGAGGAATATCATCTGTGAGTTTTTTTCTTTCTCACGTGAAAGAGAGATCTTGGTAACTTCATGAGAGCAATGCAGTATCTTTTAAAATATTTTAAAAGTTTTTTATTTTAATTAAAGTGATTTGCTAGTGCTCCAACCTCTATCTTTTCCCTCTTTCTGGGAGAAGTGTTGCCAGTTATGCTATCAGCATTTACATAAACTGTTAGGTGCATAGCTATGTGTTATGCTTTTACTAAGATGTAAATTTAAAGTATTACGTGATTGAGATGTAGATTCATTTCCTCACATATCTGGACATTTGTCTTTTAAGGAACAGAAGTTAGAAATTTATAAGATCACTTTACACTCTAAAGAGTATGTTTCTGTTTTTAAAGGGATGAATGTATATGCTAAAAGAGTAACTCTTGAATATGGGTTTAGAGTTGGATTAAATAGATGTTGTAGTAGGAAGGAGTTATGAAACAGTAAGACATTACTGTTTTATGATTACAGTAGACACGAAGTCCTTAAGAGTTGCAGTTGAACAATAAACCAGTAATGTTTCTTCCCTACCGTTCAGATGGGTGGGAAGAGGGTTGGCCTTTATTTGAGGTAAAGTGTAGCACTTAGCCTTTGGGAAACTTTGACATTAGCATTGGAAAGAACCTCTAGGGGTTTATGTAGTTCAGTCTCTTTATCTCTTTAGGAGGACTTTAATAAAACCAATCTTGCTAGAAGATTCTATCCTATTTTTAAAGACCTCCAGAGGATTTGCAGGAAATTTTCTCAACCTCAAGTTGCATTACTCAGTGATCTTAATTACCAAGGGTTTCTTTCAGTGGATTTAACATTTGAGTAAATATATGCCACATTTTGATTGTACCTGAAATATAATAATTTGTTTTTAAAATTCCATTTTTACAGCACTTTTTAAAAGACCTTCCATTTCTTTATAGAACTTTTGAGATTTGGATCCACATTTTACTTAGTTAACAAGTGTGAAAGGAAAAAAAAAAATCTGCCTTTGAGACAGTTTTGAACCTAACTTTCATCCTTTTGGGAGTAGTTTTAGTGATATAAGGATGAGAGCTTTCTGGTTGCCAGAATAAATTAGGTTGTATCTTGAGGAATTGGGGCATAAGTTATATTCTTAGGTTAAATAATAAGAAAAGCAAAGTAGAAAGAACAAAGTGTTAGTCCTGGCCAGACATGGTGGCTCATGCCTGTAATCCTAGCACTCTGAGAGGCTGAGGTGGGAGGATCGCTTGAAGTCAGGAGTTTGAGAACAGCCCTCAACAAGAGTGAAACCCTGTCTCTACTAAAAAATAGAAAGAAATTAGCCAGGCAACTAAAAATAGAAAAAATTAGCTGGGCATGGTTGTGCATGCCTGTAGTCCCAGCTACTCGGAAGGCTGAGGCAGTAGGATTGCTTGAGGCCAGGAGTTTGAGGTTGCTGTGACCTAGGCTGACGCCCACAGCACTCTAGCCTGGGCAACAGTGTTAGTCTTGCTATTTATACTTAGAAGGAGGCAAATAAATAACTAATGAAGGGTGGTTTACTAAATAGCTACTAGCTTTTCTTTCTACTGAGGGGATTTAACTTGATAGTACTTGAAGAAAAGGAGAAGTAAGTTAGACAGGAACAGGAGGAATAGCTAAAATGGCTTGTATACCTGTTCAGGTTTAGCAGGGCCTGATAAGACACACCTTGAAGACCTCAAAACTTTGCCGAAATAATGTTGTAACTACTTATAACTTGTGGGACCAGATTTTTGTTTCATATGTTTTTGTTCCAAGGGGAAGAACATCTTGATTCTTACTACCTGCATCTGAAAGATTCCAGGGTTGTATGAGGTACTCAGGAATTCTCTTTAATAGGAATTCTTGGGAAATACATAAACAAGTGTATTCTTGAGGTACTATTTAATTAATTTATTTATTTTGAGACAGAGTCTCACTTTGTTGCCCAGGCTAGAGTGAGTGCCGTGGCATCAGCCTAGCTCACAGCAACCTCAATCTCCTGGGCTCAAGCAATCCTGCTGCCTCAGCCTCCCGAGTAGCTGGGCCTACAGGCATGCGCCACCATGCCTGGCTAATTTTTTCTATATATATTAGTTGGCCAATTAATTTCTTTCTATTTATAGTAGAGACAGGGTCTTGCTCTTGCTGGTTTCGAACTCCTGACCTTGAGCGATCCGCCCACCTCAGCACTCCCAGAGTGCTAGGATTACAGGCGTGAGCCACCTTGCCTGGCCTTGAGAGGTAGTATTTTAGAGCTTGAATGTTCAGAGAAGGCAGACTTGTCCATTTTTTAGGGTTGTTACAGGTGTCCTAGAAACTTGTAGCGCTCTGAACAAGATAGTTAATTGGTTGATTCAATTAGATTCAATTTTTGAAAGAAAGAAGCAGTGTTTATTGGTAGAATGGGCGATTCAGAGGGATGGGTAGAGGCAGTGTTTGCATTCTGAGTGGGTGTCATGGTTTGTGGCCTCAGAAGTCAGTTGCCTTCTGAATGTTTCTAAGAAGCCCTCTATAATATAAGCTGCAATTTGTGACTGATTAAGAAAGTAAACCCCTTGCTCTTGACCCATTTAATCTCAGAAAATCTACCTTACATTTGTTGTCTTTAAGATGCCTTTTCATTGTGAAGCTTGAGGTGACTGTTTTTCCTTTCCTCTTAAAATGATTTTTACTTCTGACTATAGAAATAATGTTTAATGAGGGGTCTTAAAGCATTGGGATAATCTCTGTTGGGGGTTCATTTTGTAATGTCTGCTATAAATCAGTCTGCTGCTTTCTGATAATTTCTAAGAACAGCAAAATATGCACTTGTACTGGGATTATGGGTGTGATCTCTAGCCTTACTCCAAATAATACATATGGAGGTTGGGGAAAGTATTCAATAATTTTTGCAATCTGGAAAGATCTAGAAACTATTTTATAGATAAAGAACTGACTTGTTAAATGTGATGATCTTGAATTATTCTAAATAGCAACTTGCTGCCTAATTAGCAAGCCCCTAAAGAAAACATTTGAGAGACTATTTGCATTGTGCCTGATGTGTAATAGGAACTCAGGAGATATTAGTTGAAGGAATGAATGGGTGGTAGTTGAAGCCATGGGAATTGGTAAAGTAGGTAGAAGAGGGCATTAAGCAAGAAGAAGAGGTCCCAAGGATATAATCTGGAGAATCATAATGTTCCTGGAAGAACACACACACACACACACTTGTGAAGAAGATTGTGAAAGAACACAAGGGGGAGGAAAGATGTGGGAAAAGCTGAGGGAAATAGAGGCTATTTCATTAAGGAGGGCTAAGCAATATCTTCAGGTGGTGAGAAACCAAGGATAATAATAGTAATAGGTACCATTTACTGAGTATCTGCTGTGTGCCAGGCCCTCTCCTAGCATCCTTATCTCTCCAATCTTCACAAGAGCCTTGCTAGGTAAATAGTATGCCCATTTTACCAACAAGAAGGCTAAAGTCCAGACCACTTAAATTAACTGCCACAGGGTCAACAGTTATTGAGTTAGTAGACCCTGGGTTGAATTCAGATTTATCTGGCTCTACTATGCCACTGGATTTGGTGATACAGAATTTATTGGTAATTTTTGAAAATTTAAATTAGATATTAGGGATGCAAATAGATTTTTATTTTCTATTCCAGGATTACACTTCTAATTCGACAATAGATTTCATTTCCTGAGAGTTGGTTATGGAGGCGGGTCTTCTCTTGGAATTTTACTGAAATGTGTTAGCTTCTCCCTACTGCATACCACACATAATAGTTTGGAGCTTTGTACTAGTCACACAAGCTATGCCATGCTTTGAACATATATTTCCAGAAGTGTCCTTTTTTTTGGCAGGGAAATGTTGAAAAGTAGGAAGTCCACAGCTTTTCTTGCAATCAGCATAAATTCTATAATTTTTGTCGATAAGTATCTCATGTGGAGTGGACTGAAAAGTGCTTCCAAGCTAGCTGTAAAACACATTTGTATTTTGACATTACTGTTCTCCTACTGAAAACAGAAAGCGGAGACCTTCAAGTATATGTGGACTGGAACATTTCAGTTCAGCGGCATCCTGTACACACTGGGCACTGTGTCTGCTGTGCAGTTACCACTCTACCTGGCCACCACAGCGTCCTCTGCAGCACATATGAGATATAAGCATCTCATATGCCTAACAGACGCGTATGAGAGTCAGGAGACTGGAGCACAAATGCAGCTCTGCCACAAATTCTGCATGTTCATCTCTGCTCTCTTCCACCTCTAATATGTTCTGAGCCTGTAATACCTCCATTCTGCCCCCTCCATGTGCTCCCATCTGGTTTCGTAGTGCACACCACTAGAGAGGCAACCAGGTTCAAATCCATTTCCCTTCTCTGGGAATACTCCCTGACATGCAGGGATGGGCCCTGGTGGTCCCATCTGTGCTTTGTGACCGTATTTCCTGGGCCATAACTGATTAACACAGTAGACACCTTTGCCAAAAGAAACCCAACAACCTTCTCTTGGGAATTTAAAATTTCAGTGAGGGAAGCATCTGGAGGGGAGTGGATCTACAAAGTCTGGGAGTAAAGGTTCATCAACTCTTGTCACTGAGGTCTACAGAGGTGTGCCTCTTCCTGCCTTTCTGACTTTCTGAGGCTTAGTTCAATTCTTTCTTCTCCCCTCCCTTTTTTTGCATATCTATCATCCTTCCAATAAATCACTGTTTTGCTTAGTTTAGAGTCAGTTTCTGTTATATTCCACTGAAAAAGTTAATAGATTTAGATTCTGTATTAAAATCTCTTAGAACTTCTTTTTTTTTTTTTTTTTTTTTTTTTGAGACAGTCTCACTCTGTTGCCCTGGCTAGAGTGCCGTGGCATCAGCCTAGCTCACAGCAACCTCAAACTCCTGGGCTCAAACAGTCTTTCTGCCTCAGCCTCCTGAGCAGCTGGGACTACAGGCATGCGCCACCATGCCTGGCTAATTTTTTCTATATATTTTTAGTTGGCCAATTAATTTCTTTCTATTTATAGTAGAGACGGGGTCTTGCTCTTGCTCAGGCTGGTTTCAAACTCCTGACCCTGAGTGATCCTCCCACCTTGGCTTCCCAGAGTGGTAGGATTACAGGCATGAGCCACCGCGCTTCTTTTCTATGTTTTTATTGGGTATTTACCATGTTAGTGTAGCTTACAAACTTTTAGGGCTTCAAGAAATTAAAAAAAATACTTTTCAACTTTATCAATTTTGTTCATTTGGAATATTGTATTATCTAGGTTCCAGATATTGTATCATCTGGTTCAGAATGATAAGTAGGTACTTCAGTATATTGAGGAACATCAGATTTTAATTGCCTATTATAACTCCTCATTAATACACATGAAAATAGACTCCTTCCTTCTCCCTTAAAAAATAAAAACCCAGAAGACCACAAATCAAAATATAGTGTTTACCTACTAAGTTTTCAAACTACAGAGAACAGACCATTTAAATAAGACTCTGTTTATGATACGAAAAATCACAGACTAAAGGGGGAAGCGATAGATTCTTTAATACAAGGTTTTAGGAAACTTGACTATTGAGGGAAAAAATTCTAGTTATTAGCTGAGTGTAGTGGCTCATGCCTCTAATCTTAGCACTCTGGGAGGCCGAGGCAGGCAGATCGTTTGAGCTCAGGAGTTTGAGACCAGCCTGAGCAAGAGCAAGACCCCATCTCTACTAAAAAGAAATAGAATGAAATTAGCTGGACGACTTAAAATATATAGAAAAAATTAGCCGGGCATGATGGTACATGCCTGTAGTCCCAGCTACTCGGGAGGCAGAGGCAGGAGGATCACTTGAGTTTGTTAGTTGCCATGAGCTAGGCTGACGCCACCGTACTCTAGCCCTGGCAACAGAGTAAGACTCTGTCTCAAAAAAAAAAAAAAAAAAAAAAAAAAAAAAAAAAATCGATTTATTTATTTATTTATTTATTTTCACCAAAGCTGATGGTGAGAACATTCTAAAAAAATCTACTTATTGAGTTTCTCTTTACACTATATTGTGGGCAGACACCACAAAGTGTCCCCCTGTATACGTGATAGGTAGGTTCTCTCTATCTTCCCTTTGATAATAGAGTTTTAGGTGGCATAGGGCCACTCAGTTGCAGTCTGCATTCCCAATCTTTGTTGCAGCTGGAGATATAGCCGTGTGATGAAATTCTAGCTAGTAGAAAGTGGAGAGAAGTGATGTGTACCACCACTTCATTATATCCTTTACAACAGAAATTGCTTCCTCTCTACTTCTCTTCCCCTCTTCTTGTGGCCTGGAGTGTAGATGTGGTTGAAGATGCAGATGCTAATGGAGGCAACATTCTGAAAGAAGGCAAAAACAACTAGGAAGACACCTAGGTCTCTGATAACCTAACCACATGGGATTACCCATCTACCTCCAGACCATTACATCAAAGAGCAATCGTTCCTATCTTGTCTGAACAACTTTATTTTTATGTCATGTTTGTAGCAACAACAAAAAACACTCAAAAATGACAGTGACACTTTTGATTTAATAGAGGCAAACCATTGCTTTCACAGTAACAGCTAGATAAAACTATGTAGATTACTAAAAAAATAAAATAGTTTCAAAGACATTGAAAAGCTGTCTTCAATACATAGCAAATTGGCCTAGAAGAATTAAAATTCTAGAGAGGGAAGAGCCCTTTGTAGGTAAGCTGAAATTGCCAGGCATTTTCTCTCCTCGTAGTACTTGCAGAGCTTGAGCATGAGCTGATACCTGGATTTGCCATAGGCAGAAGAACTCTACCAAGGGAAAGAAAAACCAGCAAAGCGTATGACAACTGTATGAGTTGGCATGACAGACCAAATTCTAGAAGAGACCCACATTTATGGCCAGTTTACTGCACAGGACATTTACTAAGTGATAGAGAGGCCGGAGATCTGGACTAGAAAGGCATGCAAAATCAACCACAATCTCACAATGCCTAACAGATAAAACCATATCAGAGGGCGGGGACTGGAATAAACACAGTGGATCCCACCCTTGAAATAGTGCTCTAATCTGAATCCACCTAAGCTTTCAGGCCAGCCGAACCCAGCTATTTGGATGGAGGTACTCAACCTCTCACTGTGCCTAAGACAGCAAAAGGCAGAAACAGTATTAACTTTCATCTCTAAAGGCCTTTTACATACATTGTCTAGAAATCAATCAAAAACTTATGCTTTCCCATGAAGGAATGACTGTGATTGAAAGAGAGACAGAAGGCCAAGTATACAGTAGTCTATATATTCACCTCATTACTTTGGCACAGCCAGCCTTGGGAAATCTCTCACATCTTGATCTTCTCTCATTTAATTTTACATGCCCAGAAGTGGAGATTCCTCATTTTTTAACATTTTCAAAACTGTAAAAATGATTTTCAGATATCAAAGCTTCTCCTAGAAACCCAGAGCCCTGTTAAACCAAGAAACTCATAATCACCGTAATCATTTCATTTTTTCACTCATTCTACAAATAATTAATTTATATCTGTATGTCAAGAATTATACTTTATATTTGATACAAATAAGAGATAATCATTGTCTTCAAGAATTATGCAATCTTTAAGAGAAAATGGTTGTAAATATAAAAGAGAATAAGGAAACCATTTTAAAGAATGCTGTCTAAAGGAATTTTTATTTAAGTGAAAAACATTTATAAGTGATTCTCAAGCTGTCTCAGTCTTCCTTTTCACTTGACTAAATGATAAAATCAAAGAAAGCAGATTGAGCAATTGGTCAACAGTCACAGTTGGGACTAGAATCTGGTTCTTTATATTTTCTATTTTCTGACTTTTTTTTTTGTGACAGGGTCTTGATCTGTTGCCCTGACTAGAGTGCGGTGTCATCCTAGCTCACTGCAACCTCAAACTTCTTGGCGTGAGCGATCCTCCTACCTCAGCCTCCCAAGTGGCTGAGATTACAGGTGCACACCACTGCAAATGTTTTTTCTATATTTAGTAGAGATGGGGTCTTGCTCTTGCTCAGGCTGGTCTTGAACTCTGGCCTCAAGTGATGCTCCTGCCTTGGCCTCCCAAAGTGTTATGATGACAGGGATGAGCCACCACACCAAGCCAAATTAGTTCTTTTGCATGTGAATATCCACTTATACCCAGACTACATTTTGAAAAGGCCATTCTTCCTTGCTTGAATTATCTTGGAAATCTTGTCAAAAATCCATCATAAATGTGTTGCCACCTAATGAGGTTCATTTGTCTGCTGCCCAAGAGGAAGCCAGTATGGCAGGGTTTGTGTCAAAGAAAGAGTTTACTCTACATAGCGCTAAACAGGGAGACAGGAGAAATTTCTCAAATCCTCCTCGCTGAGAATTTGGAGGACAGTTTGGCATGGGCAGTTGAGTTGGCTAATTGACTGTGTTTGAGGTGGAACCAAAGGGTTCTAGAAATTGTTGTCTTTGCTGACCATGTTCTTGGGTGGGGCGGTCGCAATACCACTTGAGTCAGTTCCTCAGTATGGGCCCCGGTCTGGATGGGTCACCCTTTCAACTGAAATGCAGGACCCAGAAGATAGCTCAGAAAGTACCCCTAGGTTTCAAAAATGTGGTGTTATCTATGGAGAAAGTGAAGAATGTTTATGACCACCAGCTATGTGCCTCTGGAATGGCAATTATAGAGAAACAAACAGGGGGACAGTGGCTAATTATTATTGTTTTTAGCTAGGCCTGTGCCTTATTTTTAGCTAGGCCTTTACCACAGTTCTCATCATGTACTCCTTTCTCAATTTGTAAGGGTGGTTTCAAATGTTAAGGGTTGTTTCTGGACTCTCAATTTTATTCAATCTATATGTCTGTCTTTATGCCAGTAACCCATTGGCTTGATTATTGTAGTTTTGAAATCGAGAAGTGAGTGATCCAGCTTGCTTCTTACTTTTCAAGATTTTGTTTATTCTGGGTTCCTTATGTTTCCACATTAATTTTATGATCAGCTTGTAAATGTGTCTAAAAAGCCAGCTGGGATTTTGGTAGGGGTTGTATTGAATCTGTAGATCAGTTTAGAGAGTATTTCCATCTTTTTTTTTTTTTTTTTTGAGACAGAGTCTCGCTTTCTTGCCTAGGCTAGAGTGAGTGCCGTGGCGTCAGCCTAGCTCACAGCAACCTCAAACTCCTGGGCTCAAGCGATCCTCCTGCCTCAGCCTCCCGAGTAGCTGGGACTACAGGCATGCGCCACCATGCCCAGCTGATTTTTATATTATATATATTAGTTGGCCAGTTAATTTCTTTCTATTTTTATGGTAGAGACAGGGTCTCGCTCAGGCTGGTTTTGAACTCCTGACCTTGAGCAATCCGCCCGCCTCGGCCTCCCAGAGTGCTAGGATTACAGGCGTGAGCCACCACGCCGGGCCCGTATTTCCATCTTAATGATATGAAATCTTCCAATTCATAAGCATTAGGTATCTTCCCATTTATTTAGATCTTCCTTAATTTCTTTAAACAGTTTTGTAATTTTTAATCTACAAGTCTTATACTTCTTTTGTTAAATTTTTCTGAAGTATTTTATTCTTTTCAATGTTGTTGTGTGCAGAAGTTGTAAACAATTAAAATTTATCAGCCTTTACTTTATGCTTTGATGGTTTTAGGAAAATAATTCTGTACCCCAAGGTCATAAAGATTTCTCCTATATGCTATAGTTTTAAATTTTTTTGTTTTTATATTTAGCTGTTTAACAACCTGGAATTGATTTTACAGGATGATGTTAGGTGGGGATCTACTTTTTTCTTTTTTCCCCACGTGGAAAACCACTTGTTTCAGCACCAATTAATAAAAAGGCAGTCTATTCCCCATGAATTTGAAATGACACCACTAGTATCTATCAAATGCCATATTCACAGTATACTCTTCCTGGGCTTCCTATTCTGTTCCATTTTTCTACTGTTTGATCAAAATTATATGCCCAAATTACTATAGTTCTATGATAAGTGTTATTATCTAATAAAGGTGATTTCCCCCACTTAATTTTTCTTCAAAACTGCCTTGGCTCTTTGCTATTCTACATCAATTTGTTAAGAAAGAAAAAAACGAGAGAATGAGAGAAAAGAGAGAGAGAGAAAAGAAAAACACTTAGAAAGTAGAATTTTGTTGTAACTGGAACTACATTGCCTTTAAGGATCAATTTGAGGAAGCTGGCATCTTTTCCACACTCTCATCAGTGCATTTTAGAAACCCAAGACAATTCTGTGTAATGTTACATTGTGTGAGATAGTGGTTTTATTTATTTGAAGATGAGGTTTGGATCACTTAAATTGCAGTAATTGAATTTCAGAAACTAGCAAACCTTTAAAAAAATACCATTAAATCCTCCTTAAATTTTATTTTTTTAAACTTGTTTTCTGAGACAGAATCTCACTCTGTCATACCAGGTAGAGTATACTGGTGCAGTTGTAGCTCACTGCAGCCTCAAACTCCTGGGCTCAAGCAATCTTCCTGCCTCAACCTCTTGAGTAAGTAGGACTACAGGCACATATTACCATGCCTGGCTAATTTTTTCTATTTTTGGCAGAAACTGGGTCTGGCTCTTGCTCAGGCTGGTCTCGTACTCTTGACCTCAAGCTATCCATCCACCTCAGCCTCCCAGAGTGCTAGGATTACAGGTTTGAGCCACTGGGACCAGCCCTTAAATTTATTTTATAGGATGTACTCAGGAATCAAATAAATGTATACTTTCACTTTTGAGCCAGTAATCTCACATCTAAGAATTTCTTAGGAGAAATTCAAAAGTGTGTTGAGATGTACAAAACACTTACAAATTGGTAATATTTAGAAAAGTCTAAATTTTGTGAATGGGGATTGGTTAAATAGATACATTATATGTCCATATTATGAAACTTAGGCACCCTTTAAAAGAATGTTATTTGTCTATATTGACTGACAGAAGAGATTAATAATATTAAGTGGAAAAAGATTGTAAACATGAGTAGTATGATTTCTTTTATGAAAACTGTACATTTCTTTCTCTTATATATGAAAGTTTGGCAAAACACCAAAATGTTATAGTGGTTATCTCTGGGCTATAGAATTTCAGGTGATAGTTGTTTTCCTTATACTTTAATGTGTTGTTTTAATTTTCTTAAAGTACGGTATTTTTCTAATTCCTATCTTTTCAGATAAAATAGTATAAAAGCACATTTATTTTGTGAGAGAAATACTACATATGTCCATGTGTTATTTTGTGAAAAATATACAGCTGTTCAATAAATACTTATTTTTACAACTAAAACAATGTGAAATATTTAAGCATATAAACTTTAATAAGGGCCGGGCGCGGTGTCTCACACCTATAATCCTAGCACTCTGGGAGGCCAAGGCGGGCATATTGCTTGACGTCAGGAGTTTGAAACTAGCCTGACAAGAGCGAGACCCCGTCTCTACTATAAATAGAAAGAAATTAATTGGCCAACTAATATATATAGAAAGAAGTAGCCGGGCATGGTGGCGCATACCTGTAGTCCCAGCTACATGGGAGGCTGAGGCAGCAGGATTGCTTGAGCCCAGGGGTCTGAGGTTGCTGTGAGCTAGGCTGACACCATGGCACTCAGTCTAGCCTGGGCAACAAAGCAAGACTGTGTCTCAAAACAAACAAACAAACAAACAAAACTTTAATAAGTTGTTTAATACAGGTACTAATCTACTTAAGACCAAACTCTTCCCACTGAAATTAAATCCCCATGAGAGAGGGTTGTTGGGTTTCTTTTGGCAAAGGTATCTACTGTGTCAATCAGTTATGGCCCAGGAAATACGGTCACAAAGCATAGATGGGACCACCAGGGCCCATCCCTGCATGTCAGGGAGTATTCCCAGAGAAGGGAAATGGATTTGAACCTGGTTGCCTCTCTAGTGGTGTGCACTACGAAACCAGATGGGAGCACGTGGAGGGGGCAGAGTGGCGGTATTACAGGCTCAGAACATGTTAGAGGTAGAAGAGAGCAGAGATGAACATGCAGAATTTGTGGCAGAGCTGCATTTGTGCTCCAGTCTCCTGACTCTCATATGTGCTGCAGAGGACGCTGTGGTGGCCAGGTAGAGTGGTAACTGCACAGCAGACACAGTGCCCAGTGTGTACAGGATGCCGCTGAACTGAAATGTTCCAGTCCACATATACTTGAAGGTCTCCGCTTTCTGTTTTCAGTAGGAGAACAGTAATGTCAAAATACAAATGTGTTTTACAGCTAGCTTGGAAGCACTTTTCAGTCCACTCCACATGAGATACTTATCGACAAAAATTATAGAATTTATGCTGATTGCAAGAAAAGCTGTGGACTTCCTACTTTTCAACATTTCTCTGTGAAAAAGGAGGACAGCAGAAACATACCACTTGAAAATGAATAGGGTTCATTTAATGGGAAAGGCATGATAGGAGTTCTTTGATTGCTGAAGAATAATGGGTATTTCATATTACACATTTAATTTCCGTTTTTATAATCTTCCAAACCATTCACCAGGTGGACAGGTTCTGTCATCCTAGTGTAGCATGGAGCTGGAATATGCTTATTTGCTTAAGGAAATCATGCTTATGTGATTTTGTATTCATATCAGAAAGATATCCTTCTGTTTCCCAATAATTACTTTGCCATTATATCATCATTACATAGTTATCTATAAGCTTTCATGGAATTCTTGAAGCTTTTATGCAGGATCATTCCTCCTAAATCAGCTGAGAGTGTAATTAAAACTTGGGCTGGGAACTGTGGCTCATATCTATAATCCCAGCACTTTTCAAGGCCAAGGCAGGAGGATTGCCTGAGGCCAGGAGTTCAAGACCAGCCTAGGCAACATAGACTCATCTCTACAAAAAAAAAACACAAAAATTACCTGGGCTTGGTAGTGTGTACTTGTAGTCCTAGATACTTCGGAGGCTTGCTTGATTGCAGCCCTGCACTCTAGCCTGGCCAACAGAGCAAGACCCTATCTCTAAAACAAAAACAAAAACCTGTTTATAAAAAATTTTCTTAGGCCGGGTGCCATGGCTCACGCATGTAATACTGGCACTCTGGGAGGCTGAGGCGGAAGTATTGCTCAAGGTCAGGAGTTCGAAACCAGCCTGAGCAAGAGTGAGACCCCATCTCTACTAAAAATAGAAAGAAATTAATTGGCCAACTAAAAATATATAGAAAAAATTAGCTGGGCATGGTGGTGCATGCCTGTAGTCCCAGTTACTTCTACTTGGGTAGAAGGATTGCTTGAGCCCAGGAGTTTGAGGTTGCTGTGAGCTAGGCTGACGCCATGGCACTCTAACCCAGGCAACAGAGTGAGACTGTCTCAAAAAAAAAAAAAGAAAGAAAAAAAATTTCTTGAGACTGAAACAATGGAAGGCAGCACATAATCTAGGATTTTCTTTTGCTGAAAGGACTTCATTAGGACAATTGGCAAAATCTCAATAAAATTCTAGACTAGATATTAGTATTGTATCAATTTTCTGATTTTGATAATTGTCTTGTAGTTATGTAAGAGAATGTCCTTGTTTTTAAGATTTAGACACTGAGCTGTGCATGGTGGTGTACACCTGTAGTCCCAGCTACACCACCTGTAGTCCCAGCTACAGGTGTACTTGGGAGGCTGAAGCAGGAGGATTGCTTGTGCCCAGGAGTGCAAGGCTTTGGTGAGCAATGATTGCACCACTGCACTCCAGCGTGGTGACAGTGTGAGGCTCCATATCAATCAGTCAATAATCAAACAAACAAATACACACTGGAATATTAAAACATAAAGAAAAATCATGACTGAAAGTGACTCAAGTGGTTCAGGATGAAAATTCATTCTCTCTTTCTCTGTGTACACACACACACATGAGATTATTAATTTTTTTCTTGAACCAACTGAGAGTATGTTGCATGTGTTTGTCCCTTCACTTCTCATGGTTTTAAGTGTCTGATAATTCCACAAGGCTTGTTAGGAAATATACAGCAGTCTCCTGTTCTCTTCTACCCTGTTTCCTTCATCTTCAAAGGCAACTACTTTCAATTTTAGCAGATTCTTTTGTTTCTAAATAGCATGGTATTTGTTACTGCTTGTTGACTTTTCATTTTTGGACATTATTTATGGGCTTACCATTATTGGAAGATTGTCACGCCTAGGGGAGGATTCTTTTTGGAAAGTCTGTGGCAAGAAGTTTGATATGATTGTAACAAAGAGTTTAGGAGGTGAGATAAGGAAATAATGGCAACACGAGGGACTTGAGACAGTGTGGTGTCCTGATGTTGTAGACTAAATTTGATTCTGTTCAAGTTGAAACTTGAGACTTTATCTTGTGTAGACATAGGGCAGGGGAGTGTCTTGATTATATTTGTTTTGTGCAGCTTATTGGAGTGTGAGGAGAGTCCTGGTGACAGAGAGACCAAATAGGAAGAAGGATGTTACAATATCCACTGAAGGAAGAGGAATTGAGATTAAAAAAAAAAAAAAATTGGAGCGTAAAATATGCTAGTCTTAGGTATACGGCTCCATGATTTTTTTTTTAACCTGTGTGTATATTGTGTATCCTGTGCCTCACAAGATACAGAGTATTTTCAGCCTCCTTAAAATTCCCTTGTGCTACAAGAAGATCTCGAACTTAGGCACAGAAATTCATTACTAGTTCTAGGTGGAAGCCAGAAAATGAGGTGGGGCTAAAGATGACTCCTCACTTGGGAGACTGGGTAGACTGGATGGTGATGCTACGGACCAGAATAGGTAATACAGGAGGAGGACCAGCTTTTAATTGAGGGAGGGGTTGGGATGGTGAGAGAAGTTCAGCTTTAGACTTGTTGATTTTGAGGTGCCCATGAGATGTCTCAATGAAGCTATACAGGAAGCTGATAGAAATGTAAATGTGGACTTCTGGAAAGGAGTTTGGGATTGCAGTACAAATTTGTGCATACTCATCAGCCTGTAAAGTCTGTTTGAGAACTAATAAGTAGATGAGAATTTGCTAGAGAGATTGTAAATCGTGAGATGCCTGAAGTTATGATGATAGGCATGTGTTGCTTTTATTAACTCTGTTTTGGTCCCAGTAGTGAATAAAACCAGTAACAAAATTTAGTTTAAACATTTAAAAAATAAAATGGCCAGTGAAATTCAGTAATATATGCTCATTATTAAAAAATAGGGAAATCAAACCAGTTTAGAAGATTATAAGCAAGAAGTATTCCTTCTAATCCCACCCCACTCTCTTCCCCAATTTCTTATGTCTCCTTCCAAACACTTTTAGTGCATATGATGTATATGATTTATCTTTTGATTATACTTTCCCATTATTGCTTTGGTTAGGAATGCCTTTTCAGCCGCTTAACAAAAATGGTTGACAGCCCACAGGTATGTGGACAAAATGTCTTGTTTTTTTCCATCCCCTTGCCCTGTAATGTGTTTTATAGTGATGTGCTTATAGTCTTCTCTCTTTTTTTTTTTTTTGAGACAGAATCTTGCTTTGTTGCCCAGGCTAGAGTGAGTGCCGTGGCGTCAGCCTAGCTCATAGCAACCTCAAACTCCTGGATTGAAGCGATCCTTCTGCCTCAGCCTCCCGAGTAGCTGGGACTACAGGCATGCGCCACCATGCCCGGCTAATTTTTTCTATATATATTAGTTGGCCAATTAATTTCTTTCTATTTATAGTAGAGATGGGGTCTCACTCTTGCTCAGGCTGGTTTCGAACTCCTGACCTGGAGCAGTCCGCCCGCCTTGGCCTCCCAGAGTGCTAGGATTACAGGCGTGAGCCACTACGCCCGGCCAATGTGCTTATAGTCTTGACTGAAAAAATTTTTCCTTTGCCTTTTTTGGGTTTTTTTGCATTTTCAGTAGATTGTAATATTACTGTTCAAGCAAATGTTTCTTGGTATTTATTGTAGTCCTTAAATCTTCCCTTGATTAATAATGCTAACATAGTGTCGCATTCTTGTCTGCTTAATGTGAATGACTGGTTATCTATTTTTTTTGACCTGGAGGGAGTGATATACTAATATTTTTCTTGATTATCTTGTTGACAGTATAACTCAAAGTTTGCATGACTGAAAGGCCTATCAAGAGCTCTCCTAGTGAATCCAGAATTTGAAATGCACTGTAAGAGTATAGCCTATGCTTTGTTGAGAGTGAACTTGATCTCATTGACAGTCTGCTTGAGACTAAAAGGCATCAGATCTGGGTTCCAGAAATGCCCAATGTTAATTGTGTAATCACTGTAACTTACTTAACCCCTACTTTGCGAGGCTACTTGCTTTTAAAAGAGCAAAGAGCGTAATATGTATTTTCATTCATTCAACAAATATTCAGTGATTTATGTATACTTGTCAGCCTGTAAAGTCTATTTGAGAACTAAGTGGTATCTCCTGTGAGATGCCCCTTTCTGTAATATTAGTAGTAATAAAAGGAAATATTATTGATCAAGTGTTAACTATTTGTTAACATTTAATAAATACTATCCTGGCTACTAGATGTGTAATAATGAACAAAACAGGCCTAGTGCTTTCCTTCATGGAATATTATAATGTATAAGACAGTAACATCATTATTATCATTATTTAGAGATAGAGTCTTACCCTATCACTCAGGCTGGAGTGAATTGGCAGGATCATAGCTCACTGAAGCCTCCAACTCCTGGGCTTAAGTGATCCTCCTGCCTCAGCCTCCTGAGTAGCTAGCTAGGACTACAGATGCATGTCACCACACTGGCTAATTTTTTTTATTTTTTGTAGAGACGAGGTTCGCTATGTTGCCTGGGCTGGTCTCAAACTCCTGGCCACAAGTGATCCTCCAACCTTGGCCTTGTATAGTGCTAGAATTATAGGTGTGAGTCATCATGCTTGGCCTGATATCATTGTTATTGTTTGAATCATATGAAAGATTACATTTAGCATCAGTACTTAAAGATCAAGTAATTTTTTTTTTTTTTTTTTTTTTTTTTGAGACAGAGTCTCGCTTTGTTGCCCAGGCTAGAGTGAGTGCCGTGGCGTCAGCCTAGCTCACAGCAACCTCAAACTCCTGGGCTCGAGTGATCCTTCTGCCTCAGCCTCCCAAGTAGCTGGGACTACAGGCATGTGCCACCATGCCCGGCTAATTTTTTATATATATATCAGTTGGCCAATTAATTTCTTTCTATTTATAGTAGAGACGGGGTCTCGCTCAGGCTGGTTTTGAACTCCTGACCTTGAGCAATCCGCCCGCCTCGGCCTCCCAAGAGCTAGGATTACAGGCGTGAGCCACAGCGCCCGGCCAGATCAAGTAATTTTGTTCTGAGTTCTAAGACTTTTCCACTTCTGAGAGATTTGCATATCAGTTGGCCTGTTCATCTTTCTCTGCAAGCTCAGAATAACTCTGTTTTGACTGAAGCCACATTCAAAAGTCACTTCATAGTTGAACCTGAATTCTTTAAAATACATTTAATTTTAAATATGGCTTTGATGGAATCACACAGTACTTAATAATGGTTTAACTTCTTCCTAGATAGTCTAACCTACGGTATGAATTTACTTTATCTCATTTGGGCGTGTCTGAAATCAAGGTGGCTATCTTTAAAAGAGATCCACCCACAGCACATTAGTTAGAGACAGTAGGGCTCTATAAATTTCCTGGCTTTTTAATGATATGTACAATTGAAAGGAAATAGTTTAAATAATTTCATGGTTAAGGAAAGTTTGGCACTGGTATTAAACACATCGTTTTAAGGCAAAATATTTTCAGATATAGTTTTTTAAAGAGATGATCAGAATGTTATTTTTCTTGTCTTTTAAACTGCTTTTCATTTTGCTTTGCCCAGCTTAATAGCTTCTTTATATTGTTATGTTGCTACTTTTCAAACAATTTTCTATCTTTAGATTGTGGCTCAGTTCTAGCTATTCTCTTCTAAACACATTACAACTTTACTCCTGCATAAAAGCTAAATAAATATTGACACAAACTTCTACCCCTTTGGTGAAGAGATTGATGAAGACCTAAACCAGTTTTATAAATAGTTATTAGAAGTTTCCTTTTTAGGCCATCAGATTGAATCAGTACCAGTGCCTAACCAAATACCTGTCCTTCATCAAATACAGCTATATGTTTCTAAACTTCCAATTTGCAGCTTTCAAGCAGCTTTCCAAGCTCAAATATCTTTAGCCCATGTATGTATGTATGTATATATATACATATATATATCAATTACTTTGTATAATTATGTAAATTTTTATTAATTTATTTTCATTTGTTTATATCAGTAATCCCCAACCTTTTTGGCACCAGGAACATTTCATGGAAGACAATTTTTCCACAAGCGGCATGCTGGCAGTGGGAGGGGGGTGGTTGGGGCGATAGGGAGTGGGCAGGCAGTGATGTGAACAGTGGGGAGTGCCTGTAAATACAGGTGAAGCTTGGCTGGCTGCTCACTCTCACTTCTTGCTACACGATTTCACCCTCCCCAAGTTTCATGTAAGACAGTTTTTCCAGGGGTGGGATGGGTGGCGGAGCTCTGTGGCCAGGGTGTTGAGGACTGCAGGTTTATATTATATCTCTGATCAGTTTGCCTGAGTGGACAAACCAAGGTCTTATAGTTATTTGGGACTTCTCACAACTCTGATATCATGTTTAATTGACAGTATGCTCCTAGTAATTTTTTTTTTAATTTCTAATCATCATTTGTACCTTGCAGTCCTAGTAAATTTTTTTTTTTTTTTTTTTTGAGACAGAGTCTCGCTTTGTTGCCCAGGCTAGAGTGAGTGCTGTGGCGTCAGCCTAGCTCACAGCAACCTCAAACTCCTGGGCTCGAGCGATCCTTCTGTCTCAGCCTCCTGAGTAGCTGGAACTACAGGCATGCGCCACCATGCCCGGCTAATTTTTTTTTTATATATATATCAGTTGGCCAATTAGTTTCTTTCTATTTATAGTAGAGACGAGGTCTCGCTCTTGCTCAGGCTGGTTTTGAACTCCTGACGTTGAGCAATCCGCCCGCCTCGGCCTCCCAGAGCGCTAGGATTACAGGCGTGAGCCACCGCGCCCGGCCTCCTAGTAAATTTTGATTGACCCTCTCACTGCAATCAGTTGTTCAAAGTTAAGATTAAAATTAACACACGAACTTCTTCCGTAGTGGACTCCTTTTGTAAAACAAGATTTCCACTAAAATTGAACAAAAAGTAAAAAGTTTTAATCTATGAGATCAAAAGTAAAGTAGGCTGGGTTTTGTATACTAAAATCCAACTATCCCATGCTTGGCTTGGTGGCTCACGCCTGTAATCCTAGTACTATGGAAGGCTGAGGTGGGAGGATTGCTTGAGTTTGAGGTTGCTGTGAGCTAGGCTGATGCTACAGCACTCTAGCCTTGGTGACGGAGTGAGACTCTGTCTGAAAAAAAAAAAGAGAGAGAGAAAGAGAGAGAGAGAGAGAGGAAGGAAGGAAGGAAGGAAGGAAGGAAGGAAGGAGGGAGGGAGGGAGGGAGGGAGGGAGGGAGGGAGGGAGGGAAGGAAGAGAAGGAAGGAAGGAAAAGAAGGAAGGAAGGAAGGAAAGGAAGGAAGGAAGGGAGGGAGGGAGGGAAGGAAAGAAAAGAAGGAAGGAAAAGAAGGAAGGGAAAGAAAGAAAGAAAGAAAAGACCAAAAACCGAGTATCCCAAAGGTTAAAACAAGGGATAATCTTACAATGTCTAGCAATGGATGCATGGATGCTTAGGTCAAGACTGGGGGGACTGAATGAACTCATGACAGTGACTGGTCATTCTAACAGTTTTTCCCCTTGTGTTAAGTTTCACTTTCTTTTTACTTTTATGTGGTGCTGGATTACACTTACATAAACATCTCACTTTTTGACATAATTTATTTGCGGTATTACTACCAAGAAAAGCTGACATGAACCACATGTTCTATGGGGGCCTAGTGCTGATAATTATTTGAAATACTGTGGCTGAGTGGCTTTAAGAATGTGTGGTAGTAAAACACTCACAAATATTTTACATTCTAAAACTGAATTTACTTTTGAACTTTTGAACACTTCATCTGTAAGCTAATGTAGTATTTTTCAGGATAGGCTTTCTCTTTGTTGATTTATATTTTTTGTTTTCTTTATTGGAACAAAGGAAATTATGCTTTCTCTAATCACAGCATTTTAGGATCTATTTCAGAAAATCAAAAATCAGTGTTAGGCATTGTCTTTAGGTAGTCCTTCTCACTCCATCTTTTTTTTTTAACTCTTCATCTGAAGTATATAATTTATGAATTATTTCTATTGAAAACTATGCCCTGCTTAGATCTTAGTGTTTCATTTGACTATTACAAAATTCTTAAGGTGTAAATCTGAATCTATGAGGAGTTAGATTTTGAGTAGAAATCCTTTTCTTAATGTGATTGCAATAAACATTTCTAATTTCTCTTTTAGATCCATCATGTTACACAAAATGGAGGACTGTATAAAAGACCATTTAATGAAGTTTTTGAAGAAACACCAATGCTGGTTGCTGTGCTCACATATGTGGGATATGGTGTACTCACCCTCTTTGGATATCTTCGAGATTTCTTGAGGCATTGGAGAATTGAAAAATGTCACCATGCAACAGAAAGAGAAGAACAAAAGGTAATTGTTAAAGAATCTTTTTTTTTTTCTGAGACAGACTCTCACTCTTGCCCAGGCTAGAGTGCCATGGTGTCAGCCTAGCTCACAGCAACCTCAAACTCCTGAGCTCAAACAATCCTTCTGCCTCAGCCTCCCAAGTAGCTGGGACTACAGGCATGTGCCACCATGCCCAGCTAATTATTATTTGGCCAATTAATTTCTTTCTATTTATAGTAGAGATGGGGTCTCACTCTTGCTCAGGCTGGTTTCGAACTCCTGACCTTGAGCGATCCACCCGCCTCGGCCTCCCAGAGTGCTAGAATTACAGGCGTGAGCCACCGTGCCCGGCCAAGAATCTTTGCTGTCTCTGGGCAGGAGGACCTTGTTCACCTCACTGTATTTTCTCTGTATATGCCTTTGTGCCTCTGGAGTTTTATATCTTATATATGTATTACCTATTCTCAATAAATAAATAAAATTAGGGTAAAGAAGGCCTATTTTTACTAAAAATAAAACAAACTTGTTATTGGTGTGTGAAATATGGAGAGGTTGTCCTCCAGCCTAGGGATTGCATCAGTTTAGAGAAGGGCTTAATAAATTAGATTTTTTTGTTGTCATCCACCATACTTCTTACTTTCGTGGTACCTTAAAGGAAAGATGCAGGTGTGGAAGTAGCAAGGTCACCACTGAGAGAGGAAGACAGTAAACACTGACTGTAGAAGCTTCAGGGAATGGATTTTGGTCACGTGATGGGAGGGGGAAGAGTGCTCATGAAAACATGAGAGAGGGAAGGACCTTGCCAGCTACTAGGAAGACAAAACTAATTGGTGTATATATGGATTGAAAAGTATGACTCCTAGGAGAATGCAGGATCAGGCATACTTCTCTCTCATCTCAACCATCTTGTACCCTATCCCAGCCCCAGCACCACAAGTTGGCCATCCTACTCATTGCTATGAAATGCCTACAAGTTAATTTCATTAAGAAGGTATTTTTTTAATACCAGAACTTGGTACAGTAGGCCAATCTTATTTTCATTATTTGAAAGCCTAAACAAGTTTTTTAAGTTTTTTTTATTCATCTTCTATTTTACCCTTGTGTGTGTCCACCCAGAGTACATCCACAATATGTTGATTTTGTACATCCTTCAGTTATAGCTTACTGTACACTTACTGTGTTGTACAATATTGCAGTTACCTGTTCACAGGCCTGTCTCCTCCTACTAGACTGAGTTGATGGTGATTGTGACTGATGGGAGCTAACGTCTTATTTATATATTTATACTAAAAACTCTTTATCTACAGGGACCTCTCATAATGTGGAAACACAGAAACTTAATAATTGACATGTAAAACTGGGGGTGGGGGAAGTACTGATTATGCTGTAGAACAAGAACTTTCCTGGCTGAGGGGATAGTGTAAGCAAAGGCATGAGGAATGTTGGGGAGAACCTGGAATATGGGTATTTGAGAAATTGTGTTTTGAAAGTCAAATAGAGTTTGGTGTAGACAGTGAGGAATCTGGGGCAGTTTTTATCAGGGAAATGACTATAGGGCTTGCACAGCTGGTACTCAGAATGTGATGAACGAATTAATAGCATGAATGAAATGATGAAGATGTATCTGAATTACTTTGTCAATGAGTACATTATCTTTGGAACTTGTTTCCTGTTTCCAGAGGGTAAATTGACTAAGTATTGGGGGCTGCCTGTATATAACTAACTGTGTGAAAGAATTAGAACACATAGATTTTATTCTTAAGCAGTTTCTAATTTTGTTGAGGAAATACAAACACTTTAGACTTATGTGCCTTTGCAAAACTACTGTACAAGTAAATAGTGCTTGAATTATATGAAGATGTGAACAAAATAATCTGAGTAACACAGGGTTAATCAGGAAATAATTCTTAGAGGAAGTAATAGGAGGAAATATGTGGAACAGAGGAAGACATTTGCCTCTACAGTTGGAGGAGAGTAGAGTTAGATGTACTAAATTATTCAAATTCATTTCAGTAGGATTTTCACAATACATAATATTAGCAGTTAAAACAGCCAACTTCTGCCATTTTCTTAAAAATTCAGCTTTTACAGGGAAAGGAAGGGTCATATAGCCTTATGATAGATCATGTTTGTTTGCTAATACTGGATTAGATGTGGTCAAAAGGGTAGGCAAATTAAATGTTAAACTGAAAGACTTGAGGGAAAGTGCCTGCTCGAGATCATAAAATGCAAATATAATGTTGCTACTTCCTTATTTCACTGAGTGAATGGTATCCATAACCACATCCTGATTTTCTTCCTCATTCCATTACAAAAGAGAGTCCAATTTAACTATTTATGTTAGTTCTTTGTTATAGGGAAATACAATGTGTTGCTTTGGGTAGAGCTGAATCATATGGTCACACTAATAAAGATGAGTTACTATGAGTTTGCTATATTTTATACAAATTAAATAAAATTATTGGACTTCTTTACACCTTCATCCTCTGTTATTAGTGGTGTTGTGGAAGAGAGTGTTGTTTTTCTCACTCTACACTGTAGATCTTTTTTATGTGAGATGAAGCTAGTAGTTTAGAAACATGAATATGATAGATGCAGCAAAGGCTTGAACTAATAAAAAAAATGATCTAATATCCAGACAGGAAATGCCTAGAAAGCTAATAATTTACTAAATTATGGTAGGTAGTTACCATACACTTATTAAACTTTAACATTTTACCTCCACAGCTTGTTCATGATGAGATATTCAAAAACGGAAGGGATAGGATACAAGGAAGGGACATTATATGTCCATATCCTGATATGTTTAATTTTCAAGATACAAAAGAAAGAAATCAATTGAAATTCTCCGGGAAAGGTGTTCCTGGAAAGAATTTATTCTTTTTTTTTTTTTGAGACAGAGTCTCGCTTTTGTTGCCCAGGTTAGAGTGAGTGCTGTGGCATCAGCCTAGCTCACAGCAACCTCAATCTCCTGGACTCAGGCAATCCTCCTGCCTCAGCCTCCCAAGTAGCTGGGACTACAGGCATGCGCCACCATGCCCGGCTAATTTTTTCTATATATATATTAGTTGGCCAATTAATTTCTTTCTATTTATAGTAGAGACGGGGTCTCGCTCAGGCTCAGGCTGGTTTCGAACTTCTGACCTCGAGCAATCCGCCCGCCTCGGCCTCCCAGAGTGCTAGGATTACAGGCGTGAGCCACCGCGCCCGGCCAAGAATTTATTCTTGACCTCCTTCAAAATGTAGCATGCTGGTCAGGCACAGTGGCTCATGCCTATAATCCTAGCCCTTTGGGAAGCCAAAGAGAGAGGATTGCTTGAAGCCAAGAGCTTGAGACCAGCCTGGATAACATAGTGAGACTCTGTCTCTACAAAAAAATAGAAAAATTATCTGGGTGTGGTGTTGCGTGTCTGTAGTACCAGCAACTCCGGAGGTTAAAGCAGAAGGATCACTTGAGCCCAGGAGTTTGAGGTTGCAGTGAGCAGTGATCACACCGCTGCACTCTAGCCTGGGTAACCAAGCAAGACTTTGTCTCAAAAAAAAGAAAAAGTAGCTTACTAAGAATATTCTGGTAGTTGGCATTTTAGCAGTATCTTAGGAAACTATTAATGTAGTATTATTATAGTTGGTATTTTAAGCTTGGGGATTGATCACTTTTGCCCTTCAAGAAGCATTTTGTTCACATGATTTCCAGGACATAATAGCCTGGTTTTTCTTTTGCCTTTCTGGCTATTATTTTTCTTATTCTCTTTTGCTGGGTCTTCTTCATAGGTGAATACACTTCAGTACCTTCCATATGCCATAACTTCCAAGTTTGCCTTTCTCACTGACTTCCCCATTGAACTCTAGACTCTTATATCCAGCTTCCCACTTGACATTCCCACATAGGCAGGCATCTCAAACTTTACACATCTAAACCTAAACTGATACTCTTTCTAACCAGTAAAACTAAGCTAATATCCCTTCTAACCAGCTAGCTGTCTTCCCCATCTTCATGAATGACAACTCTTCTGCCAGTGGCTTAGGCTAAAAACCTTGGAGTTACCCTTGATTCTTCTTCCTGTCACACACCATGGGTAGCACATCAGCAAATCCAGATACAACAACTTCTTTTCGACCTTCTTTACCACCCAGACACCATATCCTACTGCTTGGCCTTTGCTTATCTGCTCCGGTCACACTGGCATCTTTGCTAGGCTTTGAACATGCCAAGCACACTCTTGCCTCACTGCCATTGCACTTGCTGTTTGTCCTGCCAGGAAAGCTTTTTCTCCAGAGAGTCCCATGAATGGTTTCTACCTTCCTTTTTGTCCTCTATTCTACCTGGCTACTGGAGCTAAGTTGTAGCAGGACTCCAGCATTATAGATATCCCTTCCTTGCTTGCTTTTGTTTCCATTAGTATTGTTTACTATCTAATTTTATATTTTATACATTTATCTCATTTAGTATCTCTTCCAGACTATAAATCCCAGCACCTGGATGAGTGCTTTGCACATTTTAGACATTCAGTAAATGTTTAAGATACTGATCGTAACACGAGTGGTGGTAATAGTAACAATGAAAAGTATTTTGAAGTATTTATGGTCAGAGGTGTGTGTGTATACACATATGCACATAGAAACACACAGATGACTCAATTTTAGATGTAGGGAAAACAAGTGTCTTTAATCTTAAAATCTCATTTTATGCCTTTAAGGATAGCATAGAAACAAAAAGGAAGTGGCTTCCTGTCTTTAACATTATAAACAGGAAAGAACAGACAGTAGCATGACTTATACAAACAATAAGGAAAGCTCTTAATTAACCATGGTTCATAGGTTTTCAAATCAACAGTCTCATAACCTTTCATAGGTTATTTACCTACTTTTTTTCATTAAATAAAGGAAAGAGAGAACTGTTGGTTTATAAAATAAATACTTTTAGCTGTATGATGCTTTTAACCATAGGTTAACTTCATTTCCAACACTTCCTCAGGTGGCAATTATTTGGGATTTTTAAATTTTTAGTTTTTAAGTTTTGAAACAATTTTGTCAAGTTTCAGTTACTTCTAGATCTTATGAGGTTATTTCCTTCTTTAGTAAAAAAGGTGTTGCCCAAATAAAAATTCAAAACACTATGGACTTTTTTCACTGGTCTGTCTTTGGTATGCAATATTATGTTTATTACTGTCACATGTCTTGAAATCTTTCAGCAGTGCTATAGTACCAGCAAACAGCATTAGAGTGTTTTTAAAGAAAAGATTTTCACTGTGTACCCTTCAGTTTCAATGGCTGAGAGTCCCTCAAGTACCTTGATCTTTTCCAGATACGTAAGTGTCTTAGCACTATCAGACAAAGTAGATTTTCCTGTTATCAGATGTTAGGCTAAGTAAATTTGGATACAGGTTTTTGCCAGAGTCATGCAGCTCAACAAACTCTGTGACATAAAACTTTTAGAATAAATTGTGTGTCATGGAAAATATTTTTATTTCTATATAGAAAGTTTGGGATTTATTTAATTGGGACATATTCTTTCCATTTTTTTGTACTTAACATTATTTTTTAATCTTTTTGTTTGTTATATATATCCAGCATACACATATATGCAGCATACATCTAGACACATTAATAAAAAGTAAATGTGAGATATAATAATAAATGCTTTTATAAGTAAGCAGCCATGAAACCACCACCTCAGGAATAGCATGTCACCATCATTGCAGAAACCACTCCCCTTGCCCTGTGTACTCCTTCTCAATCTTACCTTTTCCCTGAGATAAACATTCTCCTGACTTTTCCTTATGGTTCTATCACCTGTGTATGTATCTGTAAACAATAAAATTTAGCTAAGCCTGCTTTTGAACTTTATATAAATGTATTTGCATTGTATATATGTTTTTGTGCCTTATTTACTCAAATAGGCTTCAGCTGTTTGCGGATCTCTATCTCTCATTGCTGTATAATATCTCTTTGTGAGTATATCATGCTTTATTTATTCTAAAATATTGATGGACATTGAAGCTTTTTGTCAGTAACTAATAAAGCTGCTGTAAACATTCTGAGATATACATTTCCTGGTCATGTACTGTGAGTTTCTCCAGGCTTTGAATTATCAGGTTATAGAGTATGCATGTCTTTAATTCCATTAGATAGTGCTAAATTGTTTTCCAAAGTGATTGTACCAGTTATATCAGCTGTGTTTGAGAATTCTTTTTTTTTTTTTTTTTTTTTTTTTTGAGACAGAGTCTCACTTTGTTGCCCAGGCTAGAGTGAGTGCCATGGCATCAGCCTAGCTCACAGCAACCTCAAACTCCTGGGCTCAAGCAATCCTTCTGCCTCAGCCTCCCAAGTAGCTGAGACTACAGGTATGTGCCACCATGCCTGGCTAATTTTTTCTATATATTTTTGGTTGGCCAATTAATTTCTTTCTATTTTTAGTAGAGGCGGGATCTCTCACTTGCTCAGGCTGGTTTTGAACTCCTGACCTTGAGCAATCCACCTGCCTCGCCCTCCCAGAGTGCTAGGATTACAGGCGTGAGCCACCGGAGAATGCTTATTGTTCTACATCTTTACCCATACTTGGTAGTGTCAGAACTTAAAATTTTTGCCAATTTGGTTGGTGTATATGTACTGGTATCTCATTGTGGTTTTGATTTCCATTTCTCTACTGCCCATTGTAGCTGAGCACATTTTTAAATGTTTAATGACCATTGGAAGTACTGATTTCATGAAGTACCTATTCATCTCTTTTGCCTGTTTTCCTATTGGGTTTCTTTCTTTTTCTTAGTATAGGAAATCTTTATGTATCTAGAAGATATTTTGCAAATATCTTCTCCCATTTTGTGGCTTGGTTTTTTACCCTCTGTATGGTGTTGTTTAAAATTTAATTAATTAAATTTATATTTTTAGAGAAGGTTCTTGCTCTGGCGCCCATGCTGGAGTGCAGTGGTGCAACCATAGCTCACTGCAACCTCGAACTCCTGGGCTAAAGCAATCCCCTTGCCTCAGCCTCCTGCACATCCGGGACTATAGGCGTGCACACCTGGCTATTTTTTTTATTTTTTGTAGAGATGAGGTCTCACTATGTTGTCCAGACTGATCTCGAACTCCTGGCCTCAAGCAGTCCTCCCACTTTAGCCTTCCAAAGTGGTGGGATTATAGGTATGAGCCACCACACCCAGCCAGTATGGTCTTTTGATGAACAGAAGTTCTTTTGAAGTAAGCAAATTTATCAGTCTTCTTTTATGAATAGTGCTTTATGTGCCATGTTTAAAACATTTTTGCTTATCCCAAGCTCATGAATATATCTTTCTGTTTTCATTGTGTTTTAATCCATACATATTCATCGAATCATATGAAACTGCCATATTGAACTACCAGTTTTTTTTTTTTGTTTTTTTTTTGAGACAGAGTCTCGCTTTGTTGTCCAGGCTAGAGTGAGTGCCGTGGCGTCAGCCTAGCTCACAGCAACCTCAAACTCCTGGGCTCGAGTGATCCTACTGCCTCAGCCTCCCGAGTAGCTGGGACTAAAGGCATGCGCCACCATGCCCGGCTATTTTTTATATATATCAGTTGGCCAATTAATTTCTTTCTATTTATAGTAGAGACGGGGTCTCGCTCTTGCTCAGGCTGGTTTTGAACTCCTGACCTTGAGCAATCCGCCCGCCTCGGCCTCCCAAGAGCTAGGATTACAGGCGTGAGCCACAGCGCCCGGCCCTGAACTACCAGTTTTGAACTACCAAAACAACAGTTTCATATGATTCAACCTAATAAGAAAATAGAAAGGGCATACATTCGGTCATAGTATTTTTAAAGAAGTAGAATTTAAGAATATAATATGAATGATGATTGGTAAGTTACATATAGACTGTAGTAGGAATTGTTAATTCACACCAAGAAATTGCTTCCCTACATTTATTACCTGTTTTTACATGGAAGAAATAAACTGGCCTTCAGGAATGTGGAGCCCTGGCCCTTGGCTCTGGAATTTTTAAAAAACTTTTCTCTGGGGATTTTGGTCAAATTCACTTATCCCATGGATCTGAAAGGCTGGTCTGAATACAGAGCAGACACCAACCAGTTCATTCATTTACACAGCCATTTTTCTGTGTGGACATGTGTGTGTATGTACACATGACCACCCTCTCTCTCAGCTTTTCAGAGAATTGCTTTTGTCTTAGGGGCCATAGTCCTTTTATTCAGTAGACTCTGGAGTTTTATCTTGAGACTTTTGGGAAATTCGAGATTTGCAATCATTTGTTATTATAGCCTGTTTCTCACACTGCAAATTAATTGCATGTTCAGGTTTTACTCCTCTGTACCTACTATGGGGCTTATTTAGTTTCCAGTACACTTTTACCTCCTTGGATAGGCAAAAATTTTGTTTTATATTTAGTTTTTTTATTTTTAAACTGGATGGAGCATTCAATGTTAAGATATTCATTAATTGATTTTTCACATCAAGAAAGATAATTTATTGAATGGAGGGTTTGTACATATCATTACTCCAAACCATTATTCATTTAATAATCCATATTTAATTTATCCAAAAGTTATATTTTCTAAGAACCTTTATTTACTTTCTTGTATTTCATTTTCTCTTCACTGATGTCTGCAGCATTTGAAGTGTAATTTTGTTGGTGAGTGAGGATGGTATTTTTCATAAATCAAGTTTTTGTTACTTACCTATTATTCAGGTGACAGGGAATAGAAAATTCAAATTCTAGTTGAACTGTTGTTGGTACTAAGCCCCCTTATGCTCTTGCTCATTTGCCTCATGTATCTGGGTGAGATTCTTGTCTGTGTCCTTGGCAGCACTATGTGTTATATATCATGGACTGTCACGCTTATTGCCAGTAGTTAAAACTGTGCATGTTTGGCTGGGTGTGGTGGCTCATGCCTGTAATCCTAGCACTCTGGGAGGCCGAGGCAGGAGGATCCTTTGAGCTCAGGAGTTCGAGACCAGCCTGAGCAAGAGTGAGACCCTGTCTCTACTAAAAATAGAAAGAAATTAGCTAGACAACTAAAAATATATATATATGGAAAAAATTAGCCAGGCATGGTGGCACATGCCTATAGTCCCAGCTACTCAGGAGGCTGAGGCAGTAGGATTGCTTAAGCCTAGGAGTTTGAGGTTGCTGTGAGCCAGGCTGATGCCACGGCACTCTAGCCCAGGCAACAGAGTGAGACTCTGTCTCAAAAAAAAAAAAAAAAAACCTATGCATGTTTTAATGTGTGCCTGGTGCCTCTAATATAGAGGGAGGGCAGAGTGAATGAGAATAATAGAACTCTTTTTGTTTTCTAGTAACTCTGGAAAGGTACAGGTAAATCAAACTTTAGATTGAATTATTTCTTACCTCATAAACAAATTTCAAATAGGGAATTATTTTTGTTTTATTTTTTGCTTTTGTTTTATTGAAGTAAAATTCACACAACATAAGATGAACCATTTTAAAATGTACAATTCAGTGTTGTTTATTACTATGTTTACAATGTTGTGCAATCATCTCCTCTATTTAGTTCCAAAACATTTTATCACTCCTAAAGAAAACCTGTACCCATTAAGTCACCCATTACTCTTTCTCTGCCAACCTCTGGCAGCCACTAATCTACCTTCTGTCTCTATGATTTTAACTATTCTTGATATTTTATATAAATGGGATCATGCAATATATATCCTTCTGTGTCTGACTTTTTTCACTTAGCATAATGTTTTCAAGGTTTATCCACCATTGTATTGCATAACAGTACTCCATTCCTTTTAATTACTGAATACTGTTCCATTGTTTGGATATACCAAAATTTTGTTGCTACCTTTTGGCTGTTGTGAAGAGTGCTGCTGTGAACACTCATGTACACATACTTGTTTGATAGCTATTTTCAGTACTTTTGGGTACATACCTCGGAATGGAATTGCTGGGTCATATGGGTCATATACAGTTACCTTTTTGAGAACCCACCAGACTTTTCCACATTGGCTGTGCATATTACATTTCTACAAGCAATGTATTATATTAAGATCCTTCTAAGAATCTTTTTTTTTTTTTTTTTTTGAGACAGAGTCTCACTGTGTTGCCTGGGCTAGAGTGCTGTGGCGTCAGCCTAGCTCACAGCAACCTCAAACTCCTAGGCTCAAGCAATCCTACTGCCTCAGCCTCCCAAGTAGCTGGGACTACAGGCATGTGCCACCATGCCCCGCTAATTTTTTCTATATATTTTTAGTTAGCTAATTCATTTCTTAATATTTTTTTAGTAGAGACGGGCAGCGGGAGGGGGTCGCTCAGGCTGGTCTCTAACTCCTGACCTTGAGCAATCCACCCTCCTTGGCCTCCCAGAGTGCTAGGATTACAGGCGTGAGCCACCACTCCCGGCCAAGATCTTTCTAAGAATCTTATAGTTTTATATTTTACATTTAAGTCTGTGCTCCTTTCAAATTCATTATTTTATAAGGCATGTGAGGTCAAGGGTCATTTTTTGGGCCTATGGACATCCAATTGCCTTAGTGAGAATGTTGTTTTCAAAAGGAGTATGAAGGTCTAAACACCATATACTGTCATTTTGTAGATTTTTATTTCTTGCACCCTGTTTTTCTTTACTTAGCCAAGCTTTGAATAAAAGTAAAGCTATTTTGTGATGCTGATATAAATTTGTTCTTTAAAGACTGTACTGAGTAGAGTTGGTTTACCTATCTCAGTTTTTTCCTGGCACTAGGCACATAGATCAAGGGTTGAACCTTAAATCATCTTGATATTGAGAAGGCACTGAGACATTTCTGAGTATGTTTTCTGAGCTTTTTATCCCAATAACAAAGCAGTGATTGTTTGCCTCAAATGTGTGTTTGAGAGAAATTTTGTCATCTGATATATTGAGACTCATGCCCTAGACTCTAATACAGGCATCCTCAAACTACAGCCCACGGGCCACATGTGGGTGTTTTTGCCCGTTTCTTTTTTACTTCAAAATAAGGTATGTGCAGTATGCGTAGGAATTTGTTCATAGTTTTTTTTAAGCTATAGTCCAACCCTCCAACGGTCTGAGGGACAGTGAACTGGCCTCCTGTTTAAAAAGTTTGAGGACCCCTGCTCCAATACAAGTAAAGTTATTAGAACTGATATTGAGAATTCTTATTGGAATTCATGGTAGCACTATCACTAATAGTGCTGGTGCAGAATAGTGCTAGAGTCTCAGTTTTGGCTAAATCACTGAATTGTGTGACTTGGACAAATAATTTAAATTTTATTCTTTAAATCTATAAAATATAGTTAATAACTTACTAAAATATTTAATCTCAACAATAACTATAGTGAATATTCTGTTGAAATAGTCAAGTTTCAATGGAGTTAACCGAAGTCTTTGTAGGTCATTCAAGCAAACAGGGAATTAGGCTTTTATAACATCGTGGAAGCGCAGGAGCAGTGAGGTTAGGGCTTCCATACTCCAAATAAGCAACCACCCCAAATTAGGAAACTGTCCCTGCCACAGGTACTCTAGGTGCTGCCATCATAACAGCTCCATTGCCAAAAGCAGGTAAATAGGCAATGGAATGTGGACTGTAGCTGACACTGCCAACACTACAGGTCTGTTGGAGCTTGCTTCCTACCCTGATGCAGAAAAACATGGCCCCTTTCTTCCACTTCTTGTGTGTATTTCTCTACATCACATCTACAATGCAGTCACAAAGGTGTCCAGGAAATACAGTCTTTTTTTTTATTTTTTGAGACAGAGTCTCACTTTGTTGCCCAGGCTAGAGTGAGTGCTGTGGCATCAGCCTAGCTCACAGCAACCTCAAACTTCTGGGCTCAAGCAATCCTGCTGCCTCAGCCTCCCAAGTAGCTGGGACTACAGGCATGTGCCACCATGCCTGGCTCATTTTTTCTATATATATTAGTTGGCCAATTAATTTCTTTCTATTTATAGTAGAGACGGGGTCTTGCTTTTGCTCAGGCTGGTTTTGAACTCCTGACCTTGAGCAATCTGCCTGCTTCTGCCTCCCAGAGTGCTAGGATTACAGGCATGAGCTACTGTGTCCAGCCAGGAAATACAGTCTTTAAAAACTTTCTAGCTTATGTGTGTGTGTGTTTGTGTCTGACTGCCTGTCTGTGTAGGGAATTTGTGATGTATGTGCTGGCCATGGGCAGAACATAGGAAAATAGTGGGAAGTGCAGTGGTATTTAAGTACTTTGAATGCTATCAAAGTATTTCAGATTGATTTAGCAGCATCACCAAATGAGAGGCAATATAGCATTATGGTTAAACTGAAATTAGAAGGCCTGGATCAGTTTCTGGCTAGTTCCCTAACTGGGAAAGCCATTTAGCCTTTCTGAAAATGGTAGAAATGATATCTTCTTTTATTTTTTTTTAGACAGAGTCTCACTTTGTTGCCCAGGCTAGAGTGAATGCCGTGGTGTCAGCCCAACTCACAGCAACCTCAAACTCCTGGGCCCAAGCGATCCTTCTGCGTCAGTCTCCCGAGTAGCTGGGACTATAGGCATGCACCACCATGCCCGGCTAATTTTTTTTTTTTTTTTTTTTTTTTTTTTTTTTTTTTGAGACAGAGTCTCGCTTTGTTGCCCAGGCTAGAGTGAGTGCCGTGGCGTCCTAGCTCACAGCAACCTCAAACTCCTGGGCTCGAGTGATCCTTCTGCCTCAGCCTCCCGGGTAGCTGGGACTACAGGCATGCGCCACCATGCCCGGCTAATTTTTTATATATATATCAGTTGGCCAATTAATTTCTTTCTATTTATAGTAGAGACGGGGTCTCGCTCTTGCTCAGGCTGGTTTTGAACTCCTGACCTTGAGCAATCCGCCCGCCTCGGCCTCCCAAGAGCTAGGATTACAGGCGTGAGCCACAGCGCCCGGCCTAATTTTTTCTATATATTTTTAGTTGGCCAATTAATTTCTTTCTAGAAATGATATCTTCTTTAAGAATGTGTGGAGAACCAGCCTTAGCAAGAGCGAGACCCCATCTCTACTATAAATAGAAAGAAATTAATTGGCCAACTATTTTATATAGAAAAAATTAGCTGGGCATGGTGGCACATGCCTGTAATTCCAGCTACTCGGGAGGCTGAGGCAGGAGGATCACTTGAGCCCAGAAGTTTGAGGTTGCTGTGAACTAGGCTGACGCCATGGCACTCACTCTACCCTGGACAACAAAGAGACTCTGTCTCAAAAAAAAAAAAAAAAATGAATGTCTGGAGATATTTAAGTGTGTAAATATATATGTACATGTAAAGCAATTGGTAAATGCCTGGTATATCATAAATACTCAGAAGATGGGAACTTTTGCTGCTATTGTGATTGTTCATGACCTGTGTCATCATCATATAAAAGTATTCAGACATTTGTGTTGGGCCAGAATTGTGCTTAACAAACATGGACAGCTGTTAGAA
The DNA here is from genome assembly GCF_040939455.1 of Microcebus murinus. Classification (NCBI taxonomy): domain Eukaryota; kingdom Metazoa; phylum Chordata; class Mammalia; order Primates; family Cheirogaleidae; genus Microcebus; species Microcebus murinus. Next base: position 24,763,336 of record NC_134109.1, read on the forward strand.
AGTTGACTTCTGTTCAGTTCTGTGATGTTCCATAAAAAAAAAAAAAGAAAGTTGACTTCTGAAAGCAGTTGCACCTAACTTTTCTGCCTGTAATCTTAGGGACTCTATAGGCACTAAAATAGGTGATACTATTTATTTTAAACAATAAAGGATTTTTTCCAGAAGGCTCACCTTAAATAGGTTTAAGCAATAAAGGATTATTTATCAGCTAATTATTGAGAGAACCCCAAACTACTTTTGGCAAGGTCTTTGTCAATCCCTGATTAGCAAATCCATAAGTTTGAATTTTTCTCTTGAGTTAAGAAGTTGCTTAACTTAATGAGTATTTCAAGCTCAGCAATCCAGCATTTAGTCTCAACTAAGTATTGTTCTTCTCTACTTTATGTGTGCTAGTTATATGGGGTTTGTGAAGGTCAGGAAGAACATTGATAAGAGTACATCCTTCAAGCTGCTTGAACTTGCCTCTGTCATGTCACTCATCTGTCAGTTAGGTACTCTCTTCCTCTCCAGGCAAGCATCCCTTTATGGTAATTCTATATTATATTTATTTGTGTGCCTCTCGATTATACTAAAAGATCTCAGCGGGTTTAGAGGTTGTTCTTACTCATTTTTATCCCTAGTGCCCAGCTTTAGTGCCTGGAAGGTGCGGCTCAGTAACTGTTTGTTCAATGACAGAGCATTATAACTGAGTATTCAGTCAAAGACCAAAAACATTAGGTCATCCCTGACTAAAATCATCTTGCAGTGACCAAGCTGAGGAGAAGGAAGAAGAAAGTGGAGATGGGAGAATAAAGGTAGTAATAGTGAGGGTATCATTGTTTGCATAGAGAACGTCTTGTTATTTAATGTATTCTGAAAGTCTAGCAATGAATCTAAAATACATTGAGTATTCACTAAAAGAAATCTAAATGAATGAAAGAATGAAAAGATAAACTCCCTAGTGTAACCTTGTCCTAGAATGTTTAAAGTGTCTGAGATATTTTTGGAAACAGATACTCCTATTGCCCCAAATTAGAACCCCAAATAGTGATCCTCTCCTGTCCCTTTTCTTCATTGCTAAGCTGCAGGGAGTTTGGTAGCTGCCCTTCAGAGCTTCTTATGGAACCTACTAACTGCAGTCAAAGCTACTACCCTGGAACTTAGCTAGGGAGTAAAGAGAAGCTAATGCTGTGGCTGGAGTCTCTCTTTTTTATCATTCTGTGCCCCTTGCTTTTGGTCTCTAACATCCCCTACTGTGACAGCTTCTCCTCCTTTACTATGTGCCCTGTGTCTTGGGTTTAATCTTTTGTTAAGGAGTGATGAAGATCCCCAACCATGGCAGTAACAGGGCTCTATTCAGGAGATTGGAACCCATTCCTTCCCTCCTAACCTCACACCTATGCTGCTGTTATCTTGGTCCATTCCAGGACTGAAAGATGAAGCTCTACCTCATTTTAGCCTGCAGCCCTTTTTCTGTCTTGGGGCTTAGTAACCCTTCTGGTTTCTGGAGCAGACTCTGTAAGTTTTTTCTGATGTTTATATTAAAACAAATATTGCTCTTTGTTGCTAATAAAAACTTACATGTGGCCGGGCGCTGTGGCTAACGCCTGTAATCCTAGCTCTTGGGAGGCCGAGGCGGGCGGATTGCTCAAGGTCAGGAGTTCAAAACCAGCCTGAGCAAGAGCGAGACCCCGTCTCTACTATAAACAGAAAGAAATTAATTGGCCAACTGATATATATATATAAAAAATTAGCCGGGCATAGTGGCACATTCCTGTAGTCCCAGCTACTCGGGAGGCTGAGGCAGAAGGATCACTCGAGCCCAGGAGTTTGAGGTTGCTGTGAGCTAGGCTGACGCCACGGCACTCACTCTAGCCTGGACAACAAAGTGAGACTCTGTCTCAAAAAAAAAAAAAAAAAAACTTACATGTGAGGAAATATTTCTCTCAAGCATCTGAGTTAATACCTTGAACATTAATGTGCAGTGTTTAGAAAGGTTATAAAGAAATACGATAATCAGTACAGTGGTTTCATTAGAAGAGTTAGTACTATTACCCTATTTGATGTGAATTGAAAATGGTTGAGGACTACTTTTTTGTTTTTTCCTTTGAGAAGTAAATGCATGGCACATAATAGCCAAAAAGACCGATTTCCAATTGTGATAAATACATTCTTCACAGATATTTTCTATACTAAGTGAAGGTAACTGTTAGAACCAATTGTGAGAGAGATAGTGTCAAGTACTACAAATTCTTAGAGTGCTTTCTGACCCTGCTCAGCTTCATTTAAGGAGATTTTTTAGAGTCCAGTGTCATAGAAGGTTGTTAATTTTAGAGTTCTATGTTGAGTCTTCTTTTGCAATGGAAATCTTTTACAGAATAAGGCTTAAGCTTTTTCAACATTTTTGATTAACTTACTTAATAGGTTAATTTGTATTGGCATCAAGCTCACATCTGAGGGCCAGGGGCTCAGTGGTTTGCTGATGTAGTAAAACTGTAGTTCTGCTTTCTTTTTGTTCATTTTGCCCTTTACCTCACAAGTTGAAGTAGCTCTCCTGTGGTCTGGTCACATGTGTTCTGAGCAGTGGTCATACCACACTGGGCATAGCAGTATGCATTCATTTCAGCTCCACTGCAACTTGACTTTTTCCAGACTTAAATTTTAGTACAGCTTAACCTCAGGGAGGAAGGAAGGTTTTAAATCCTTGGGAATGGGAATCTACTTTGAGAATGTATTTTCTTTTCTCTCTCTTTCTCTCTCTTTTTAAACTTCTATCCAAGACAGAAATAATCTAAGGTGGGTAGCTTTCTATAACCTACTTTTTAGTGTTTCTTGTTTATTATTTTCTCTGTGGATTTGTTTCATTTTGATCTTTGAAGATATTCAGAGGATGGAATCTTAATTTTGCAATTATTTTTCTTGTTTGAAACTGGAACTACAGTGGTTTTTATGGCATTTTTCTCTAATATATTACTTGAGGGAGATAGAAGAGCAGTATTGTTGATTACTAGGAAGGGAAACCATTTAATTACAGAACTGTACAATTAAATTTTATTTTTAATGAGGCCTACTTTGTTAAATTCATGGCTTCATATATGCAGTCAGTTATTTGAAACCATGTTAGGTCAACTATTAAAGTTAAATGACTTAACTAATAAGAGTTGTGTTAAAATACACTGAGCGCGGTGGCTCATGCCTATAATTCTAGCACTCTGGGAGGCCAGCGCGGGAGGATCACTTGAGCTCAGGAGTCAAGACCAGCCTGAGCAAGAGTGAGACGCTGTCTCTACTAAAAATAGGAAAACTTAGCCAAGCGTGGTGGTGTGTGTGTGCCTGTAGTTCCAGCTACTCTTGAGGCTGAGGCAGGAGGATCACTTGAGCCTGCGGTGAGCTACGATGATGCCACTGCACTCTAGCTAGGGGGACAGAGCAAGACTCTGTCTCAAAAAAAAAAATATATATATATATTAAAATAAACATAGAGAATTGATTCCTTTCTGTGTTTTCATTATATTAGTTAATATAATTGACTTCTCATCCTCAGATGCTCTGGAAATATGAAAAGAGAAGTTAAAAACTCTTTTTAAAGTAACTCAGTTAAATTTATAATATTTCATCATTTATTGGCAGGACTTTGTGTCATTGTATCAGGATTTCGAAAACTTTTATACAAGGAACCTCTACATGAGGATAAGAGACAACTGGAATCGACCAATCTGTAGTGTGCCTGGAGCCAAGGTGGACATCATGGAGAGACAGTCTCATGATTATAACTGGTCATTCAAGTGAGTCTTGGTTGGGAAATTGTTCCTTAACAACAGCAAAAGGATTTCTTAATCTGAGAAAATATTTTATTGCAAATTGAGTATTCTCTCAAAATAAGAGTAGCAGCTGAGGATACCATACGATTAGTTTCCTTACATATTGTTCATTGTTATTGAGATTTTTTTTTAAATATAGTTTTCTATTACATTTACTACTATGCCACATCACGGTGGAGAACAAAATTTGATTTATTTAAAAAAAGAAAGAAAACTTATCTTTTTTGTTATGCCACTTACCAGAATCTAGTATCTGAATTTGTTTCTGGATATTTTGATTTCTCAAATGATTTAAGGATATAAGTATTTTTACATAAATGGATTGACTGGTTTAGAAAACTAGTTATTCTTAATATTTTACTTTATCGTTTAGATTGCACAAGTATTACATGATTACATTGCCATTAATAAAAAAGACAAATAATACAGTTAAACTGAAAGTCCCTCCTGACGACTAACCTCTGTTCTTCTCAAATCTATTCTCCCACAAATCCTCCTTCACTCCCCACTGGTGGCCCTTGTTACCACTTTATTTTGTATTATTCTTCCACATGTCTTCTGTTGGGGCATGTTTGTAGTATATCATATACTGGGGTTACACACAGGAAGTTTTTTGATTTACAAAAAGGGGATTGTACTGTATAAATTATTTTACATCATGCTTTTGTTATTAATACTTGCTAACATATTAGTAACATCCTTCTCACATGTATATTTATAGCAAGTTTATTATTTGTAGTGGCTACATAGTATTCTGCAGTATAAATGTACCATGGTATAGCAGGTTGGGCAGTGTTATCCTGTGTTAATAACCGCCAAAATCTAGGGAGTTAAAATAATAACAGTGTATTTCTTGTCTATACTCCATGTCCATCTTAGGTTGGTGGGGCCCCAAACTATGTTGTCCTTACTTAGCAGTGCAGGCTGACTGCTCAGTTTCTACCATATGGAATGTTTCTGGTCCCTGTGCCTGGGGAAGGGATATGGTAAATTGTGTAGTGGCTCTTAAAGGATCCTTATGTGTATATGCTCATGTGTAGGAATTATTGAGTCAGAGTATGTAGATCTTTGAATGGATAAGTACTGCCATCCTACCCTCCATAGAAAAAGTACTGATTGATATTCTTATCTACAGTATATGAGCCTGTCCTGGCCAACACTCAGTATAATCAGTTTCTAAATCATTATCACCATTAATAAGTGAAAATTAGAATTTTATTTTAACTTCCATTTCCCTAATTGATAGTGAGTTTGAGATTTTTTTCATACAGACTTTGGACCTTGTTCTCTAATTCCTGTATATATGGTGCTTTTCTGTGTGTTTACCATCGCATTTGCTATCACATTTAACTATTTTTTTGCTCATGAGTTTCATTTTTATGCTGTTGAAACACAGGTATACAGGAAATATAATTAAAGGTGTTATAAACATGGGTTCCTACAACTATCTTGGATTTGCACGGAATACTGGATCATGTCAAGAAGCAGCTGCCAAAGTCCTAGAGGAGTATGGAATTGGAGTGTGTAGCACTCGGCAGGAAATTGGTAAGTGTAAGCTAGTTTGGTCAGCTGAAGTTTTTTACTTTTTTACTTATGGGTTAATCATACTGATATAGAGCTATAGTATTAAGTATCCAAATACTTTGCCATGTCATTTAGGTAAAGTAAAGAATGCTTTCTTTTTGAAGTATGAATGATTTTAATGTTTTCAACACACCTTGAGATATATTTCTCCTTTTTAGTATACATACAGAATATCCCTAGAAAAGTCCCATAAGTATTTGTTTCACTTACAGCTTTAATGTTGATTTTTATTGGCTTTTGCAAATGATGGTGGTAAAGAATGCAACTTATTAGTGCATGGGCATGTGAGGGTTAATCTGTTCATTTTTCATACTGGTAAGTTGGGACTAATAATAGTTCCTGTCTTTATAGAGCTGTTTCAAGAATTAAAGAAACTAATCCATATAAAGCACTTGGAACATAGTAGACATTCAAAAAATGTAAACTCTTATTGTTACAAGTCTGTAAAATGTAAAGGATTAACAGCTTTATATAAAGAGATTTGATTTATTTTAGTTCAAAGGAGGATTTCAAATTTTTTTCATTTTGTTTAAGAGAACTGATAATTATAGAAGTTATAAGACAACTTTCTGGATATTTATTATTGTAGATTACCCCAAAACTTAGTAGATTAAAACAACATTATTATTCCTCACAAGTCTGGAGATTGACAAGTGTAGTTGGTTGGTTCTTACACAGGGTTCCTCACATGATGGCAGTCATTGGTTGCTGTGTGGCTGGAGTCATACGAAAGCTTCTTCATTCACATGTTTCACCTAGGCTAGGGTGGCTGGTACTCAGTGTGACCTCTCATGTTACTAGCTTGGGCTTCTCCATAGCATGGCGGTCTTGGAGAGTCATTTGTCTTACATGGCAGCAGACTTTTTTCCCAGAGAAAGCACTCAAAGATATCCACTGAAAGCTGGAAGGCTTTGTATGCCCTAGCCTTGCAGGTCCAGAACATCACTTATGCCTCTTTCTATTGGTCAAAACAAGTCCCTAAGGCCAGCTCAGATTCAAGGGTTGAGGGAAATAGATTCCACCTGTCAATGGGAAGAGTAACAAAGAATTTGCATTCATATTTAATCAACCATAGCAACTCTGTCAATTCACTAAATTTAAAACAAAATGAAGAAATCGAAAGGCAAAAATAAAATTTTGCGGCTTTTCATATCCTCTAGTTTATTATTTAAATTGGGCATTTCAGACTATATTTGCAAGTTACAAATCTTAAAGATCTCTAGTTTCTATTGCTGGCAAAGTTTCATAGGCAGCTTCTGTAGTCATTTGTGCTTTAATTTTTTTTTTTTTTGAGACAGAGTCTCGCTTTGTTGCCCAGGCTAGTGTGAGTGCCGTGGCGTCAGCCTAGCTCACAGCAACCTCAAACTCCTGGGCTCGAGCGATCCTTCTGTCTCAGCCTCCCAAGTAACTGGGACTACAGGCATGCGCCACCATGCCCGGCTAATTTATATATATATATCAGTTGGCCAATTAGTTTCTTTCTATTTATAGTAGAGACGGGGTCTCGCTCTTGCTCAGGCTGGTTTTGAACTCCTGACCTTGAGCAATCTGGCCCGCCTCGGCCTCCCAGAGAGCTAGGATTACAGGCGTGAGCCACCGCGCCCGGCCGTGTGCTTTAATTTTTATTCCAAAATCTCCTAGGTTTGAGTGTCATTGCCCTGGCCCAAGAAACATAAGCAGTTCTTCCTAGAAAATAAATATTCAGAGTTGCTTTTAAAAGCAAATTCCAATTAAAAATAAACTCTGTGAGAGTTAGAATATGTTGAATTTTATTTAGGTTTCTTATCCAAATTTTCATAAATTCTTAACCCTGTTTCTTTAAACACTGGAAGTAGGCTAGTATATGTTTAGATACCCTAAGAGTTGTTAGTCTTTTGTGGTATCTGAGCATAAAAAGCAACCTGACTTGTATTTTATTTATTTTTATAGATTCAAAGTAAGTATTTTGGTTTAATTCTTAAAGTATATGTGTACACATAGTATGCAAGTTTTTGATCTAAAAAATCTAAATTTTTAAAAGTTTCGATCTAGAATAACTAGTAAATAAAAAATGAGGTGGTGTGGTGGTGTGCACCTGTAGTCCCAGCTACTCAGGAGGCTGAGGCAGGAGGATCGCTTGAGCCCAGGAGTTGAAGTTGCTGTGAGCCAGGCTGGCACCATGGCACTCTAGCCTGGGCAATAGAGTGAGACTGTCTCAAAAAGAAGAAGAAGTAACTAGGTGACTTAAAACAACAAAAATTTATAGTCTCGTAATTCTGGAGGCTGGAAGTATGGGGTCAAGGTGTCAGCAGGGCCATGCTCTCTCTGACAGCTCTATCGGAGAATCTTTCCTAGCTTCTGTTTTGCCAGCACTCCTTGGCATTCCTTGGCTTGTAGATGCAGCATTCCAGTCACACAGCTGTCTTCCTGTGTGTCAAACATTGTTGTCCTCGGTGCTCCCTCTGTGTATGTATATCTCTGTGTCCAAATTTCTCCTTTTTATAAGGACATTAGCACCATCTTTTTTTTTTTTTTTGAGACTGAGTCTCTCTTTGTTGTCCAGACTAGAGTGAGTACCGTGGCGTCAGCCTAGCTCACAGCAACCTCAAACTCCTGGGCTCAAGCGATCCTTTTGCCTCAGCCTCCGAGTAGCTGGGACTACAGGCATGCCCCACCATGACCAGCTCATTTTTTTTCTATATATATCAGTTGGCCAATTAATTTCTTTCTATTTATAGTAGAGACTAATATATTAGTTGGCCAATTAATTTCTTTCTATTTATAGTAGAGATGGGGTCTTGCTCTTGCTCCGGATGGTTTCAAACTCCTGACCTTGAGCAATCCACCCGCCTCGGCCTCCCAGAGAGCTAGGATTATAGGCGTGAGCCACCGCGCCCAGCCAGCACCATCTTAATAACCTGATTTTAACTTGATTATCTCTGTAAAGACCCAGTTTCCAAATGTTACATTTTGAGGTTTTGGGGTTACTTCAGAATATCTTTTGGGTAGGTCACAATTCAACCCATAACACATCTTCTACATGTTTTCCATTTTCATTAGTTGTGTTTAGGATTGCAAGTATCTACTAATTAATAAAAATGGAGTTTTGTGCTTTTATTTCTTGTTCTTCCAGTTTTGTTATGATTTTCAACAGGAAAATGGGAGTAGAACATTTTAATCCCCTCATCTTTAAAACAGAGTCTAGCTGATACTTCAGAAATCACAGACGATTTGATCTAATGATGTAGTTAGGGGAACATTGTACAGTGACAACATATATAGTAAACATACCTTATATCTTTATGGTGCTTTATGTTTTATAACGTGCTTGAACATGTTACCTTTTTTTGATGTTCACAACAGTGTCATGAGGCAGATAAGAAAATTATTGTTGGTATTTAGCAGATAAGAAACAGGCTCAGGGAGGTTCTAAGTGATTAGCCTTCAGGCATAAACTTAAGTGTCAGATTCAACATTCTTCATTCTCAGCATCTTTTCTCTCTGCCATATCCTCCAGTCTGAATGCCAATGTAAAATTATAGTACAAATTTGCCAGTCAAATCAAAATGAGGGAATGTGCTTTTTTACCTGTCTTTTGCTGCATAACAAACCATCCCAAAACTTAGTGGTTTAAAATAACAACAGATATTTATTTCATTCTGTTTCTTAGCCCCAGGTGGTATTGGGTGGGCCATTATGACTGAAGATAAAGTGTCCAAGAGGACTTAACTCAAATGTCCTACACCTCAGCTGGGTAGTGGCCTAAGGGCTGGCTAAACATCTCCTCTCATTTTTCTCTCCCCTCTTTCCACAGTCTCTTATCCTTCAGAGCCCAGAGCCCCTCTCTCTCCACATGTTCTGTCTTTACAGTAGGCCAGTTAGACTGTTTTACGTAACAGCTGACTTCAAAAAGCATAAAAACAGATTTTGCTAGGATTCTTAATGTCTACCCTGGAATTGGCATGCACAAACAGGAGTGGGAGAAATTACTGGCAACCTTCTTTGCAGAAATTCCACCGCAGGTACTGAATCCAAATTTATTCAACTATTGTGATCTTTATGAGCCATCACTCTTCATGATATTGACTCCTTCACAGATCTTAGTCTGAAAAGGTCGTAACATGTAGACTGATTTATTTTTATAAAGTGATGAGTAATTCTTCAGGATTTTGTGATATTGACTTTAACTTCTTCATACAGGAAACCTGGACAAGCATGAAGAACTAGAGAAACTTGTAGCAAAGTTCTTGGGAGTAGAAGCTGCTATGACATATGGCATGGGATTTGCAACAAATTCAATGAACATTCCTGCTCTTGTTGGCAAAGTAAGACGCTGTCATTTATGAAAACTCCCTAATATATGTTTTCTTTTGTTTTGAAAAGCATTCAGAGCAAGCCAAAAGCTATCATAAACTTTAGATTAAACAGAGTTTATCCAAAGGTACTTCTATCACAAATTTTTGGACAAGTATATCCTATGGAGACTTATGTCAGTTGGAGCTTCCTTACTAGAACCCATGATCCTTCTCTCTTCCATTAGATGACTCTTGCCTTTTTTATTTCACATAGATTTCTGAAGGGATTTAGATAAATAAAAACTTGTGGAAGACTAAAACTATGAGAGAAAGAAGGTTTAGTTTAGAAAGTTATTTAGCAGATGGTTTTTCCTAAGTAGAATATGAAAATATGTAGTTACCCTGATATTTGTTCTCACTGTAACACATGTTGCTTAGATATATATAGACAACTTTTATGTATTATATACATATATATATTTTATATGTAGATATATTTCCCCTCTCCCCAAGGGTAGAGTTTGTGATGGAGCAGTTGAAGAGAGACTTTGTAAATTACATTTTAGCAGATTGGCACTATTGGTTTTAAAGGGACCCTTGGGCCAGGTGCGGTGGCTCACACCTGTAATCCTAGCACTCTGGGAGGCCGAGGCAGGTGGATTGCTCCAGGTCAGGAGTTCAAAACCAGCCTGAGCAAGAGCGAGACCCCATCTCTACTATAAATAGAAAGAAATTAATTGGCCAACTAATATATATAGAAAATATTAGCCAGGCATGATGGCTCATGCCTGTAGTCCCAGCTACTCAGGAGGCTGAGGCAGTAGGATTGCTTAAGCTCAGGAGTTTGAGGTTGCTGTGAGCTAGGCTGACACCATGGCACTCACTATAGCCTGGGCAACAAAGTGAGACTCTGTGTCAAAAAAAATGAAAAATAAATAGAGGGAACCTTGAGGTTATTTATTCTCATATTAACATTGATATTCAGAAATGGCATATTGAAAAAGTAGTCGATTAACTCAAGCAGGAGATTTGAGGTTTTGCTTGCTTGTTACTTAATTATATGGTCAAACTTGGCAGTGTGACTGTGAGCACATTAACTTTTCTGATGCTCAAAGTTTCCTTTGCAAAATGAAGTTGTTGGACCAAATTAACTCTGAAGTCCTTTTCAGTTATACAGTGTGTAGGGGTCTGTAAGGAACAGATGGTACTAATAGAAAATAAATAACAAGATAGAGATTTAAACCCAAGCTTCACATTAAGTGTAAATGATTGATACATTCCAATTAGAAGACAAAGATTGTTACATAAAATTAAGTAGGTTTCCTAATATATAAAATAATAATCTGTTTTAAATATAAAGATACAGAGGTTAAAAGTAAAAGGATAGAAAACAATAATCAAAAGAAATTTGAAGTGACTATATTAATACAAACATATTTCAGAACAATAAATATTTCTGGGGATAAAGAGTAACATTGTATAATGATTAAGGAGTTAATTCATCAAAAGGACATAATTTTAAATATGTAAGTGGTCACCTAATAACAGAGCTTCAGAATACAGGAAGCAAAAATTGATGAAACTGAAAAGGGAAGTAGATGAATACAGAATTGTAATTAGAGATATTAACCCCCCTCTCTTAATTGATAGAAGAACTAAACAGAAAATCAGTAAGGATATAGAATACTTGGAAAACACTGTCAACCAATTGAGGTAATTTATGAAACACTTTACCCAACAACAGCAAAACAGTTACCAAGATAGACCATTATCTACTATTAAACAAGTTTTTTGTTTGTTTGTTTTGTTTTGTTGGTTTTTATTGAGACAGAGACTTGCTCTGTTGCCCAAGCTAGAGTGCCGTGGCATCAGCCTAGTTCACAGCAACCTCAAACTCCTAGGTTCAAGGAGACCAGCCTCAACAAGAGCAAGACCTCATCTCTACTAAAAATAGAAATTAGCTGGACATGGTGGTGCTTGCCTGTAGTCCCAGCTACTTGGGAGGCCGAGGCAGGAGGATTGCTTGAGCCCAGGAGTCGGAAGTTGCTGTGAGCTAAGCTGATGCCATGGCACTATAGCCTGGGCAACAGAGTAAGATTCTTATTTCCAAAAAAAAGACAGGCCTGTCACCCAGGCTGGAGTGCAGTGGCCCAGTCATAGATCACTTGCAACCTGGATTTCCTGGACTCAAGTGGTCCTCTTGCTTTAACCTCCTGAGTAGCTGGGACTATAGGTGTATTCCACCACACCAAGCTAATTTTTTAAATTTTTTGTAGAGATGATGTCTCGCTATGTTGTCCAGGCTGGTCTTAAACTCTTCGCCTCAAGCAATCCTCCTGCCTCTGCCTGGCTAGTAGTGAGAGAATGTGCCATTTTCAAGGCATTACCCCCTCAACTTACATTTCCCAGAAATAAACAGTACATCTTACCAAAGTTCATATGGAATTCCCTCAAATCAGAGAAATGAAAACTTTTTAAAGATTTCGTACTCCTGACTTTGAGCAATTCACCCGCCTCGGCCTCGGCCTCCCAGAGTGCTAGGATTACAGGCGTGAGCCACCTTGCCTAGCCAAAAAACTTTTTAAAGATTGATGTATCAGATTTTAGGCATAAATAAAAACCTATTGCTATAATCCGAATATTTAAGTCAATCACAGGACTTAAGATATTAAATTAAAAGACTAGAATTTTTCATTTACTTTGAAGATGTCTTTACAAAAAATAAATTATCATGTATGCTTGTTTTTCTTAATTGGCCACTTTGCTGTTGTATAAGATTTCCTTAATAAGATATTATTATTATGATTGTAACACTTTGTAATTTATGTAACTAAATCTTTCCCTTCCAGCTTCTTATCTTGCTGTGCTTCTGATTTTGCAGGGTTGCCTGATTCTGAGTGATGAACTGAACCATGCATCATTGGTTTTAGGAGCCAGACTGTCCGGAGCAACCATTCGAATCTTCAAACATAACAGTGAGTTTGCCATGGAATTCACTACTGGCCTTGTTGTGAAATATTCTTTGGGTCAGTGGTGGTGGTACCATTAGTTCCATTAACAGTTGAAAAATGCAAATGAAGCTGAAGTAACAACATCTAAAATGTTCTTCTGGTCCAGTCTTTTAAAAGTTATTCTTTCCCTCACTGTAATAAAAATAGAGGGTAAGCCGGGCGCGGTGGCTCACGCCTGTAATCCTAGCTCTTGGGAGGCCGAGGCGGGCGGATTGCTCAAGGTCAGGAGTTCAAAACCAGCCTGAGCAAGAGCGAGACCCCGTCTCTACTATAAATAGAAAGAAATTAATTGGCCAACTGATATATATATGTAAAAAATTAGCTGGGCATGGTGGCGCATGCCTGTAGTCCCAGCTACTCGGGAGGCTGAGGCAGAAGGATCGCTGGAGCCCAGGAGTTTGAGGTTGCTGTGAGCTAGGCTGACGCCATGGCACTCACTCTAGCCTAGGCAACAAAGCGAGACGCTGTCTCAAAAAAAAAAAAAATAAAAAAATAAAAATAAAAATAGAGGGTGAAGGAAACCTTTTATGTGAATATAATACTCTCCTTTTATTTGTCTTTCAAGCTTTCCATCCTGTTTCCATGTTTGCAATTCCTTGCTCAGATACATTTACTAGATGCCTACGGTGTATCATGCTGTAACACTAGGAGTATTGGGATGCATAAATCAGGGTCCCTGATCTCAAGGATCTCTGACTGGTTTATGAGGAGACTTAATAGATGAACCAGAACTTACAGTACAATGGACAGATGCTGAATACTGATAGGAATAGATGCCATGAGAACAGAGAGAGGTGGCACTAAGGGAAACCCTTTTCTCCCTAAATGGCAATACCTTTGTGTATTATTAAAATGATTTTTTACAATAAAAATGCATAAATTTCATAGTTAAAATACACATAGGAAGAAAAGATTATGTAACTATATGTTTAATATCCTCTTTTGCCAAAATATGTACATGTACAGACAGAAGTCTAGAAGATATGCCAAAATGTTAAATCTGTACCTCTAGATGGAAGGATTATAGGTGGTAACTTTTTTTTCTTTGTCTTGTCTAAAATGTTTTGTAATGAGACTAGTGCAAATAATATTTTGTTTTATGTAAATGAGATCTGATCAAGCATCATTGTGTAACCTATTACTTTTTTTTTTTTTCTTTTTTGAGAGTATTCAGAAACAGGATACTTTCTTTTTACAATATATTGTGAACATTATTTGTCAGTACATGTGACTCTACCTCATTCTTTAATGTCACTGTGGCAGTGTTTGGATGTGCCATGATTTTTTAATCAATCCCTCAGTTGGATGGGATTTCTAAATTTCTTACTAGAAAGAGCATAACACTCACATTTTTTTTTTTTTTTTTGAGACAGAGTCTCATGTTATTTCCCAGGCTAGAGTGAGTGCCGTGGCGTCAGCCTAGCTCACAACAACCTCAAACTCCTAGGCTCAAGCGATCCTCCTGCCTCAGCCTCCCGAGTAACTGGGACTACAGGCATGCGCCACCATGCCCGGCTAATTTTTTTTTTCTATATATATTAGCTGGCCAATTAATTTCTTTCTATTTATAGAAAAGACGGGGTCTTGCTCTTGCTCAGGCTGGTTTCAAACTCCTGGGCTCAAGCAATCCACCCGCCTCGGCCTCCCAGAGTGCTATAATTAATTACAGGCGTGAGCCACCATGACCGGCCGACACTCACATTTTTATACAATCATCTGATTAGTACCTTAGGATAAATTCCTAACAGTCTCAGAATGCCTAGTTGAAAGGTATAAATTTTTTTAATACTTTTCCAGATTGGCTCTAAGCATTGTACAAATTTTTACTCAACAATGTGATAGTGACTGTTTCTACTTGCTGGCCAGTGTAGGCTATTATGAATCATTTTAAATCTTTCTGAATCTAATAAGTAAATAATATGCAAATTTTTATTTATTTAATTATTAGTTCTAGAATAGCTTTTTATATAGTTAATTTGTATTTCTTTAAAAATTCAACATTTTCAAATTGATTCTCTTTTTTGCTGATTATAAGAGCCCTTTGGCTGGGCGAGGTGGCTCACGCCTGTAATCCTGGCACTCTGGGAGGCCGAGGCAGGTGGATTGCTCGAGGTCAGGAGTTTGAAACCAGCCTGAGCAAGAGCGAGTCCCTGTCTCTACTATAAAAATAGAAATTAATTGGCCAACTAATATATATAGGAAAAAATGAGCCGGGCGTGGTGGCGCATGCCTGTAGTCCCAGCTACTCGGGAGGCTGAGGCAGGAGGATTGCTTGAGCCCAGGAGTTTGAGGTTGCTGTGAGCTAGGCTGATGCCATGGCACTCCCTCTAGCCTGAGCAACAAAGCGAGACTCTGTCTCAAAAAAAAAAAGAGCCCTTTTATTATCCTTTATTTTATGTTTCACTATTTTTTATTTATTTTTGACTTTGTTTTTAGTGTCTTGCTATGCAGTCTCATTAAAATGTTTATGTTCTCAAACTTACAGTGTTATTGACTTTTGGATTTTACCTAATGCTTTACCCATTCTGAGTCATAAGGTTATTCTCTTACATTTTCTTTGGGAGTTTTGTGGTATATTTTTTATTTAAATTTATATGGAATTCGGAGGGCATAGTATGGGGGAGAGACTGAATTATTTTTCCTAAGTAGACAAGGTTAAACATTCCACTATAGATATTTCTTTTTGTCTAAATTTTGAATAAATATTTATTTTTCTCCTCCTGTATATAAACATAGGAAGCTAAAACAATTAGTACATTTTTATTTGTATCCTGCTGATTGCCACACATTGCTCTCTGCAGCAGGACTGGAGGCTTTGGATCAGGAGATGGTAAATATTTAATTCTGTGGAGAGCATCTACTATCTCTTGTTTAGGTAGTATGCAGTTAAGTTTGTTACAAATAACTGAATGTGTAAGCATAGTCACAGCCTTTGACTATCTTATTTGTATTTGTGTTATGTGTTTTTATTACCCTATTTCTTTTTTCTTTTCTTTTTTTTTTTTTTTTGAGACAGAGTCTCGCTTTGTTGCCCAGGCTAGAGTGAGTGCTGTGGCATCAGCCTAGCTCACAGCAACCTCAAACTCCTGGGCTCAGGCAGTCCTCCTGCCTCAGCCTCCCAAGTAGCTGGGACTACAGGCATGCGCCACCATGCCCGGCTAATTTTTTTATATCTATTAGTTGGCCAATTAATTTCTTTCTATTTACATAGTAGAGATGGGGTCTCGCTCTTGCTCAGGCTGGTTTCGAACTCCTGACCTCAAGCAGTCCACCTGCCTCGGCCTCCCAGAGTGCTAGGATTACAGGAGTGAGCCACCACGCCCAGCCATGTTTCTTTTTTCTATCAAAGTCTTCTTATGTAAAGAATAAAATCATGTAGTTTTGTAATCCCTTTCTCTAGTGATGAGCCATAAAGAATATAAAATCACTGGCTTGGTTTCCTGGGGGGTGGACTCAGCCTACTCCACCTCCCCTCAGCCGAGCCTAGAGTAGAGGGGCCAGGCATCCTCTCCGGGGGAGCGGCGTTTACGTAAGGAGCCTCGCCTGAGCTGTCCTAGCCTCACATTTACTTGGCAACGATAACCTGGCAGGAGGAGCTGGTGATAAGGATGAAGAGCTGACTGATGGGGAAAAAAAAAAAAAAAAAAAAAAAAAAGAATATAAAATCAGATTTTATGATAGGGTGTCTCTCGCTCCTATTAAATATACCCCAGATTTAGTGTTGCTTAGATTTTGGGGAGTTATTTAAGGACTTAATTTTAGGGCACATGTTTTTAGTATGAAGTCTATAGTGATAGCAACAGTGGTCTTCAAAGCATTTGTCTTTAACAGGGAAGTTATGACCCTCATTACTGGCAATACCAGCCACATGGTTTTCTAGGCCCATTAACCACCTTTAGGACCAACAAAACCATAAGAACTTGGTTGGGGGCCAGGCTTATGCCTGTAATCCTAGCACTCTGGGAGACCGAGGCGGGAGGATCGCTCAAGGTCAGGAGTTCAAAACCAGCCTGAGCAAGAGCGAGACCCCATCTCTACTAAAAATAGAAAGAAATTAATTGGCCAACTAAAATATATAGAAAAAATTAGCTGGGCATGGTGGTGAGTGCCTGTATAGTCCCAGCTACTCAGGAGGCTAAGGCAGGAGGATTGCTCGAGCCCAGGAGTTTGAGGTTGCTGTGAGCTAGGCTGATGCCACGGTACTCTAGCCCAAGCAAGAGAGTGAGACTCTGTCTCAAAAAAAATAATAAAATAAAAAAAAAAAAGAACTTGGTTGGATATAGGCAACTGATGTAGTCAAACATGGAACAATCACAACTGATTTCCAAGCTTGCTTAACACATAGACTTGTGGATGCCCAAGACTGGTGCATTTTTAACCCAGTGCCAAGATACAGCTCTTTAGTAAGCATTTATTTTTTTATTTTTTTTTTATTTTTTTTTTTTAGAGACGGGGTCTCGCTCAGGCTGGTTTTGAACTCCTGACCTTGAGCAATCCGCCCGCCTCGGCCTCCCAAAGTGCTAGGATTACAGGCGTGAGCCACCACGCCCGGCCTTAGTAAGCATTTATTGAATACATCCGAGGTGAAAGGAAACATACATTTTGAAGGTTTTTCCCCCATATTTGTTTTTTAGGAGATATATTTACCTGTGATGGTTTATTCACATTCTTTTGCTCAGTCTTCTTTGTGTTTATTTCTGAATGACCCACTAGGATTATAGATACAGTTTGATTCTATAAACACAAAAAAGTTAACTGAATGGCAAGGTACTTTAACATGAAACATTGCTCATTTCGTTAAGCAAGCTAATGAACTGAATCAATCATTACAGTCATTTAGGTAAGTTTTGATGGTTTTGAATATTTGTTACATTTTGGATTTCCATTCAGGGTGGCAATAATTCATCCATTTTGCCCTGTTTTTTCCTGCCCAACTCTAATTATGTTAATATTCTTTGCTGAGACACTTCCTGAATAAGAAATGCATATTTGCATTTCTGGAATAAAGTTAGGAAAGAGGAAGATGCTTTGTGACTTTGTTCTTTTTTGTGTGCTTTAGATATGCAGAGCCTAGAGAAGCTATTGAAGGATGCCATTGTTTATGGTCAGCCTCGGACACGAAGGCCCTGGAAGAAAATTCTAATCCTTGTGGAAGGGATCTATAGGTAATCCTGCTTTATTATTTTTACATTTGTGACTGGGCCCATGAAGTCATAGAATTTTTAAGGTGAAGGAACTCAACTCTAGCCCCCTCTGGAAAGTAAGGAGACAGTGTTTATGACTTGTTAAAATACCTGGAAACAGCACTAGAACAGAAATCTTTTTGTCTGACTCTTCTTTATTCTTCCCCTTATACTACATGGTCTCCAAATCCCCTTTCTGTTTGAGTCTTTTATTTTTCTACTGTTTGTGGAGGGAACATATATATAGGAGTGAGAATTGGAATATGTATTCTGTCAAAACAAATTATACACCATTTAATTTAAAGAAATATTCTAGTTAAGTTTTACAGCCTTTACACTTATTCTTAGCATCTAATTTTATTTGTTCTTTTGTATAATTTTAATTGCATATGCAGTGTGATGCAAAGTCTAATGCTGCCTATAATTAGAAGCTTTAGAAGAATCTGCTGTGACTTTAATTCATTCTTTCATGAATTAAGATCACTTATGTTCCGGTGTTTGCTTAATAAGCTCCAGTCTCCGTTCTCCCAGCCTTCTGCCTAGCCATGGCATCATCTGACTTTGTCAGTTTATAACCACAGGTAGAGTTGTCAGACCACCTGAAAAGCAGTAAACTCAAAAATTTAATAATAAAGTGCCTGACTCTCAGTTTTGAAAAAGTGTCAGCATATGTACTTTTTTTACCAGCATGGAGGGATCTATTGTCCGCCTTCCTGAAGTGATTGCCCTCAAGAAGAAGTATAAGGCATATTTGTATCTGGATGAGGCTCACAGCATTGGGGCCTTGGGCCCTACAGGTCGAGGTGTGGTGGAATACTTTGGCCTGGATCCTGAAGATGTGGACGTTATGATGGGAACATTCACAAAGAGCTTTGGTGCTTCTGGAGGCTACATTGGAGGCAAGAAGGTAAATAGACCATGTGAAGGAGAACTTAGAGATAAAGATACTGGCTACTGGATTTGGTACTTAGCATACTTAGCAGATGGGGTCCTGAACTAGGATGTGGAGACCTTGGATATGTTTGTGGCTTAGGCTCGTAGTGCCAGAGGGCTTCATATTTCAGCTGCCTAGTGAGTGATTCTGATGTCTTCTCACTGAACTAAAGGCTGGTTCTGTTCATTGTTTGTTGTTTTCTTATTCGTGCTTCTTTCTAAACTACATGCTGGTCTGAAATACAGAATACCCTCTTGTATGAAAGAACACACAGTGGTGCTTCCTGTTTGCCACAGTATTCTATTTTGTTTGCATTGTGCTCACAATTTAAAAAGTATTGGGGTTGTCATAGGAGCCAATGGGAATAGAAGACCAGTTACCCTGCCCTTGGACTCAAACGCATCATTGGTAAACATAGAGACAGGAAAAACAAAGATTTTGATAGCTCTGGGATACTAGAAAGCATTGTATTTTTCCTTTCTTTTCTTTCTTTCTTTTCTCTCTTTCTTTTTTAGTGCATTCCAGAGAAGGAATGGGTTAACTCCCTCAAGTGCAGAGACCAGCATTGTATTTTTCAATTTTAAAATTATATAGTGATTCTGAGGCAACTAAATATCTATGTGGCATGGTGGAAATTGTGAACCATGGAGACAGAGGCTTGGGTTTGAATATTTCTTTGCTTACTTTGTGAGACCATAGGGAAAGCATTAACCTTCCAATTTTCTTGTCAGTAAAATAGAGATAAATATGCCTAGCTTGTAAGGTTGTAAGGGTTTTAAAAAATAATACATATCCATGCTACAGTATTATAGATACACCTTGAAAACATGTTAATGAAAGAAGCCAGTCGCAAAAGGTCACACATTCTGTTTTTTGTATCCAGAATAGGCATAGAAACAGAAAGTATATTAGTGGTTACCAGGGGCTGAAGGGATGGGGAAATGGAAAGTAACTGCTAATGAGCATAAGGTTTCTTTTTAGGGTGATGAAAATTTCTAAAATTAGATAGTGATGAAAGTTGCACAACTCTGAATAAACTAAAAGCCACTGAAGTGTACACTGTAACGAGGTGAATAGTATGTACATGGCTTATATCTCAGTGAAGCTGTTATCTTTTAAAACTGCAACATTAAGGAAAAGCAATATATGTCAAGTATTTATGTGAGGCGCATGGTAGGTGCTCATAAATGTTCTTAATTTCACTTTAAAATTCAACATTGGGAGTCTTAAAGAATGGTCATTCTCTTCAAAATTGATTGCCTTTTAGAGAAAATCCCTTTTCAGTGCGTTTTAATCAGGTTTGATAAATTTTTATCTCAAATTTTACCTTTTTGTTAATGGGACCAGGCTCACTTTGGAGAGTTAATTGCTTTTTGGTAATATTTGTTGCTGTGACCCAAAGGATAGAAAAATAATACTATGGGACATCATTTAAGTATAATATATTCATGCTTTTGGGGGTGGGGTTTGGTTTGGCTTTGTTTTTTGAGTGTAATTTTTAGTGTTTTTTGAAGTTAAACTGTTTTATAGCTACATTTTGTGTGTTTTCTTATTTGGTTCTGGTATGTAAACTTCTTGTGTGTACATTTTATTTAAAGATTTAATGAAGTTAATAGGTATCAAAGAATAGGGATATGCAATGAATTGTTTTTCAAATCCTTGTAACTGATAAGACAGGATTTTACTTTATTCAGTGAGATGGCATTAGTGTTCTAATGAAAACTCAGTGAATTTTCTGCCACATTTATATCATCTAATATCTCTGTGCATCTGGAAGAAATTTGAATGCCCTTCAAGTTGATGTCAGAGAACTGTTTATTATTTAGTGATGTAAGGATGGGCTTTGCAGGCATAGGGTAAGAACAGATGACATTTTCTGTGATACTTAGAAGTAAATCATATCTAAAAGCAATCCAAACACCTTAATTCAACCTTGTACAAGTATTTGTAACATTAAATGATATATTCTCCAAATCTAGAGGGATTCTTTTAAACTATTATATTTTTCTACTGTTTTGTCACATGTTTGAAAACAAAATCTAAGGACTTTGCCATGTCTCTGACCCAATTGTTGCCAACAGTATGCTTTGACCATCTTGGTTTACCTTGCGTCTCAGGTTAGTGTCCCTATTCCAGTGTCATTGAAGGGAAGGGTTCACTAGTACCTAGAAGGGGAAAGCACTGATCTGCCAATGAGTTCAAGAATTACCTCTAATTATCTGTCTCTGCGAACTCCCCAGGAGCTGATAGACTATCTGCGAACACATTCCCATAGTGCAGTGTATGCCACGTCACTGTCACCACCCGTAGTGGAGCAGATCATCACGTCTATGAAGTGCATCATGGGGGAGGATGGCACCAGCCTTGGTAAGTCTTTCTTTTTTTGAAACATTTCCTAGGCCCACTTAACAGCCAAGCGTGCTGTTTTTCTTGATCTTTTTTCCTACAATAGAGAGTAAGGTTTACTAATGGACAGAGCTGGCTGACGTGTGAGGCCTTGGTCTCCATGGACACTTTTCAGTGTGTTAGATACACATGCCATGAGAGCTAGACTGGCTCACTCCTGTGGAATTTTCTTGTTTATAGATGGTGAGGCTTTGCTCTTACTGTCCTGCATACCCTCTTAACTCATAGGTAATATGCCTTCAGGGTCTTTCTTAAATTGCATAATTTTATCTGAAGATGTAATTCACTCTGTAGTGATGTTTCATTAATAGCATGTATAAGAGCTGCCATTTCCATGACTTAGTATATTTAATGCCTTTCTAAAGAGTTTCTAATTTGAGATACAGTAGATAATAAAGGACTTCCTGAATCTCTTTATTTTGTCTTTGGTGGGATTTGTAGTTCAATCTAGATGCCTTAACTTAAACATACTAATATGAACAAAAAAGTGTGATTGTCCACTTTCCGATATTTGACTTTTATTCTGCATCACCAGAGGGCAGTGTTGACTACAGAACAATTATACTAAAAGGGGAGGAATTGGTTGTTTCTTGTTTTTACTTTAAAAAATATTTCCATCACCAGTATGAGACATACATTAATTTCACTTGTTTTTTAATGTTTTGGAAATCAGTTTGACTCTTGTGTTAATAAAAGCTTTCACATTATGAGTCTTGAACTCTCCATCCTACATTTACATAATACTTTGTTGTAAGATTGATTTGGTTGTATTGAATAAAGCAGCATGTCTGATTTTGATCGATTTAAGACTGTTTTTCTTAAATTATAATTTTACTGTAATATTTTTTCTGATCTGTGATAGATCCTTTATTTTTCTAATGAGAGATTTTTGGAAATAGTGAAGTGCAATCATTTTCAGTTTTGTGAATTGATTCCTTGAGGAAGAAGATATTTTATTAATGTTGCAAACATAACATCGAACCCTGTGAGTAGCTCCCTGTTAACAATGCTACAACTTTATCTCCTCTCCTTCTGATACAGTGTTAGAAATAGAGTGCTTTAATCTAAGATATATATTATATATATTTATCTAGTTACTTCATGTAGGAACATTTACCTTACTGATTCAGTGCACAGATTTACATGACTAAGAAATGGCTAACAGCTATCAAAGTTAATGTTGGATAATTTCTTTGCCCTGTTCTAGAACGTTGGATCTATGTGATGTGTTACCTCTGGAGAAATGACTTATCTGTACTAAATGATGAAATCTGGGTTCTGCTGGTGGTGAGAAAATGAAATATGGTAATCAGATACAGGCTTGGGTTAGCACTGGTTTTCCAGTTTTTGCCTCTCTAGCCACCCCCAAAGCTGAGTGGCGTCACACAACAGCCATCTTATTATGCTCACAGATTCTGCAACTCAGGAATTCGGTCAGGGCACAGCGGGGATGGTTTGTCTTTGCTCCACAGCGTCTGGGGCTAGCTCGGAAGATTCAAGCACTGGGATGACTCAGATGGTTTGGGGGTTGGGATCATCTGGAGGGTTCTTCACTCACATGTCACCTGGGCTGGAGTGAGTTGGAGGCGGAGCTCAGCTAAAGCTGTTGACCAGAGCACCTTTATGTGTCCTCTCCATGTGTTGTGGACTCCTTATAACATGGTGACTGGTACCCAGAAAGGACACTTTAGAGAGCAAGCTTTCCAAATGAATCTGGCTGAAACCGCATGGCCTTTTCTGATCTGTTAACTAAGCAAGTCACTAAGTCCAGCCCAGATTGAAGGGGATGAGGAATTAGACTCCATCTCCCTAGTAGGAGCTGTGTCAAAAAATTTGTGGCCATTTTTAAAACTGTTCCTACCAGCTTTTAAATAACATAACTAGCATAATAATCTTCATTTGGCTATATTGTTTCTCTAACAAAACAGAGGTTAATGAAAATCAAACCAAAAGTAGAGATAAATACCACTTCTCACAAAGTCTGCTATGTGAACTTAAATTTGGCTTGATTTCTTTTATATTTGAATGTGTTAAGGTAATGCTTATTTTTATGGCATTGTTGAATGCATCTTTTTATTGTCCTTGTAGGAAAAAAGGTATGAACCAGGGCAGCAGCCCTTTGTGCCTTAAAATAATCTTTAAAATGTGGTATCAGCAAGTAATTACCTGAATGTGATTTTATAATAGAAATGCCCTGCCATGAGAGAAATTTAATCCCTTATGTTCAGGACACTGAATTTTATTAATTCTGTAAACATTAAGTATCTCACCATGTTAGACTATATGAATCAGAACCCATAGGAAATAGGCATACAAAAGGACCATTTGAATAAAGTGTATACTTTGGGAGTATTAGGGATACAGAGATTAGTTGGTTGTATTAATCCCAGAGAAAACCGTAGCATAGAAAAATTGAAGTTTTATGGTTCATTCACCGGATATTTGAGTACCTGCTCTGTGTTTTTCTAGGCACTCATGATTCATCAAAGAATAAAACAATTATAATTTTATATATAATTATATAATAACAATTATATATAAAAAATTCTTGCCTTATAGGGGAAGTAAATTATATAGTATGCTAGAAAGTGGTAAGTAATGGTGTGGGTGAGGGGAGATAACCAAGGAAGATGGGGAGTCAGGAGTACTGGGGAGCTGGTTTATAATTTTAAATAGGGTGGTCATTGAGAAGGAAAAATTTTAGCAAGATTTTAAAGAGGTGAGAATATTTTTTTGGAGACAGAGTCTAGCTCTGTTGCCCGGGCTAGAGTGCTGTGGCATCATTCTAGCTCACACCCCTCAAACTGGGCTCAAGTGATCCTCCTGCCTCAGCTTCCCAAGTAGGTGGGACTATAGGCATGCACCACCATGCCCGGCTAATTTTTCTATATATTTTTAGTTGTCCAGCTAACTTCTCTCTATTTTTGGTAGAGACAGGGTCTCGCTCTTGCTCAGGCTGGTCTCGAATTCCTAAGCTCAAGCGATCCGCCCGCCTCAGTCTCCAAGAGTGCTAGGATTACAGGTGTGAGCTACCACGCCTGGCCGGAGGTGAGGATTTAGCCATGAAAATCTAGGGATAGAAGGCCCTGAGATTGAGGTGACTTGTGTTCAAGGACTAGCAAGTTGGCCTTTGTGGCTGGACCATAATAGCGCAAGGTAAAGTGATTAAAGGGGGGGGGGGTGCAGGTTGTGCAGAGGGTGGAAGTTCTGATAAGAGTCAGTTTTGTAAGGGTATTAGGTTGACATGAAGACACAGACACTACTTCTCTTGCCCTGTGTAGTTTCAAATTCTTGAATAGTTTTTCTCTGGGCTGCTTAGTATTGGCAGGTTTGTGACCTGCTTCAGATAGGTTAAGACCCTTCAGAGTTTATGAAAAGGTGCAGGAAATAATGTCCCACCTACCCATATTTTAATAATGTTAATATTTCACCCTATTTATCTAACTTTTTAAGAAGAAATGGGAAGGCATCTAAAACTCTTTTATTACCTTTTCCTGATCCTGTTTCTCTTGCCCCTTCTCCAGAGATAATCACTATTCTGAAATTCTTCTGTACTTTAATACTTTTACTGTGTTACAACTTGCAAAAATGCTTATGAGATTTAACTGTTCAGTTCAAAACCCACTCTCATAAATCTTCATCTGCACACCACCAAAAGCGTTTTCAGTTGTGTATGAGTCTGGGGAAGAGGCTGTAGAGTGCACTTTAATCACACTTCAGCTCTTTTCCTGATAGAACCATGTCTCCTGTCTACTTTGTTTAAATGTGTTGTGCAATATCTCTGTCATCTTCATCACATTACTAATGAAAATATCCTGTGACATGTGGAAAAGTTTATGAAGAAAGTCTGTGTGCCTGAGAGGCCCCAAATAGTCTCTACATTTGAAGAAAATATAGTGCCAAAGCTTCTTGAGACAAGTTAATGTGTATGTAGGAAATATAATGGATTTTATACTGTGCAGTATCACTGAGTAAGGCATACAAATGTACCCAAGTTTTAAGGGTTGAAACAGGTAGTTGGTATTTTAGATGCTTTATAGTTTACACAAATTCTTGGTGGATTGTTATGTAGATATTTAATAGTGTTTTAGTGGTTTGGGAGTAAACTGTTTATAGTTTTGGGATGAGCCAGGAACGTATTATCATTTTTTCTATTTTTAATAACATAATGTAGGTTCTGCTACCTGAAAATTACAGGCCAACACACTTTTTGGAACAGACAATTCCAGTAATGAGGATTGTCTGTATTGTGTTTTTAAATGTTACATAAGTTGGTCATATTGTGCAAATCTTACTGCAACTTGCCTTATTTGCTGAACGTTGTATCTGTTTGAATTATCCCTGTTGAGTATGAGGGTCTTATTCAATTTGCTTTCACTGTTATGTATAACATTCCACAAAATAGTACCATAACATCCTTTTGTTCATTACTCTGTTTAGATTATTGGCTATTTCTAGCTGTTACGTAATATTGCAGTGGTGATTGTTGTACATGTCTCTTTTGCATGTATGTAAGATTTTTTAGGGCATATATACCTTATATATTGAGGTACATCTTTAGAGGTTACTAAGTTCTTTTCAAAGTGCTTATACCCGTTTACTCTCCTACTACCTGAATCTTATCATGCTTAGTGGAAAGTTAACAGATACTATCTTAAGTTTATAAATCAACAAATTTTGAAGTTTAAGTTTTTATTTATTTATTTATTTATTTTGAGACAGAGTCTCCCTCTGTTGCCCTGGGTAGAGTGCCATGGCATCAGCCTATCTCACAGCAACCTCCAACTCCTCGGCTTAGACAATCCTACTGCCTCAGCCTCCCAAGTAGCTGGGACTACAGGCATGCGCCACCAGGCCTGGCTACTTTTTTCTATATATTTTTATTTGGCCAATTAATTTCTTTCTATTTTTAGTAGAGATGGGGTCTCGCTCTTGCTCAGGCTGGTCTCAAACTCCTGAGCTCAAACAATCCTCCCGCCTTGGCCTCCCAGAGTGCTAGGATTACAGGCATGAGCCACTGTGCCCAGCCTGAAGTTTAAGTTTTTAAATTTCTGAAGGTAACTAGCTACTAGAAGAATTAAAAACAGTAATATCACAAAAATGGGTGGTGATTAATGGAGGAAACATGGAAAGTAGTAGAAGTACGAATGCCTCATCTAGACACCATCTAGGGTTGATGGACCCAGAAGCAGAGCTCTCAGTGTATTATGCAACACTGTGGTTCTAACTGCCAGTAAAGCCAGAAACAGAACCTGGTGCTACTTCTTCAGAATGGGAATGGAGGTGGCAGATGAGATCCATTTCCTACCCTACTGTGTAAGCACTCCCTTTCCCCCAACCTTTTCCTCATTGCCCCTCCAATTCCTATCCTTTTGCCAAGGAAGAGAGGGGCATATGACTTGGTTCATGAATGGATATTGAAAGGCATCTTAACTAGGATCCAAAGTAAGATAATAATGAATAGGAATTGTGCTGCCACTGTGTGTGTACCTTGGGTGGGAATATTGAGTTAGCACAGGCCTGTGACTAGAAAAAATGAGGCCTAGGAAATTCTGACAAATTCCACTAGTCATTCAAAATTCTAGCTTTTACTTACACATCACCAATCCATGTCCAGTAATGGAAATTCAGCTGTAAGATCTAATTAATGATTCAAGGCAGAATGTCTGACCAAAGCAACTCAGATTTTGCTTTTCTATTTTCTAGAGCTGTGCTTTGATATGTTTTATTTCTGTCCAAAGATGTAGTTAATAATAACATGCATAGCACCCAACTTAGTGTCTGACATCTAGTATCCTTTCAATAAATTTATTGAATAGGTGAATAAATGTGTACATGACCCAGAAATATTAGAAAATCAGTGGGTTCTTAAAGTACTTCCTTATAACATTGCTTGCATAGTTGAATATTCAGCCAGAATGGCCAACTTACAGAGTAAAATTAGGTACATTTTAATAGATAGATTTTAAAGTGGTGACAAAAATCACTTATATAGAAAACTGGGTTTTTTGTTTTCAAAACGGCCTTAGTTTTGAAAGGAACTGGGCCCATTCAGATGGTTATTGGTATAGGAGAAAAAAGACTATCCTGAGCAGATTAAAGTTTAATTAAAATTAGATTTGGCTCATTTGAATTAATTCCAGTAATAGACTTGTTAATGAGGTATTAAATGATCACCTTGAGAATCCCAGGGAACTGTCAAAAACAAATTTAGGAGAACTGAGACATTATATTAAAAATAAATAAATAAAAGGAATTCCAGGATTCTCTTACTGACAGGGATTAGAACTGTTGAAAAAACAAAGTTTTGGGGGGTGGGGGGCCCGGGTCATAAAGAGAGACTTCCCTGCTTTTTCTCAGGGGGCTGACAGCTTTTAACCCTCCATCGAGAAACCAAACTGGGTGCAGTGTCCTGTGCCTGTAGTTGCAGCTACTTAGAAGGCTGAGGCTAGAGGATCCCTTGAGCCCAGGAGTTTGAGTCTAGTCTGGGCAACATAGTAAGACCCTGTCTCTTAAAAAACGAAACAAAATAAAAATTTAAAAACCCTTAATTCAGAATCCCAAATTGTTTTAGCACATAACCTACAAATGGCTTTGTCCACTATAAAGGATTTTTTTAATGTTCAGTATTAATTAGTTTATAAAACTCGTTAAGTTTTACCTTGCCTTCTACCTCTGAAACTATTAAATCTAAGCCAAGCCTTTACACTGATTGCCTTTATTTGCTAGCCTTTTTCCCATATGTAGGTGGATGCTTGACCACAGTATACATATTTCCTCATCCCTTTAGTTCTGTCTTAAAGTAGCTTATGGTTATGTTCCAGTGCCGCCAGAGGACAGTAGAATAGTTTTTGGTCAAACTAAGACTTTCTGTCCTGTTTGTGAGCGGGCATCCTTTAAAACTCAGTTCCTTAATATTTCAAAGTCACTTTTCTTCATTTTGTTTAGGGCCCTCTGTGTTTAGCTGTGCATTAGCAGCCATTCTTTTAAACTTTTGATTCTATTGAATCAACAACTTTAAGCCTTGGCCCCTGCTACTTGTTGCACATCCTGCATCTGTCCTTAGGAAATCCTAGTTTTGGGCACTGAAACGAATTGAAGGATTAAACTACTACTAGGAAGGGGGTGGGTGGGGATAAACCATGCTTGTGACAGGATTTACTGTCCAGTACTAGCAAAAGCTGCTCTAGTTCTTGTAGAAGATAGAAAACCAAGGGGCTGCTTTAGAACAGTATCCCTAGGGTATGGAGAGGCAGATCTGTGTGTTTTGATTTTCATTAGCTTGACAGTGGCCCAAGCTGAACACTTTGATATTTATTGCCAGTCTAGCAAAATAGGGATATGTCTTGGAAATGGAAAACCTAGTTCTCATTCATTTTGCTTCAGTGTTACAAAATTACTGAACTCTTGTTTCCTGAAAATCCCATATATATGTCCCTTTTATAAGACTGTTCACTGGGGCAGAAAAATGCCCTGGCTTGTAAAGAGCCTGTTGAGGATGCATTTATTTTCCTTTTCTTTAGGAGTAAGTGCCTAACAGAAAGATATCCAGTGCCATTTAATTGGGACTTAAGGAGAATGTGTTATTAAAATCAATCTGTCCTGCCTTTTAGCTAATATTTATTTAATTTTTATTTTGAGTAAGATTTTTAGATAAGAATCTTTATCTTTCTTTCTCAGAGATAATGTGGAAAAAACGCAGAACAGATAAATTCAAATACCAATACTTTGGTTTAAAAAATAGCTTTTCACTGATTTTTTTTTCTTTGCATACTCTACTCTCCTTTCCACCTGACTTCTTTCCCCATTTGGTACTTGGAAGATTTTTTTTTTTTTTTTGAGACAGAGTCTCACTTTGTTGCCAGGCTAGAGTGAGTGCCGTGGCATCAGCCTAGCTCACAGCAACCTCAAACTCCTGGGCTCAAGAGATCCTCCTGCCTCAGCCTCCCAAGTAGCTGGGACTACAGGCATGCGCCACCATGCCCGGCTAATTTTTTATATATATATTAGTTGGCCAGTTAATTTCTTTCTATTTATAGTAGAGATGGGGTCTCATTCTTGCTCAGGCTAGTTTCAAACTCCTGCCCTCGAGCAATTTGCCTTTGCCCGCCTCGGCCTCCCAGAGTGCTAGGATTACAGGCGTGAGCCACGGCTCCCGGCCTGATCTTAGTTTTTTTTTTTTTTTTTTTTTTTTTTTTTTTTTTTTGAGACAGAGTCTCACTTTGTTGCCCAGGCTAGAGTGAGTGCCGTGGCGTCAGCCTAGCTCACAGCAACCTCAAACTCCTGGGCTCGAGCGATCCTTCTGCCTCAGCCTCCCGGGTAGCTGGGACTACAGGCATGCGCCACCATGCCCGGCTAATTTTTTATATATATATCAGTTGGCCAATTAATTTCTTTGTATTTATAGTAGAGACGGGGTCTCGCTCTTGCTCAGGCTGGTTTTGAACTCCTGACCTTGAGCAATCCGCCCGCCTCGGCCTCCCAAGAGCTAGGATTACAGGCGTGAGCCACAGCGCCCGGCCTGATCTTAGTTTTAATCTTCATCTCTGCAAGTGTTCATGTAAAAGTTAAAGAACAAAGGATGACCTTAAAGGTCAATTGATTTTTGTGTTCACTGGCATACTGTTGACCCTCTTTCTCCTTCCAGCAGGCCAGGGATGATGCGTCCTGTCTGGATGCTTGTGACAAGTGTATAATTTACTGGTCCAGAAAGTGTTAAGATGAGAATTTAAAGTGTTGTCTACTATCTTCTCCCCCCCACTTTAGAGCTGTTCAAAGAAAGTGACCATTAATAATTAAGAAACATGAGTGAAAGAGAGACTGCCTCCTCTTTTAAAAAGAAAATTTGATGACTTAGTTAAGAATGTATTCCTGTTCTGCCCAGCCCACACAGTAAGATATCTAAATGTGAAAAAAAAAATTGTAGAGTAGAACTTTTGTAATGATTTAACCTTGTTAAGATCAATGTATTTCTGTTGGCATGGAAATCAACTTCAGTATTGTCATTGGAAAATAACCTAAACCCTATAAAATAATTTAAAGAGGTTTATTCTGAGCCAAGTATGAGGACTATACCCCCGAGCCATGCCCTAGAAGCCTTGAGCAAGTGGACTTGCTGTGATTGGGTTACAATTTGGTTTTATACATCTTAGGGATACAGAAATTACATGTAAAGTCATAAATCAATGTATGGAAGCTGTACATCAGTTTGGCCCAAAAAGGCAGGACATCTTGAAGTGTGTGGGTGGTTATAGGTTATAGGTGTGTTTAAAGATTCTTTTTGATGCATAATTGGTTAGAGAAGTGAAGCTTTGTCTGAAGGCTTGAATAGTTTAAGTTAAGGAAGTCTGCTATTTGGAGACAAGCCACTGGACACAGACTCGCCAGATCTCTTGAGTAAATTGAGGACTTTGTGTGATTCAAGCTTTATCTTCCATAGCCTTAGCCTGGTGATGACTTACAAAGGATATCTCCAAGAAGGGAAGGGGAGGGCATGATGAGGAGGTGTGTTTGATCTCCCTTCTCATGGCCAGCAGCTCAACTTTAGGGTATTTCTGGGGTCCCTTTGGCCAAGAAGGGGTCCATTCAGTCAGCTGGGGGTGGGGCTTACGATTTTATTTTAATTCACAGTATCTAATGAGATTCATAAGATAAGCAAAAATCAGCAAATTTCAATAAGTACCAAATACTACCAAATGTTTACTACCACTTACAGAAAAGGGCTTTTCTATTAATGGATTTTTACCATTACTCATTCAGTTTTTAATTATTTAGCACACCTTCTTCATGGAGGAATGTACAGAGCATGACTACAAGATTTTTTGTTCTAAGATGTTTTCTGTTTGCGATTTTAAGTAATTTGTACCATTCAATGTTTTTCCTAAGCACCATTCCCTCAATGACAGGATATTGTCTTCCCTGAAGACCTAGAGGGCTGTTTTGTTGTATTTGATGAAGGATAAAAGAACTAATTGGCCATTTTTTATATTTGGTATGAGGAAGGGTTCTTTTCTTTCTAACTAAAAACCATGAAATGGTTAAATGAAGTGCGTTGGTTACACAATCTGGTACTCTTGCCGATTCTATGCTTATTCTTCACTATCTTCAAATGATAGTGATGGGGATTGTGAACATTTGGAGAGAGAAGTAGAAAGGAGATGGTAGAAGATAAGTGGCTTTAACAACAGAGATTATAACCTCTAAGTAAGAATGTGGCCATTATTCAAGAAGATATTGTTCTATTAGATATCACTTAAACCCACTGGACCTGTGATAACTTGGTAAAATGAATAGATGGCTATCTCTTAGAGTTTTCTAAGATTTCTGAGGCATCAACATTGCAATCATTATCATAAAGCACTTGCTGGACCTTTCCTGTTCTGTGTTTATGGACCCTGTTGTATTAATCAAGATTCTCCAGAGAAACAGAATTCAACATGTGTGGGGTGGCCATGAGAGGAAAATGAGGGGAGAGACTGATTAATTTTAAGGTATTGGCTCACATGATTATGGAGGCTGACAAGTCCTAAGATCTGCAGTTGGCAAACTAGAGACTCAGGAGAGCCAATGGTGTAGTTACAGTCTGAATGCCAGTGGGCTTGAGACCCAAGAAGAGCCAGTGTCAGTTTCAGTATGATGGCAGAAAAAAACTGATATCATAGCTCCAGGCAGTCAGGCAGGAAGAGTTCCCTCTTACTAAGGGGAGTCTCACCCTTTTGTTCTAGTCAGGCCTTTAACTTGTTGGATGAGGCCCACTCACATTAGAAAGGGCAATCTGCTTTACTTAGTCTATTGACTTAAAAGTTAATCTCATCTAAAACACCCTCCCAGACACACCCAGAATAATGTTTGACCAAATATCTGGGTACCCCATGGCCCAGTCAAGTTGACACATAAAATTAATTATCACAGCATTCTCAGTTAATTAGCCTGCTTTCTTTGAATACTTAAATTTGCCTTCAGAGTTTTTCAGCTTTAGTGGAAGTGAATGAGTGAATAAACTCTGTTCTAGGCCCATCAACTTCTCGAACCCTGATGCACATGGGGCTTGGCAGTGTAGACCCAGCTATGGGTTCTGAACTCTGTCTCTCCTGGGATGTTGACAGTTTTATAGTAAGCATAGTAAATTCTATATTTTGTACTCATTAATTAATTTTTAGTGGGTACCATGTGTAATGTTAATACTCTTAGCAATTTGCTAAAAAGTAGATCATTAAGAAGAACAAAAAAAAAAAAAAAAAAAGAAGAACAAAGAATTAATTTTGGGCTGGGTGCAGTGGCTTGTACCTGTAGTCGCAGCTCCTCAGGAGGCTGAGGCAGGAGCATCACTTGAGCCCAGTAGTTCGAAGCTACAGTGAGCTATGATGACACTGCATTCCAGCCTGGGTGACAGAGTGAGCCCCCATGTCTTTTAGGGGGAAAGAAAAGGAATTAATTTTGGAACTTTGTTATATGATTATATTAATAATTAATAACACTAAAAGACTAATGAAGTGAAACCTGGAGGGCATAGAGCTCATGTTTATCTATACAAATATGAAGGTTTTTTTGTTATTTTTTTCTGCAAGGCCTGCACCCACCTAGCCACCCCAAATATGACATTTTTTTATGTTCTGATTTAAGTTTTGATTTTGGAATATTCTTTTTATATAGTTCTATTTCAAGTCCCATTGCTACATGAATATACACAGCTGAAGGGTCAGTATGTTTAAGATCCCAAGTGGAATTTTCAATACCAGCATATTAATTTTTTACCTATTTTATTGTTATTTTGTATATGAAAGTAATAACATGCTCATTTTCAAAAACCAAAATATTTCCAATATGTCATAGAAAGTAAACAGTTCCCTATGGTTTCACTTTCTGTAGATAACCAATGTCAGTTGTTTGGTATGTAATTTATAGATTTCTTCTTCTGTATGCACTTTTATACAAATAATTTTTATTAATGCTTTTTTAACAGCATATATAATAATACCACTCAATTAATTAGAAGAGTTTGACTGGTGGTCAGGTATGAGAGAGAAGGTAATAAGGATATTTATTGCCATTTTAGCATTTATAAGATGTTTCATTTTAGTTATAGAAGTTTCCTTTTAGGGTTGTTAGAATTTATGCCATAATTTTGGCAAGAACAAAAAAACAGATGAATGCTGCCAGGACACCTCCCCTCCCCACCCCAGTGTTTAATCATATTTAAGATTAAAGAAAGAGAATGAAATTTTGTGAGAGGACAGTTAGCTTATGAATTCTCCATAAATGAGGGCACTAACAATGTTTGACCAAGTAATAGATATATACACTTTCTTAAATGTGTGGCGATTTCAGTTGTCATTATGGTAAGTGAAGTGCTCAGTGTTGTTCCTGCAGTTTACATGCATACCTAATCTGATAACACCCCATAGAAGGTTGATGTGTTGCCATGTTAATTATCTCTGAAACATTTTTCTTTAAGAAAACAAAATAAAGCAATCCATTGCTGTACCTTGTTAATTTTTCCCCATGTTTCATGAGCTATTAGCTATTGAGAGTTGGGTTTAGCTAACTGTCCTCCTAAGCTTTAGACCAGGCGTCCTCAAACTATGTCCTGCGGGCCACATGCAGGTATTTTTGCCCGTTTGTTTTTTTTACTTCAAAATAAGATATGTGCAGTGTGCATAGGAATTTGTTCATAGTTTTTTTTAAACTATAGTCTGGCCCTCCAGTGGTCTGAGGGACAGTGAACTGGCCCCTGTTTAAAAAGTTTGAGGACCCCTGCTTTAGACTAATGAGAATTACTCTAACAGAACACAGATGCTTTTGGGCAGGAGGCTTTCTCTCTCTTTTTTTGAGACAGAGTCTCACTCTATTACCTGGGCTAGAGTGCCGTGGTGTCAGCTCACAGCAACCTCAAACTCCTGGGCTCAAGCAATCCTTCTGCCTCAGCCTCCCAAGTAGCTGGGATTACAGGCACACGCAACCATACCCAGCTAATTTTTTTCTATTTCTAGTTGTCTGGCTAATTTCTTTCTATTTTTAGTAGAGATGGGGTCTCGCTCTTGCTCAGGCTGGTTTCGAACTCCTGAGCTCAAGCAATCCTCCTGCCTCGGCCTTCCAGAGTGCTAGGGTTACAGGTGTGAGCCACCACACCCGGCCAGGAGGCTTTCTCTATCCCAAATTTTGTGTTGGTGGTGTACTCCCTTCTATTAATGTCTTCTTTTTCCATTGTATATTTTGTGTCTAACACTGTTTTGACATATATGTAATGGCTAACAAATGTGTGCAAGTAGTAGAGCTTTCACACAGAAATAAAGAATGCTGTTTATTCTAATGCACATTTTATGACTTCTGGAGGTTTCTTCAAAGAAATGGTTGAGGGCACAGCTAGCAATGATCAGCGATAGCTCAGAGATACAGAAAAGTATACAGGTTCAAAGATATTAAGGAGGCATAATCCACAGGCACTGGTGATTAAGTATAGGGAATAAAGAAAGGGAGAGGCCAGATGTGGTGGTTTACATCTGTAATCCTAGCACTTTGGGAGTGCTAGGATTGTAAAGATGGGGTTTCTCTATTGCCCAGGCTGGTCTTGAAGTCCTAGGCTCAAATGATCCTCCCGCCTCAGCCTCCCAAAATGCTAGGTGTAAGCCACGGTATCCAACCTCTCCCTTTCTTTATTCCCTATACTTAATCACCATTGCCTGTGGATTATGCCTCCTTAATATCTTTGAACCTGTCTACTGCTCTGTATCCCCATTGTTATTTACTTGACTTGGTTTTAATTTTACTTACTCTCTTGGTTTTAACAGCCAGTGATAATAGTAGAAGGATCAGCGAAACAAAAACTGTTTGAGGGAGAAGGAGGCATGGGCAATATATGTAATCTTAATACTTGTATCCCCATAATACGCTAAAAAAAACTATTTGGAAGAATTAAATATTAATAAGGCATGCTGAAAATTAGGATTAAGGCCGCAGTGGCTCATGCCTGTAATACCAACACTTTAGGAGGCCAGGGCAGGAGGATCACTTTAGGCCAGGAGCTTGAGACCAGCCTGGGCAACCAAGTGAGACCTCGTCTCTACAAAAATTTAAAAAATTAGCCAGGTGCAGTAGCACATGCCTGTAGTCCCAGCTACTCAGGAGGCTGAGGCAGGAGGCTGGCCTGAGTCCAGGAGTGTCCAGGAGTATGAGACTGCAGTGAGCTATGATCACACCACTGCCCTCAAGCCTGGGTGACAGAGTGAGACTCTATTTCCAAAAAAAAAAGAAAAAAAACAAAAGGAAAATCAGAACTAGAAGACATACATATAGAAAGTAAGTTCCAATAAAATTTTGAGTCCATGATGCCTTTCCTGAGTACTCTAGTTCATGTTGGTCTATTCCCTCATATTTGGGATTCATTCATTCATTCAATATTTAGTACCTCTGTGTGCTTTGCAAACATTTCATCTGCTTTCAAAATCCTCAATCTAGTTTCCACCACTTGCTGTCACCCTAGTCCAAGCCACCAACTTCTCTCCCATGGTCTCTTGCTTCTGTCTTTAAGTCTACTCTAAATATAGCACTCATGTGATCCTGATATGAGATCATATCCATCTTCTGTTCAAGAACCCTCTCAAGGGGCTTCTCATGTCACTTAAAGTCATTGAAAACCTGGGAGGCCCTTGTGATCTGGCCCTTTGTTGACCTCCTCTGCCCCGCTCTTCTCTCACTCAGTCTTACACACTTCTAGGAAGTGCCAGGTGTCCTTTCTGCTTTTGGGCCTTGGCACTTTAAGGAAATGGCACTTGGCTGAATCATATCTTTTTTTAAACATCACTTAAATGAGACATTTATCTCTCTCTCTCTCTCTTTTTTTTTTTTTGTCCATCTCCCACACTGGAATGTAAGCTCCTTACAGGCAGGAGATTTAGTCTGTTTCATTAGTATAATATATCCAGGGTCTAGAGCAGTGTCTGGGACATAGTGAGTACTCAAGATATATTTGTTTAAAGACATCTCCTTCCCTAGCACACAATGTATTCTCCCCATTCTGTGTGGTCTTCCTGGAAGGTTTTTGCCTTTGGTGCAATGACTATGATACTATTTTGTATCTCCTCTATAGCATGTATATACTGAAATACATGAAATTTCTATTATTTAATTTTATGTACTAGATTTCTGTCTTTAAAAAATAGATTTATATCTTAAAATTAGACTGCCCTGAGGCTTCAAAAATGTTAGTAGCCCCCAAAGTTGATTTTTTTTTTTTTTTTTTTTTTTTGAGACAGAGTCTCACTTTGTTGCCCAGGCTAGATCGAGTGCCGTGACATCAGCCTAGCTCACAGCAACATCAAACTCCTGGGCTCAAGCGATCTTTCTGCCTCGGCATCCCAAGTAGCTGGGACTACAGGCATGTGCCACCATGCCCGGCTCATTTTTTCTATATATATTAGTTGGCCAATTAATTTCTTTCTATTTATAGTAGAGATGGGGTCTCACTCTTCCTCAAGCTGGTTTCTAACTCCTGACCTCAAGCAATCTGCCTGCCTCAGGCTCCCAGAGTGCTAGGATTACAGGCATGAGCCACCGCGCCCAGCCTCAAAGTTGATTTCTTTAGTGTTTGTTTTTAAGTTTTGCTAAGAAATCCTAAAGCATATTCACAACCACTGTATGTGCACAGTTTTCTTTGAATTCTTATTTGGTGAATTTATCATATAAATTTATCATCTTCTCAAAAATGAACACTTTTTCTTTAATTGATAATATTAAATTTGATGAAACATTTCATTATATACAGGAAATAATATGAAGTGGAACAAATTTACATATTCTGTTTGGACTTTTATAGATGTGCATATTTATTTTAAAAGAAAGAGGTAGCAGTTATAATGGGAATTCAAAATTCAGTTGATTTCCTCTGGATACCAGAAAAACTCCAGAGACTTAGAATATTTTTTGTTAACTTCTGGTATCAAATCTAAATGTTCACTTGCCCAGCCCACTTCTCCTTTCTTGGAAGAAGGACAAGTTATTTTTGGAAATCTGATTTCCTGAATAAATGGAGTCAGGAATACCAGCAATTCTATTAAAGGATATGTTTGCACATGTAAAGAATGTTCTGTTTACCGAAAATTTATTTAGTTCAGGAACATCGTAAGCCCTGGTACAAGTCTAGTCTTCCTGAAACTGTCTCCCTGGATGTACAACCCCTGCCTAGCTTCCCCCCTTATAAAATGAAAGTTAAACACTTTAATTTAGTAAAGGTGTTAGGTCCTGAGAAATTATTACTTTGCCAGCATTACCATATTTGATGTTTAGAATTTTAGATTCCAGTCATCCTAAAGAGCATATTTTTCTACAAAAACTGTTTCAGTAGGACTTTTGTTTGATATAGACATTATGCTCACTCAGAGATGTTTAAGCTTTTTTGATGTTAGATTGACCTTTTCAGTTAACATGAAGCATTTGTTCATGCTTTAGTGCTACTGTGGTATCATCTTAACATTTTTTGCTGAATAGTTTTATACTCCATTGCACCCTCAATAATTTCAGTTATGTTGCCCCTAAAAAAGGCAGTCTGAGTCACATTTGTACTAAGTTACTAATTCTTTGTGCCAGCCTTCCATCAGCCTCTCCCTCTTGGCAGGAGTGTGCAGAAGAAAAACCTCATACTAAAATATCTAGGGAAAATGTCTTTATGGGAATGAAAATAGATGCAGAGACGGAAAATAAATATTTTTAAACCCAGTATTGTCTGTTATATGATTATTTAAAAAGAGAAAAGGGAAAAGAAGAGAAGGGTCAGCCCCTTTATGCTTTCACTTCTTGGCTCGGGGGAAGGGATTTAAGTCTAAAGTGCTGTTTTGGTTACACTTCCCTTGTCTTACAAATTCCTGGAACACCTAGCACCAAAACTTTAAATATTTTTCTAGATTTGTCTGAAGAACAAAGGCTAAGAGGATAGTGCTTGAGCCCACCACTGTAATATTTTGTTGTTGTTGTTGTTTTAAGTAAAGGAGGGATTATTAAATAGTAGTTA
Source organism: Microcebus murinus (assembly GCF_040939455.1). Classification (NCBI taxonomy): domain Eukaryota; kingdom Metazoa; phylum Chordata; class Mammalia; order Primates; family Cheirogaleidae; genus Microcebus; species Microcebus murinus. Next base: position 24,801,530 of record NC_134109.1, read on the forward strand.
GCTATATTTAAGATTATGAATAGAGAGATCAGAAATTTAACCTCGATTCCAGTTTTTTAAAACTTTACATGATTTCCAAGTATTTTAAGTTTTATTTTTATATATATTGAAGTGTAGACATTCATACAATAAAGTGCACATATCTTAGGCATACAGTTCTATGAAGAAATATACACTCATCAAACTACCACCCAGATCACATATAAAACTAATTTCCAGTAACGAAGAAGGCTTCCTTGAGCCTCTTCCCAGTCCATTCCTGCTTGCCAGAGATAACCATTATTTTTACGTCTATTATATCATTATATATTTTGGGAATGTAAAATGCTCCAACCATTTTAGAAAACAGTTTTCAGTTCTTCAAAAAGTGAAACAGACATACCATGTGATCCAGCAATTCTATACTTACGTAGTATACCCAACAGAATTGACAACATACGTCCTTATAACAACTTGTACATGAATGTTCACAGCAGCATTATCCATGATAACCAAAAAGTGCAAATAACCTAAATGTGCATCAACTAATAAGTGGACAAAATGTGGTATATCTATACAAGTAATGCTATTCAGCCATCAAAAAGAATAAAGTACTGATGCATGCTACCTGGATTACCCTTGAAAACATGCTAAGTGAAAGAAGGTAGACACAAAATGTAACAATATTTTATGATTCCATTTATATGGAATCATATGTCCAGAATAGATGAATTCATAGATATAGAAAGGAGATTAGGAACTTCCCAGGAAAGAGGGTCATAAGGAATGGGAATGACTGCTAATGGGTACAGTTTCTTTTAGTGGTGATGAATTAGGTAGTGGTAATAGTTGCATAACTTTGTGGATATACTAAAAATGACTAAGTTGTACGCTTTAAATGGGTGAATTTTATAGGATGTAGATTATATTTCAGTAATAACAAGAACAACAATAATAAAAGAATGAAGAGGAAAACTCAAAAGAGTTACAGTCAAATTAATGGAACAGAAATAAAATTCCAGAAAGGAATTTTCCTTACATATTTTACGTAAAAATATGTAAGGAAAAGGCCTACTGAAGAGAAGTCCTACTTAATCATAAGGTTTTGCCTTTTTATTTATTTTATTTTATTTTATTTTTTTTTTTTTTTGAGACAGAGTCTTGCTTTGTTGCCCAGGCTAGAGTGAGTGCCATGGCGTCATCCTAGCTCACAGCAACCTCAAATTCCTGGGCTCAAGCAATCCTGCTGCCTCAGCCTCCCGAGTAGCTGGGACTACAGGCACGTGCCACCATGTCCAGCTAATTTTTTCTGTATGTATTAGTTGGCCAATTAATTTCTTTCTATTTATAGTAGAGACGGGGTCTCATTCTTGCTCAGGCTGTTTTCGAACTCCTGACCTCGAGCAATCCGCCCTCCTCGGCCTCCCAGAGTGCTAGGATTACAGGCGTGAGCCATCACACCCGGCCAGGTTTTGCCTTTTTAATATACTGTTAGCTCAATATTTTTATTGAGTTTTCCCATATGTGGCTTTGTACTCTAAATATATCAGATTGCCTCACATTTATATCTTCTTCTAGAATAAATATGGAAACTGAATCTAAGGGAAGTAAAAACATTCCAAAGATCACATAGCTAATAAGTGGCACTGAGTCTCCAATTCAGGTTTAAGATTATAAGAGAAAAGAAATCCATGGTCTCTATGAGGAAATAACCTTGAAGGCCAAAAGTAGTTCTCAACCAGCCGAGGACAGTACCACCTTCCTGAGAAGCATATGGAAAAGTCTATGGGTTTGGGTTTTTTTGGTCACTGACTGGGCTTGTGGGGAGGTGCTATTGGCATTTATTGCCTAAAGGCCAAGGGTTCTAAATGTTCTGCAGGGCACTGGACAGCCTAATGACCAAGAATTGTTCTGCCTAAAATGCCAACAGCAGTCTTACTGAGAAACACTGGAAATGATTGACTGACAAATTTGCAAGCTGCCTCCTTTGAAAGATAGGGCAGAAATCCTAGGTGGAACTTGGAAAGGAGAATACAGGATGAAAGGAAGTCCCTGGGCCCACTTCTTTCCTTGGGACCCTGTGCAGACAGAGTAGAGCCAGAGAATCAAGGAGACACACACGGTGTGATGTGGGAGAGGCAGTGTTAGTCAGTGAAGGATTCCCAGTAGGTAGGTGGGTCTCAAGAGGTTGGGCTAGCATGTACCATCCATTATTTGTCATTAAAGTTACTCAGTTGTTCTTTTAAATTCCTACATTACCTAACATTTCCTTTTAATCGGTCCTACTTATACAGGAGCTAGACTAGATCATTGAGTCATGGTTAAGAGCACAATCTTTGAAACCAGAAAAACCAGGGAAGTCAAATCCTGGTTCCTCTACTTTTAAGTTACTTAACCTCTTGGGCATCAGTTTAGTTTCTCAGCTGTAAAATAACTCTTAAACATGCCTTGTTTCTAATAAAGGAGTGGTGTAGAAGCCTGTTAAGTCTGTTACTGGTATGGTGTATGAAAGATGCCGTGGTTTAAATGTTGAGCATGCAAAGGAATTTTAGGGTTTTTAAAGCCTAGGTTTGCCTGTGTCTGTTGAAAGCGTTATCTTGATTGAATCTGAGATTTCCTACCATGCAATCTATTTGCAGTTCTTAGAAATGGTGTAATAGCAACAGTTAAGTCACTCTAGTCTCCTCCTTCACATATGCCCAAAGTACTTCCAGCTGAGAAGAGATTGTTGGTCTTTGCACCAGGAATGCAAGAGAATGTTAATTTAAATTAATATAAATCAACACATTCTTCATTTGTTTATGATAAAGTATAGTGTCTTATTAAGAGTTAAGGTGGTTAGTAGTTGAGTTGGTAATATTTAGAGATGTAATAACCAAAAGCAAAATATAATTTTTCCCCAATTAGAAATTGCTTTACTGGAAAAAGGGGGAAGGGATCAAACGTTGGTTGAGCCTGGTACTGTGCTTACTTTCTTTGCCTTAAAGGGAGCCAGTACTAAAAGCTTTCATAATAACTGTGGGAATACCCTTTGAAAACATAGTTTGCATGTACTTTGATTTACCTCATATTATTATATAAATACTTGCATTAGAAGTCTTTAAGATATAAACTCTAGTTTTAGATTTCAGTGGACACACATTCTTAATATGAGTGAAATAAACATTTGGGAGTATCTGAGTTTATTTCTACTATCAATGGTAAACGTACTTAGTCATGTCCTGGTTTAAAATGTACTGAAAAAGTCATTTTTAAAAAATGCTTTTGAAGAGAAAAACCACAGGATTGAAATGTGTTTCTCTTCTCTCTGCAGTATAATCCAACAAAAGTAAAATATTAGAAAAAGTAAACTTCTAAAAGGCAAAAATAAGACCCTTAGAACAGATGATTAAAGTAAAAGATTAACAATTAAGTTCAATTCTTAAGCATAAAATATGAAATAAAAGAGATAATATTATATGAAATATCCACAGTGTGATGTTTTTGATAGTATATATTAGAACAGAACAAGGTGATGAATAGTATTCTTCCTTAATTCCTAGTTAATGTTGAAAACTGAAACCGTTCTAGGAGCTATCTATTCTGTTTGGGAGAACCTTAAACTGAGAAAATCCTTATATATCCTTATCTGGTTTGAGATTAGGACCTTTAAAAAGAAAAGGGGTTATGGAAGGCAGATTATATCAGCATATCAAGGAAATCTGAGAAGATTAGGAGCTGTGTAATGGAGTATTGTGAGTTAGGGGATCATCTCTGGATGAACATCCTTTATGTTTGTGTCCTTTGTTTTGAAAGATTTCAGTTAACACCAGAAATGTTATTTTTGAAGCTACAGATTCAAACATATTTTGTTGGTTATGGTATAAGCTATATAAAAGCTTATCTGCTAAATTGAAAATAATATTGCTATTTAAGCAGGTAAGTACATGCTATATTCTTTGAAGCATAATTCTAAGTATGATAGTTAGCACTAGTGCCATTTAAGACAAAATGCCTGCTACCTTTATATCTCTTAGCTTGTTACATAGGTCTTATCCTATTTTTTAACCAGTCCTGAGACTTCCCTCTTTTACAACTCCAGTGGTTAATAAAAGTAGTTCTCTAAATCTACTTATATTCTGTAAAGTGACCTAAGCTTATTCATATCTGGTAGTTGTCAGTAGGTAGATGATTGTGTGCTCTTTCCACCCCCACCCTTTTTAGGCTTTCTAGTTCCTTAAAGAACTATATCTAATGATGCCATCACAACCTATTGATCTTTTATATTCATTACTTCCTTCTTGAACATAAAATTTATTATAAAGAAGTTGAGGACTAAAAATGACCTATTAAAGTTATCTATGAATATTACATTTACTGAGAAATTAACTATACACTCCTTTACTTTTCTCTCTTCCATACCAAGCTGTAGCCCTTTTACAGTAGGGGTTCTAAAAATGGTTTAATTATAACAAACCATATTGAAGAAGTTCAAAAGGACAGCCACACAGTGAAGTTTATTTGTAAAGTTCAAGATAATTGGTACAGATTTTTTTTCCCCTCCAAATTGCTTTTATGCTTTTTATCACCTTTAAAAGTAAAGATTTATGTTTGAGAAGTAGGCAAGAATTCTGACCCTCTTATATTACCATCTGTGCTCTTTCTGAGGCAAGGATTAAAAACCTTTTAAGAGTTAGAATTTCTTGGCCTGGAGAGGTGGCTCACGCCTGTAATCCTAGCACTCTAGAAGGCTGAGGCAGGAAGATCTCTCAAGGTCAGGAGTTCAAAACCGGCCTGAGCAAGAGTGAGACCCGTCTCTACTAAAAATAGAAAGAAATTAGCTGCACAACTAAAAATATATAGAAAAAAAATTAGCCGGGCATGGTGGTGCATGCCTGTAGTCCCAGCTACTCAGGAGGCTGAGGCAGAAGGATTGCTTGAGACCAGAAGTTTGAGGTTGCTGTGAGCTAGGCTGATGCCAAGGCACTCTAGCCCCGGCAATAGAGTGAGACTCTGTCTCAAAAAAAAAAAAAAAAAAAAAAAGAGTTAGAATTTCTTTTTTAACAATGCTAAACTTTTTCTTTTTTTTTTCTTTTTTTGAGACAGAGTCTTGCTTTGTTGCCCAGGCTAGAGTGAGTGCCGTGGCGTCAGCCTAGCTCACAGAAACCTCAAACTCCTGGGCTCAAGTAATCCTCCTGCCTCAGCCTCCCGAGTAGCTGGGACTGCAGGCATGTGCCACCATGCCCAGCTAATTTTTTCTATATATATTAGTTGGCCAATTAATTTCTTTCTATTTATACTAGAGACGGGGTCTCGCTCTTGCTCAGGCTGTTTTCGAACTCCTGACCTCGAGCAATCCGCCTGAGTGCTAGGATTACAGGTATGAGCCACCGCGACCGCCCAAAACTTTTTCTTCTTTTAAGCCTGTTAGACCAAATATGTGCTGAAACTCTGAGAAAACCTCATAGAACTGAGCTAGCAGATTGGACTTAAATAGTAATTGGTGTTCTTTTATTAATGTTAATTGGTGTTTTATATGATATTTAATTCAAAATTGGTAACTATTATCTGTTAAAATTCAGTATCACTTCAAGAATAAGGGATAATTACTTTCCAACATGTATAAATGCCAAAGCTTACTGATTTGTGTACATTTATTTGATTATTTATTTTCCTATTAGCCTCTTTGAAATTATTAGATTGAACCATAAGAAATCACCCTTTTTAAGGCCAAAAATAGTAAAATATTGGCAGTTTGATGGTTCAGTCTGATAAGTAGTTTTAAAGGATAAGCAGACCATTTCTGTGATTCACTCTGTTCCCACCAAAATTGTTCCACCAAAAATTAGTTGACTTCTTTCTCTAGCATTGATCTTGACTCCTCTACTCAGTCTTTATTCCTCTACAATCAGTGATGATTACAGTTTTGCTGCTCAAGATAAGTTTATTGGAAGAACTACTTTGTACTTGTCTCATACTTGGCCTGTGTCTCCTTAGGCTCCTTCATGTACCCACCCCTGTCCCAGGCATTTGCCCTTGAGTGCTGGCTAAGAAATGACGGATAGATACTGTTGCCAAAAAAGGGTTAAGCTTTAAAATTTGAAAAATAGATAATTTCTTGGTATAATATAGGAAAATCAATCTGCCTCCTGCTGAATGAAAGACCTTGGAGAAGGTAATTTAACACTCTGGGCCTGTTTCTTTATATGTAAAGTGTAAATAGTATATTCTTTACCACCCACCTAAAGTAGTTAGAATCAAATGAAACTGAGCGGTTAATTGCTAAATGTAGTACTTCTTTGGGCATAACAGGGATGCTTAAATATATATTTAGGAAAGAATTCTTTTGAATCTGAACTTTATAGCTGCCAAAATGAAAGTTGATAATCTCAACTGATATCAATCAACACATAAATGAATAAACAAAATTGCAGTATATCCTTACCATAGAATACTACTCAGCAGTAATAAAGATATATAATCTGGGGATCTTAAGTACGTATTCGTAATATTTTCAATTATCTATATGAATGTTATTTTGGATATATTTTCTTCGGGACTCTTCTTGTCAGGAATAGATGGCAGTGAATGGTGCGACTAAGATTTCCACCTCCTTCTGTTAAAGAAAACTTAACTTAGATTGATAGAGCAAGCAGTGGAAAAGTTAAGGTCTAGATCTCTTAACATTTCTTCTTTTTCAGTAATTTTTCATGATTTCCTTGGAATGAAAATATTTTTCTCTTTTATTTATTTATCTTTTTTAAGAGACAGGGTCTCGCTATGTTGCCCACACTACAGCCTTGAACTCTAGGGCTCAAGCAACTCTAGGGCTGAGGCTCTAGCCTCAGCCTCCCAAGTAGCTGGGACTACAGGCACTTGGCTTTCCATTAAAAAATTGGTATATAACAATTGTACATATTTATAGGGTATATGTGATATTTTGATACATGCATACCATGTGCAATGAATGATCAAAGGGTATTTAGGATATCCACCACCTCAAATAATTTTCTTTGTGTTGGGAATATTTCAACTCTTCTAGCTATTTTGATACTACTATGCTATCAAACTCTAGAACTTAATCCTTCTATCTAACTATATATTTGTATCCATTAACCAACCTCTGTTTTTCCCCATTGCCCCACCCTTCTGTATTGATAATTAATTTTATCAATTGCTGTGCACAGACTTTTTTCTAATTTGAGCTCGATCCACAGGACACACCACCACAAGCCACACCAGTTTTACTTACATTTATTAAGGGGGAAGAGAAAAAGAGAAAGTAAGAGAAAAGTACCACAGGGGAAGAACACAAAAGAGTAATCATACCACTAGGATCCCATTATCAGCACTGGAGTTTACCATCAGGGGCAGTCTAAGGCGGCGGTGAAGGCAACACGCTAGAATATCAAGCAGGTAGGCAGCAGCACGCAGAGAAGTTGAATAGGAAGAAATGGCAGCGGTGAAAGTGGCTGAAAAGCAGCTCGGGGACTTTCTTATACTGTTTATATAGTGGTCTGAACAAAGGAAGTCTTTGGCGCCAAAAAGCCATATGCTCTATCCACGTGAGGTCCGGATCTGGCCAGGAGCCGAGGCCTGTAGTGACTGGTCTCACATATCTGTTCTGGGCATAAGCCTAGGGTAAACCTTCCTGGACAGCCCGTGATAAACGATCCTAGGCAGTCCAGGAAGTCCAGGATAAACATCCCCAGGCACATAGCTCATAGCTGTCAATTCCCATTTCCTCAAGAAGTGGCCAACTTCTCCAGGAAGTGGGTGCATACCTCAAGCCTTATAAATTTATATGACCCCAAGCAGGCCTTAATATTCTGTACCTCAGTACAGCTTCCAAGCCTCTGATAACCACGATTCTACTCTCTGCCTCCACAGCAGCTTTTTTAGCTTCCACATATAAGTGAGAACGTGTGATATTTATCTTTCTATGTGTGAATTATTTCACTTCACATTATGGCCTCCAGTTCCATCCATATTGTACAAATGGCAGGCTTATATTCTTTTTATGGCTGAATAGTATTCCATTGTGTATATATACCACATTTTCTTTATCCATTCATCCACTGATCGACACTTGGGTTGATTCCATACCTTAGCTATTGTGAATAGTGCTGCAGTAAACATGAGGGTGCAGGTATCCCTTTGATATACTCATTTTCTTTCCTTTGGATAATACCCAGCAGTGGGATTGCTGGATCGATCATATGGTACTTCTGTTTTTAGTTTGAAAAAAAATTTTTTTAACAGAGGCTAGTTGATTTGTAATAAAAAGACTAGTAGGTTTGTGATAAGAAAAAGGTAAGTTGCAAAATGATAAAGTGGATATAAGAAAAAATTAATGTATACTAACAGATAAAACTGTCAATTTTTTTAAACCGAGTTTAATGAGATATAATTTACACACAATAAAATTCACCAACTTTAAATATATACAGTAATTACATGAGTTTTGGCAAATGTAAACAATCTTATAATCATGCCACAATCCAGGTATAGAATATTTTTATCATCCCAAAAAGTCCCATCCTGCCCTCTTACTGTCAGTCCCATTCCTCACCCCAGCAACCACCAATCTGTTTTCTGTCACTACCATTGTGTCTTTTGGACAATTTCATATAAATGAATTGCTGCAGTGTGTAGTCTTTTGTGTCTGGCTTATTTCATTTAGCATCCTGCTTTTGAGATTCATCAGTGTTGTTGCCTGTATCAATCATTTGTTCCTTTTAATTTATTTCCTTTCTTTCCTAATCATGTTTCCTTTACCTTTTGAACATACAGAGCATATTTATAATAGCATTTTAACATCCTTGTCTGCTAGTACTTTGTCATTTCAGTTCTGTTTCCATTGCTTGACTTTTTATCTGATCGTAAGTCATATTTTCCTGTTTGTCTGAATGCCTGGAATTTTTTTTATTATTATTATATGTTGTGAATTTTACATTGTTGGGTTCTGTATTTTCTTGTATTCCTTTAGGTAATGTTGTACTTTGTTCTTGGAATTAATTGAACCCTTTTGAGACTAGTTTTTAAAGGTTAGGGTGGGTCCAGACCAATTTTTAGTCTACAGCCAGTATATTAATAGCTCTAAGGTGATGCCTTTCTGAGGACTCTTTAGATGCCCCATAAGATCTTTCCATTTTGGTGGGTGAAAATATTAATGCAAACTATTCCTCACTCCACAGGAATGCCAGGAATTGTTTTGTCTATTGCTTTCTGGTGGATTTTTCCCCAGCCTCTGGTAGTTTCTTCTCATACGTATGCACATGAGTACTCTTCCCAAGGTTCAAGACCTCTCTGCAGATCCCTAAAGCTCTATCTTTACACCTCCCTCCTCTTCTGTACACTATCCAATAAATTCCAGCCACCTTAGTTTCCCTAACTCTGATCTCAACTGGCAACTCTCCACTCCAGTCTCAACTGTCCTCAGTTGACAAGACTGGGTCTCCCTTCCTCATGCTGCAGCCTGAAACCCGCCTCCAGGAAGTACAGGAACAATCCAAAGTTCCAAACGTTCACCTTTTGTGTCCAGTTTTTTGTTTTTTTAAGACAAGGTCTCCGTTATGCAGGCTAGAGTGCAGTGGTGTCATCATAGCTCACTATGGACCTCAAATTCCTGGGCTTAGGTGATCCTCCCACCTCGGCCTACCAAGTAGCTGGGACTACAGGTGTGCACTTCCATGCCTGGCTAATTTTTAATATTTTGTAGAGACAGGGTCTTACTATGTTTTTCAGGCTTGTCTTGAACTCCTGGCCTCAAGCAATCTTCTTGCCTAGGCCTTCCACAGTGCTAGGTTTATAGGTGTGAGTCACTGTTCCTGGCCTTATATTTTGTCTAGTTTTTTATTGTTTAATGCAGGAAGGTAAATTTAGTCCCTCGTACTCAGTCATGGCTGGAAATGGAAGTCTCTTTTTCTACATGTAGACTAAGCATGTATTAATATGCTAGGGGAAAATAATGATACTTTTTTCATCAGTTCTCAACATACTTAAATATAATACACTTTAGTGTCTGCTTTATTCTTAAATGATGTTCTTTGGTGTTAACACTAATTAGGCTAATCTAAGCTTAAATGTGTTTCTCTGATCAACTTGAAATTGTCTGCATAGAGTATTAATTTGGGGCTATTTAGGGCCAACTTATCTAGAGTAGCTTCTCATGAGTGATGTTAGTATTCTAACTCTTAAGAACATTTATTAGCCATCTATATATCTCATTGGTTGATTAGTTTGTCATATAAACTGTATCAACGTTTGCATCTTTAAAAATATGAATTTGCTGACTTTCTAACATATATGAGAAAATTATCACAACATTTTCTTGTTCATGAGTATTCATGGTTGAGAAGACCATAAAACAGTTCTTAGCCCTTTGCAACTGATCTTTTGAATTTATTGTGTTGCTCTGTATAACAGAACAACTGTTTGGACATCTGTTCAAAGATTGACCTACCATAATGTTAGAACCTCAAATATTTAGTCACTTAGAAATTAGAGAAATGTGTTTTATTTGTGTTTTAGGGAACATGAACATAATAGGATTAAAAATAAGAGTTCAGGCTGGGTGAGGTGTCTTGCACCTGTAGTCCCAGCTACTTGGGAGGCGGAAACAAGAGAATCGCTTAAGCCCAGGAGTTTGAGGTTGCAGTGAGCTACAGTGACTCCGCTGCACTCTACCTGGAATGACAGAGCAAGACTCTTTCTCAAAAAAAAAACACAAAAAAAAACAAACAGAAAAAAGATTTTACATTTTTATAGATGCTATTGCTGTCTGGTAAGAGTTTTAAGGAAACAACATATAATAAAATAAAGCTCTTAAGAGGAAAATTTTGGGCTCTAAATGGCCTTATCTCTGGTCTTTTTTTTTTTTGAGACAGAGTCTCGCTTGTTGACCAGGCTAGAGTGAGTGCCGTGGCGTCAGCCTAGCTCACAGCAACCTCAAACTCCTGGCCTCAAGCAATCCTCCTGCCTCAGCCTCCCGAGTAGCTGGGACTACAGGCATGCACCACCATGCCTGGCTAATTTTCTATATATATTAGTTGGCCAATTAATTTCTTTCTATTTATAGTAGAGACGGGGTCTCACTCTTGCTCAGGCTGGTTTCGAACTCCTGACCTCGAGCAATCCACCCGCCTCAGCCTCCCAGAGTGCTAGGATTACAGGCGTGAGCCACCGCGCCCGGCTATTATCTCTGGTCTTATGTGTAAAATTATTTGCACAACAGCTAGTTGGAATGAATATTGAAGTTGGGAGACCTAGATTCTAGTCTCGGCTCTGCCATTTAGTACTATGTGACTATAGGCAAGTCACCACCTTTGTGAGACTCTCCCAACCTATAAAATGAAGATAATAATAAATATCCTACCTTCAAGGTATATGTGGAGTGTTCAGTGAGGTGGTATGGCTGAAATCCTTTGAAAATGCTAATGTGCCACTGATGTATTTGTTATTAAACTTATTTTTTACATTACTATGAAATGTATTAACAGCTAGAATGACAGAATATAAAGTGAGATGTATCGGCCGGGCATGGTGGCTCACACCTGTAATCCTAGCACTCTGGGAGGCTGAGGCTGGCAGATTGCTCGAGGTCAGGAGTTCAAAACCAGCCTGAGCGAGACCCCGTCTCTACTAAAAATAGAAAGAAATTAATTGACCAACTAAAAATATATATAGAAAAAATTAGCTGGGCATGGTGGCGCATGCCTGTAGTCCCAGCTACTCGGGAGGCTGAGGCAGGAGGATCACTTGAGCCCAGGAGATTGAGGTTGCTATGAGCTAGGCTGTTGCCACGGCACTCACTCTAGCCTGGGCAACAAAGTGAGACTCTGTCTCAAAAAAATAAATAAAGTGAGATGTATTTACTTACATTTATATTCCATACAATTTACTATGCAAAAATATGATGAAATGGAAGAAATGAAACATAGGACTGATTAGACAGAATGGAGATAGAGGAGATTGCTGTATTTTTTCCATTCCTTTTTCATTAACATTATTTTGTTTTCTCTCCCCATGATTTTCCAGGCAAAGAATGTGTGCAGCAGTTAGCTGAAAATACCAGATATTTCAGGAGACGCCTGAAAGAGATGGGCTTCATCATCTATGGAAATGAAGATTCTCCAGTGGTTCCTTTGATGCTCTACATGCCAGCCAAAATTGGGTATGTTTTGTTACAGAGCACAGACTAGTCTCTCATTAGACTTAAGGTCTCTGTGATATGAGACTAGGGCTTGTGTATTTTGTTATGGAAAATTGTCTTGTCCTTATTGTGTTAACCTTCATTTGGTAGATATGCCATAAATTAAATAGTGGATTCCAAATTGCAAAATATGTTAATTGTTATTCTTACTTTAAACAAACATTTGGTTTTCATACACTCTTCTAGTGGCTTGAGATAGATCAGAGAACAAAGCACAAACATACCTGTCCTTGTGGAGCTTACATTCTAGTGGGAAGAGTCAGACAAACATAATAAATAAGTAAATTATGTAGTATATTAGAATGTGTTAAGTGTTATGGAAAAAAATAGAGCAGGATATATATGGGGAGTTGAGAGTGCCCTGTGGGTAGGCAGATGGCAGTATTAAATAGGGTGGTCAGGGTGTAAGCCTCGTTGGTAAGTGAAGAAGCTGTCTTAGCAAAGACTTGAATAAGCTGAGTGAGTTAGCCATTTGGAGAAAGAAGCATCTGTGGAAAGCTCACAATGCAGGAGCATGCTTAGCTGATGGAAGAATAGCAAAGAGGTCATTAGAACTGGAGTATAGTGCCTAAGAGGGAGCAGAGGGCCCTGAAGTCAGAGAAGTTATATCAGGGTGTGTTATTTACCAGGTATGCCGATTACACCAGCTTCTTTGGTTTGTACAGGGCATACATAGTGGAAAGCCTTTTCCTGGGATAGCTTTCAATGTACTGGGGAAGTCCAGATGTTTAATGAAACCAGAAGACATTTGAAAAGCAAATGAATGATAATTATGTTGAACAAATTTAACTATATGCAAAATTGCATTGGAGATGTAGCATAAAGGAATGATCTGCTTAGTATAGGCTCGGCTCAGTAAGAAGGGCACATCTGGCCAGGCGCGGTAGCTCACGCCTGTAATCCTAGCACTCTGGGAGGCTGAGGCAGGAGGATTGCCTCAGCTCAGGAGTTCAAGACCAGCCTGAACAAGAGCGAGACCCCATCTCTACTATAAATAGAAAGAAATTAGCCAAACAACTAAAAATAGAAACAATTAGCCAGGCATGGTGGCACATGCCTGTAGTCCCAGCTGCTCAGGAGGCTGAGGCAGGAGGACCGCTTGAGCCCAAGAGTTTGAGGTTGCTGTGGGCTAGGCCGACGCCATGGCACTCTAGCCTGGGCAACACAGTGAGACTCTGTCTCAAAAAAAAAAAAAAAAAAAAAGGCACATCTTTCTGGATGGGTGAGTTTTGAGCTGGACACATAAAACATAAAATTATAAGGATCATAGGCCGGGCACTGTGGCTCATGCCTGTAATCCTAGCTCTTGGGAGGCCGAGGCGGGCGGATTGCTCAAGGTCAGGAGTTCAAAACCAGCCTGAGCAAGAGCGAGACCCCGTCTCTACTATAAATAGAAAGAAATTAATTGGCCAACTGATATATATATAAAAAATTAGCCGGGCATGGTGGCGCATGCCTGTAGTCCCAGCTACCCGAGAGGCTGAGGCAGAAGGATCACTCGAGCCCAGGAGTTTGAGGTTGCTGTGAGCTAGGCTGACGCCACGGCACTCACTCTAGCCTGGGCAACAAAGCGAGACTCTGTCTCAAAAAAAAAAAAAAAAAATTATAAGGATCATGTCTCCAGTTTGATAGAACTCATTAAAGGAGCAAATATTTTTATTTATGTTTTAATCCCCAGTGCCCACCACAGTCTGGGGCATACAGGGTACACTCAATAGATGTTTACTGAAGTGTACATGGGGGAGAAAATTAAATTAGGGAACCTGGAAGTATATAGATTCCAGAGATAGTGAGAGGAAATGTGGAAAATGTGCTTGCTGAGAGAAGAGGAATTCTGTTTTCAACACAAAGTTATATGGGCAATTAGCATTATGGCCTTCAGAGGATGTGGTGGGGAATTTTCTTCATTCCTTTTTAAATGGAATTATCATAAATAAGTTGAAGCATTATCAAATCCAATGGACTCAGTTTAGAACTCTTTGTTTAGAGAGAGTTCTGTGTAATCTATTCTACACATGTGAAACTGACTGTCTACATCATAATTAAGAAAGATTTAGAAAAAGTGAAGAAGAATTACAATAAAGCGCTAGACTGGGAGCTTGTGCAGCAGATACAGAGTACTCAGGTTCATCTTGACACAAAGGAGTTATGTTGAGGAAGATGTGCAGGTACAAGTTAAAATGTGTTGTAGAGATAAGATACAGATTGGTTGGGCATGGTGGCTCATGCCTGTAATCCTAGCACTCTGGGAGGCCAAGGCAGGAGGATCCAGGTTAGTTTTGAAGCCTCTGAACCACTATCAGGGACACTTTTAAGGCTATACTTACAAATCTCTTCAGACAACCCCTACTGAAATTGGTCTCTGCCAACTATATTCTTTCACCTTTGCGAAGGATACCATGTGGGAAAAGACCACCTCAAGACTGAATAAAAAATGTTTTGATGAATTTTAACTTTAAAAGCAGTTCATTCAGGACAGCAGGACCTTTGTAATGTATGCTTTGTCACTCTTTCTGGTTTCTTCTCCATGTTTTCCCCTTTGTAGCGCCTTTGGACGGGAGATGCTGAAGCGCAACGTTGGTGTAGTTGTGGTGGGATTTCCTGCTACCCCAATTATTGAGTCCAGAGCCAGGTTTTGCCTGTCAGCAGCTCATACCAAAGAAATACTTGATACTGTAAGTAGATGCTTTCACCTTGGTATAAATAGGCCTTATGTTAAAAGGGCCTGTATGTCAAATAAAAGTAATCACATGTTGATCCTGATGTTCTTTGAGCACTTAAGATATATTTACTGGTAAGACAGAGGAAGTGGTACACAATGCTACTGAAAACATTACTGTTTAATTTTAAAAATGCAAAATCCTTAGCATCACCTACCAGACCCAACATCATCAGAGCTCTGGAGAATTTTCCAGCTTCATCTTGTTCCACTGTATCCCTCATTATAGACTCTATAACTATACAATTATCTTTCTACTTTAAGCTTTTTCGTATATTGTTCTAGGTGTAGAATTTTTTCTCTTGATTCTTCTCTCCCCTTTGTCTAGCTGACTGCTACTCATTCTTCACATTTCCACTTAAAGGACTTCCAAACCTTCTTGCTGTGTATTCCCCTGGAATCCTGAGATGCCCCTTAGTAAATTCTTCACACCTATAATTATTTAATGGCAATCTTCTCCATTAGATTAATCTTGAGGATAGGGACTAAGTCTGTTTTGCTCATTCCGTATCCCTAACACCCACCACAGTGCCAGGCATCTAGTTGGGGCTCATCATTATTACTGAATTGTTTGTGAGCTCAATATAGTCTCATCTCTTAATATGCTATTGTTTCACATCTAAGATTTCAGACTTTAAGTAAGTATTGCCTTCTAGGAGTTTATAAAGCTTTTTAGAACATGACATTTCCATAAAATTAGTTCCATTAATTCATTGGAGAGCTACTAATTTAAAAGGATGTTATGAGTGCTTGTTTTTAAAAGTGCATTATAACAATTTGATTGACAATTTACATTTCTGAACAGCTGAAGACTTTTGACTTTTCTTCCTTATTTCTACACAGCAAAATTTCTACAAGTATGAGTATATTCCTTTTTTTTCTTTAAGTTGTGTTAACACTTACCATCAGATCTATCCTTGTAACAATTTTTTTTAAGTATACAATGCAGTATTGTTAAATATAGGCACAATGTTGTGTTTTATGAGTGTATTCTTAATCACATTTTGATGTCATCAAATTGGATTCAGTGTTTTTGATATTGTATCTTTCTCTTTTTCATTATTTTAATTATGCCTTTTTTCTTTTCTTTTCTTTTCTTTTTTTGAGACAGAGTCTTGCTCTATTGCCCCAGGTAGAGTACAGTGGCATCATCGTAGCTCACTGCAACCTCAAATTTCCAGTCTCCCAGAATGATAGGATTATAGGCATGAGCCACCACACCCAGCTGCCTTTCATATTTTTTAAAAGAGATTTTCCCATTTCTCAGAAACCTTACTGGTGAATTTCTGCGATTTTTTTTTTAACTCAGTGATTTTAGCTTTTCTTTCTATTCTGCTCTATGTGGATGTTTAGGAGTTTCCACATGCCTTTTTAAAAATATCTGTGTCATTATATGTAGTGTCTATAGTAATTCACTGTGTCTTCTGACAGTAACTTTGATTCCTGAGAACTGTACACATTCAAGAAAAGATTTAGATTTAACCAGGATGTCTACACAGATTTCTGTTGCCAAAAACTATATTTGTCAATTGAGAATCCTAATCCTTTTCATAAGATCCACTTTGAGGGATTGTTGGACTTTGCCTTCCATTTGTTTTGTTTTGTTTGTTGTTGTTTTTGGTTTTTTTGAAGCATAAAGTACATTTTTTGAAATCATGGGTTTGTTAAAGTTATTTTGTCTTACAATGTTTTAAGGAACCAAACATTAACTAGACCATTATGAGATGCAAACTAATTTTCATTTAATAACGGGCACTGTCTGATTCTATATATAGAAAATGCCATAGAATCCACACAAATACTGCTAATAAATGAATTCAGCAAAAGTAGCAGAGTAAAATATCAGCACACAAAAATGAGTGGTTTTATACACTAGTAATGAACAAATAAAAAAAGGAAGTTAAGAAAATTTTATTTACAAATTTATTTTATTCTTTATTCAAAAGAATAAAGTACCTAGAAATCAATTTAACCAAGAAAATCTTTCCCTTGTATACTGGTTAAATTTATAGTTGTGTATACATTTAGATTTATATACTAAAAACTGTAAAACTTAGCTGAAACAAGTTAAAGACTTAAATAAATAGAAAGACATCCCATGTTCATGGATTGGAAGATTTAACATTGTTAAGATGACAGTATAGCAATCTACAGATCCAAAATCTGCTGCCCACCTGACAATTTCTTAGTCACTAATGAGCTCATTATGTCTTAGATAGACTCTATTATGTCCTAGATTGTCTCTGGAGCTGAGGCCCATTAGTTCCACAGTCAGCTTTAGACCCACTAGTTAATATCCGTAGGCACTTGCAGAGTGAATAATTTGAAGGCTGGGATATGCCATTTATTGAAAACCGTATTATATGACCTGTGTTAGGTGCTTCCTAATAAGTGGCAAAAATGACTTAGAATCTATAATTCCAAAAATTTTGTTCTCTTCCTTGGATTTCTCTTAGAGGCATCTGGGGCTTAGGGTTTTCCAGTCCTTACATTAAATTGTTTCTGAGGAATTCTGAACACATATCCCTTTTCTTATATATATTGGGATCCTCTATTTTGACTCCGTATGCTGCTTTTGGGAAAGGTTCACTCTGTGAACTAACATTTATGATCCATGCACTTTCCTCTTCAACTAAGAGTTTATTAACAACAACAACAAATACATATAAGAAACGATGTAAGGCCGGGCATGGTAGCTCATGCTTGTAATCCTAGCACTCTGGGAGGCTGAGGCAGGAGGATCACTCAAGGTCAGGAGTTCGAGACCAGCCTGAGCAAGAGCGAGACCCTGTCTCTACTCAAAATAGAAAGAAATTAATTGGCCAAATAAAAATATATAGAAAAAATTAGCTGGGCATGGTGGCGCATGCCTGTTAGTCCCACCTACTCAGGAGGATGAGGCAGAAGGATTGCTTGAGCCCCAGGAGTTTAGGTTGCTATGAGCTAGGCTGATGCCATGGCACTCTAGCCCAGGCAACAGAGCGGGACACTGTCTCAAAAAAAAAAAAAAAGAAACCATGTAAGGATTACCTCTAGCAAGTAGGACTAGCATCACAATCAGGAAGAGACTTTTCATTTCATACCTTTCTTTAGTGTTAGACTTTTTTACAAGAAACATATTTACTCTGAAAAATAAAAGAGCAATTTTTACAGAAAAGGAAGAAAGCTATACTAAGATCATTAGAGTTGTAATAGGAAAACAAGATAATCTCTCCAGGTTAGGACTGTAGAGTTTAAAACAGGCCCTGAGTTCATATCCCAGCCAGTCCTTTCCTTGCTGCCTCACCTGTGCCGTGTCTGTTACCCCCAGAGTCTCCTTCTGATCACTTACACTTTTTCTTACTAAGTCTGCACAGCAGCCCACTTGGGGACTTTCTTAATCCTGCAGCTCACACTTCTCATCAATTCTGGGGATATATGTAGTGTGGTAATAGAACAAGTACTGAAGTAAAAAAGGAGAAATGGCAAATTATAGCTGGTTTGGCAAGTTAAAGGTGCATATTCCTTTTTCTACCAAGCGTTATTATGCTTTGATGAATTATACCCTACATACCTGGCTATTCATAACCCATTATTCATTCATGGTCAGCATGAAGGCCTTATTCAGAAAGCAGCTCTTTCCACAGCTGTATCATGGTCTGATCTGAATAAACGTACTAGACATGATAAGTCCCACCAAAGGATAACCTTGCCATGATTGTTTTTAGCAAATAAAGCACCAGGAATGCCTGCATTCTACTGGCTCTGACTGACCTCGACTTTGTCTTGTGTGTTTTAGGCTTTAAAGGAGATAGATGAAGTTGGAGACCTACTGCAGCTGAAGTATTCCCGTCATCGGTTGGTACCTCTACTGGACAGACCCTTTGACGAGACTACATATGAAGAAACAGAAGACTGAGCCTTTTTGGTGCTCTCATATAGGGACTCTCCCTTACCCAGGACAGTGTGTGGCCTTTCTGAGCCAGTTCCAGGAACCACACTTCTGGGGCCATCTCATGTGAAAGACATTTCTTCAACTACTGAAGGTGGCCACCACCACTCTAAATGGCATTCTGTAAATAGTAAAAAACTGCTTCACATCCTTCTTTTGCGAAATCTCACCTTTAAAAATGAAGGTGACTCACTTTGCTTTTTTGTCCATTAAAAAAATGTTTTATTTTATAACTACTCTACTTGTGAAATCATGCTCACTCACCCTAGCCTGTCTCTGGCTGACCACCCAGGCCAATCCCCTGTCCCAGCCACCTCGCAGACTTGGACCCAGCAGGAGCTACTGCCAGCCTGGCTCCACAGCTGCGAGACTCCCCAGCCCTCCTCCCTTGGGAGCAAGTGCCTTCCACTCACTTCCCATCCAGGTCTCAGAGGTTGCCAACCTTGGAATCCTCATTTAGCCAGTCAAGTAATCAACCAAAGTTGTCTCCCTTTAATCTTAAGTTTAGCCTTTTAAGAAAAACAGTAAATGATAACATTGCTGAAAGGCTCATTATGTAACTCCCTCTGGCCAGGGGCCTCCCAAGGCTTTGGTCTTATTCCTTTCTCTTCTGGTCTCCAGATGATTTCTTCCTTTACCATCAAATATTTCTTCATAATGGTCACAGTCTGAGAGTATGGTCCATATTCTGGGTTCTTCCCAAGCTCTAACCCTAACACATCCCATCCCCTATTTAAAACACTTACTGTTTTAAAAGCACCCGCATCCCACCCTGGTCAGTCCTCTGTGGTGAAGCTGACTCTCACATCTCGCTATTTTGAGTACAGAGTTGCTCTGTAGAGTGATGTGCACTCGTGGTGGGTGAGGGTAAGGGGCAGTGTGGAAAGAATTGATTACTACTTGCAGAGAGTCTATGGCTTAGGTTTCTTACTGCTTTCTACTTTTCAAAATTATGACAGCCTCTGCCTGGCTGTGGGTCCAGATTAGGATTTAAACTGATAAAGGAAAATGATAGTGAATCCTCTGCTCAGAAATCATTTATCATGTTCCTATTTAAGGATTACAGTTATTAGCCCTTTTAGAAGCTGACCCACTTCAATATTATTCTTCTGAATGCTAGTTCTCTTTTCTTCTTGATGTCCTAAGATAATTTTAATCTGGCATCTAGGGTTAGGGTCTTCCTGACTTTCCATTATGCATTGTTTTTTCTTTTCTGAGAAATTCTGAATACATAGATATCTTTCCTAAACTCGGATCCCTCTATTTTGACTTTGTTTTCATACTATAACCAGGTAAGGGGACTTATTTCCGAGAGCTTTATATTGCTTGACCAAAGAACAATCTGAAAATCACCATTTTAAAGTTCTTATTTTTTCTGTTGAACCAAAGTTTAAATGAAAAGAACTTTTGGCTTTATTATACCCAAGATTAGCCTGTCTTTTAGTAGCTATCAGGTATTATAGGGGAAGGATTGAGAATAGAATGGAAAAACAATGTGAGAAACTCCTTTTACACATCTCTATTTTTGAAATTGTTCCATTTATTGGTAAAGATTCTCAATCCAGATTCTCCTGGGCATCTTGTCATCATCTGTGGTATGTTTGTGCAAATACATGTAGAGGATGTAAGCAATATTATTAGTTGTGAAGTTTTGTTTTCATGTCTTAAGCTATCTTTGGTCACTCTCAGCTTCTGAGAGCATTAAGCCCTTGAGATATTCCAAGGTTTTATTTTATTTTTTTAAAGAACAGAAAAGGGTGAATAAAAGAACTAAGGAGAAATGCAGGGACTATATTTAGCATGTACAAGTTAAAGTAAAAAAGATTATGGTAATAAATAAGCAATCCTATAAAATCAAATACATTGCGAAACTTTCCTGCACATTTAGCTCCCCACCATAGAATCCCACTGGAATTCCAGATAGCTTTTGCACTGCAGTTACTATTTAATGATGTAGGTGTAGGGTTTGCAAAAGTCATAAACTTTACGCAATGAACTTACCCTGCTAGTCTTTTTATTTTGGCTTGCATGAAGTCACTGCAAATTAAAATATCAGTCAGTATGGGCATTTAAAAACATGTATCACTTTGTTGGTGCAAAGTTATTTCAGGATAAATGCAATTAAGTTATACATTTATTTTGAAGAGACAAAACTCCTGTGATCTATCCAGGACCTCTGTACTTTCTAGAGGACAAATGTTCTGTATACATTATACATGGCTGGTTGTCTCTTCTTGAAACTGTAATATAAATCTAGGGTCCAGTCATATCATAGATGTAATTATTTCCCCAAGTACTTGGGGAAATACAAATGTATATAAATATAGTCTTTGAGAATAAATAGAAATCTGGGACATACAAGTATTGTTTAGTACACAGTTTAACATGGCCTGATTTGAGAATCTGATGGTATTCAAACAGGTATTAGGTAACCATTACTACCAAAGCTGAGTCAACTGATAGAGTTGTGACTAATCCTTATCACTTTTATTTAACATTGTCCTTATCCATTTCAGGTTTATAAGACCTTTCTCAGTAGATCAAATCAGAAACAGGAAATTTGTAGCTAGGGGATATCAAAATCACATACAAAAGATCAAGTAGCAGTTTTCCTCCCATCTTTAAAAGCTTTAACTGAGGAGGGGCAAGGACTCTGGAGCACTTTCTTAACTTTTTGCTTTGCTTTGAGAAATTCTTCCCTTTAACAAAAGAGTCTGTTCTCCAGAACTCCAAAGTACTGCTTGCTTATTTGAAGAATCCAGCCATCTTAGTCCTTTAGTCAGTTTCTTAAATTTTCATGATAGGGTGAGGATTTCAGATGATCAAAACAGGATTTTTTCCTCATATGTTCATGTAAGGTGAACATAAACATCCTACACAACTACTGAGGGCTCTGTGTTGGCCCCATGTCCTTTCAGAGACCAAGGGATGCTTCCAATGATTTGTCTCTATAGTCCTGCCCTCCTTTATTTGTCCGTCCTTCCTCTACCTTCCAATTCTTGATTTTTACAATTCCAACTCTAAAGAAAACTGTTCTAAATGATGGTGTCGGGCTTTGAGGATTGGCAGATTGACACCCTGGTTCTCTTTGTACATGCTGCCTTACATTTCAGGAGGAGGCTGGGAACTTTTATTTCTTCCCTACTTAATGGAGCCTACATCTAAATTTCTTCATTAGTTTGGTCTAGCTGAATTTTCTAGTGTATGATACACTTTGCTTCCTTCCTATTAGTAAAAACCAGGAGGAAAAATGACTTACATAGAGAGGCCTCCTGACTTCTCAGGGAAGGGGGAAAAAAAGTGGTGATACCTACCACTACCTCCCTGTTTTTCCCCCCTTTTCCAAATTGATGAGGAGCTCTGCTCCCCAGTGATCCTGGATTGGGCAACAGTGGAGAACTGCTGGTCATGTGTAGGCTGTGAAGAAAGAGAATGTGGGTAATTCTTGTTTCTTAAGAATTTGTAGGGCTGTGGCAGATCTACCTAGAGAATGTTAAGTACAGTTCTCTTATATGAAGAATTGCTGTGACACAATTCCCAGGGTGTCTTTCCTCTCCTGATGTTCTGGGTAAGCTAAAATGCATTTTAATCTCTACTTGTTATAACCATGTGGTTGGGAAAAGAGGGGAGAGTAGTGGTTTTCCTTCTGTCTACGTTCATTAAGATCATGAATAGAGCATTTCACAGAGGTAAAACAAGCCTAACCCAAAGGAGTCGTGAAAGGGGGGAGGTATGAAAATCAAGGATTCTTTTTGGCTGCTGAGCCAAGAACCTATAGTTTTTTGTTCTGTTTTTTTTCTGGCAGTCCCAGAACCTATAGATGTGCTGCTACCTGCTTAACATGGATACTTAGTGCTCAGCAGGCATCTTAACCCATTAAGCCAGTTAATCACAATACCTTCCATGTGGAGAAGTGCATGTCCCTTTCTCTTCTCAGCTTTATCCACATGAAATGCATGCCTGCCCAGATAGCTGAATTAGAGTGCTGGCTTCCTCCCTTATCACACAGAAGAAATGCTAGGACTAGCCAATGATCCCCTTGCTTTAATTGTATAGAAAATGCTGCTGTTCCTTTTGTCATTTCCAGTAACTTCTGTTTTCCAAGCAGTTTTTGCTATAGATTCTTTTCTAGGGAGGAACCAAAGGGACTAGTTTATTCTAGTCTTCTCTGTTGAGTCTGGAAGTATCACATTCACAGTCCACCCTTGGGAGTAGCTTGTTGCGGGGAGCTGTGAACAAAGTTTTATTTACTACATAGTGCACATGATAAATGGCCTTAAACTGTGATTCTTTCTGGTATGATGAGTTATAACAAACTGACCATAAAGAATGCAGTGGCGGCCAGGCGTGGTGGCTCACGCCTGTAATCCTAGCACTCTGGGAGGCCGAGGCAGGTGGATCGCTCGAGGTCAGGAGTTTGAAACCTGCCTGAGCAAGAGTGAGACCCTGTCTCTACTATAAATAGTAGTGGCCAACTAATATATATAGAAAAAATTAGCCGGGCATGGTGGTGCATACCTGTAGTCTCAGCTACTCGGGAGGCTGAGGCAGGAGGATTGCTTGAGCCCAGGAGTTTGAGGTTGCTGTGAGCTAGGCTGACGCCATGGCACTCACTCTAGCCTGGGCAATGGAGTGAGACTGTCTCAAAAAAAAAAAAAAAAAAAAAAAAAAGAATGCAGTGGCTCTGAAACTGCAATTACTATGTTCTTAATGAAGCAATACCCAAAGCTTTGTTCTTTTGGAGCAGTTGTGGGGAGATTTGAATGAAAGGTACAAATTAGAACAGTACCCTGATCTTGTACTTTCTAAGTGTCCTGCCTTGTCATCTGCATGGATAAGTGAATCCTTCTATGCACGAGGAGACTCAAGCCAACTCGGTCTGCTTTTTCCAACACAATTCCCAGGTTTCTTGTACAAAGCCTAGTCGCCTTGGCCCAGGTCTTCCAAGAGAGTGGGGGACATGTCACTGACTAGGGTGGGATGGTGTCTTTACCCTTAACATTTTATCTTATAACCTCAGTGATGTTAAGCCAGTGGTTGGAATTATAAAAAGCATCCTTGCTGGTTCTTCACAGGACACTAGAAGTCACCTGTCACTTCAGGCAGCATGCCCACATGGTCTGGATGATCCGTCTCTGTGTCAGGCAGCTAACAGTAAGAGAAGGGGAAAGAGACAGAACAGGAGAGCAGTAGCTTATGGGAGAGCTGACATCTTATTTTGTTGACCCTTATTTTTCCACTGACCAAGTTACCTGTAAACTGGAATTTGCAAGGGGTGCTATGATGATAACTCCTTTCTGTTGCTGTAGTGTTCATATAACCTGGGAAATTAGAGAAGGGGAAGTGTAAATAAAAATGTAACAATTTCAGTAATGTGATAAAATGTTACTCTCCCTTATCCCTGTCTTCCCAGTTTTGCCAGATTATTTTTATTTTTATTTTTTACTTTGTGGGATGACTGTGAAGCTATAAATAGTGGGTTGGGGTAGGTGTATCAATTTTGAGAGTGCATGTTATAATAACTGAAGGGGAATTACTTGAGATGACTTAAAAATCATCCCATGCAAATACATTGTTTTGCTCTAATAAAATATTCAGAAAGATCCATTTGTGTTTATTCATTCAGTCAATAAATACTGAGTGCTGTCTCTGTGCCCGGCAGTTCGCTAGGCATTACCAATAAGAACAAAGAACAGATATGGTTCCTACTTTCTAGTAAACAAATAAGCACACAAACCTATATGTCATTTTACAGACTGCTAAGTGCTATGGAGGACAAGTAAAGAAGAGTGGTAAAAGATCATAACCAGTATCTTGTTTAGATAGGGATGATAGAGAAAACTTTTCTGAGGAAGGAGGGTCAGAAAGAAAGTTAGTGTGGTTGGAGCTCAGTAAGCAAAGGGGAGAAGGGTAAGATGTGGCTGGCAAGGAGGTGGTAGAGGCCAGCAGCACGGGGTTGCTTGTAGGTCGTGGTGAGGTGCTTCTCTTGTGCAGGGGAAACCAGTGAAAAATTTTAAGCATTGAAAAAGATAAGCCCAGGCTGGGCACGGTGGCTCACACCTGTAATCCTAGCACTCTGGGAGGCCGAGGCGGGTGGATTGCTCGAGGTCAGAAGTTTCTAAACCATCCTGAGTAAGAGCGAGACCCTGTCTCTACTATAAATAGAAACAAATTAATTGGCCAACTAATATATATAGAAAAAATTAGCCAGGCGTGGTGGCGCATACCTGTAGTCCCAGCTACTCGGGAGGCTGAGGCAGCAGGATTGCTTGAGCCCAGGAGTTTGAGGTTGCTGTGAGCTGGGCTGACGCTGAGGCAACAAAGCGAGATTCTGTCTTAAAAAAAAAAAAGAAAAGAAAAAGATAAGCCTTGCTGGGTATGGTAGCTCATGCCTGTAATCCTAGCACTCTGAGAAGCCAAGGTGGGAGGATTGGTTGAGCTCAGGAGTTTAAGACCAGCTTGATCAAGAGTGAGACCCCCTTTCTACTAAAAACAGAAAAAATTAGCCAGGCGTGCTGATGTGTGCCTGTAGTCCCAGCATCTTTGGGAGGCTGAGGCATGAGGATCGCTTGAGCCCAGGTTTTGGAGGTTGCAGTGAGCTATGATTGATTACACCACTGCACTCTAGCCAGAGTGACAAAGCAAGACTCTGCCTCCAAAACCAAAAAAAAACCCTAGTCTGTTTTTTTGCAGACATTGACAAGTTGATAAAATTTATATGGCCGGGCGTGGTGGCTCACGCTTGTAATCCTAGCACTCTGGGAGGCCAAGGCGGGCGGATTGCTCAAGGTCAGGAGTTCAAAACCAGCCTGAGCGAGACCCTGTCTCTACTATAAAAATAGAAAGAAATTAATTGGCCAACTAATATATATATATAAAATTAGCCGGGCATGGTGGCGCGTGCCTGTAGTCCCAGCTACTCGGGAGGCTGAGGCAGGAGGATTGCTTGAGCCCAGGAGTTTGAGGTTGCTGTGAGCGAGGCTGACGCCACGGCACTCACTCTAGCCTGGGCAACAAGCGAGACTCTGTCTCAAAAACCAAAAAAAAAAAAAAAAAAAAGATAAAATTTATATGGAAATCCAAAGGACCTAGAATAGTCAAAATTTTGAAAAAGAACTTATACTATCTGATTTCAAGAGTTTCTATTAATATAAAGCCAACAGTAACCAAGACAGTGGTGTGCATTGGCATTAGGGTAGTCACATAGATCAATAAAACAGAATAAAGAGTTCAGAGACCCACACACATATGGTCAGCTGATTTTCAACAAAGATGCCAAGGTAATTCAGTGGGCAAAGTAATTATTTCAACTAATTGTGCTGCAACAACTGCATATCCAGATGGGGGGAAGTGACCTTCAAGCCTTACCTCACAGAATATATAATAATTAATTCAAAATAAATCATAGACCCCAACACTAAAACTATAAAACTTCTAGGAGAAAATAGAAAACAAAATCTGTGACTTTAGGTTAGGAATGATTTCTTAGGACACAAAGAACATGACTCTAAGAGAAAAAATTGATAAACTAGACTCAATCAAAATGAAAACCTCAAAAGATTGAAAAGCAAATCACAGATAAAATATTCACAATACATATGCAGAATATATAAAGTCTGCTCAACAAAATATGTAAAAGATTTGAACAAACACTTCACAAAAAGAGGTATACTAATGTCCAATAAGCACATGAAAAAATGGTCAACATCATTGCATGCAAATGAAAACTACAGTAAGATTCTACCACCACTCCCACTAGGATAGCTAAAATTAAAACCGATTACAGTATCAAGCACTGGCAAAGATATGGAGCAACTGAAACTTGCAAAGTGGTACAGCCACTTAAGAAAACAATTTGGCTTTTTTTTTTTTGGCAGCAATTCCACTCATGGGTATTTACCCAAGAGAAATGAAAGCATGTCTACCCCAGGACTTACACTTGAGTATTTGTGGCCATTTTCTTCTTAATATTATAGGTTCAAACTGGAAATAACTCAGAAGCTGTCATGGTGAATGAATAAACAACTTGTCCATATGCTAGAATATTACTCAGCAATGAAAAAGAACAAATTATTAATACCTATGATAAGATGGATGACGCTCAGAACATGCTGAAAGACACCAAACACAAAATAATACACAAATATAACTCCATTGATATGAAATTCTAGAAAAGGCAAAACTAACCTATGGTGACAGAGTGGGATTAGTGGTTGCTGGGAGTCAAGGGTCGGGAGTGGGGTTTAACTATACAGAGAGACTATTAAAAAATAATTTTCAAAACAGTGTAAAACCATGACTCTTATGGATATAAAAATGAATACATGTTAAAGATTTTATTTAACTTATTAATGAGGAAACTAGTAAGAATATTAAAACCAGTTCAAAGGAGAGATACTGAAAAACAAGTATTTATAGATCAGGAATACTGAAATGAAGGCAAAACTGCTTTCTTCCATTCTGGGAGAGAAGTCAATTGAATAGAACAGGACAGAATTTGCATTTTTTTTTTTTGAGACGGGCTTGCTTTGTTGCCTAGGCTAGAGTGCAGTGGCATCATCAGAGCTCACTGCAACCTCAAACTCCGAGGCTGAAGTGATCCTCCTGCCTCAGCCTCTTGAGTAGTTGGGACTACAGATATAGGCCACCAAACCCAGCTAATTTTTGTAGAGATGAGGTCTTCCTATTTTTGCTCAAACTGGTCTCAAACTCTTGGCCTCAAGTGATCCTCCCACCTCTGCCTCCCAAAGTGCTGGAATTACAGGCATGAGTCACCCCACCTGGCCCAGAATTTACATTTCTATTAACAAGAATTATTTTGGGCCGGGCGCTGTGGCTCACGCCTGTAATCCTAGCTCTTGGGAGGCCGAGGCGGGCGGATTGCTCAAGGTCAGGAGTTCAAAACCAGCCTGAGCAAGAGCGAGACCCTGTCTCTACTATAAATAGAAAGAAATCAATTGGCCAACGGATATATATATATAAAAAATTAGCCGGGCATGGTGGCGCATGCCTGTAGTCCCAGCTACTCGGGAGGCTGAGGCAGAAGGATCACTCGAGCCCAGGAGTTTGAGGTTGCTGTGAGCTAGGCTGACGCCACGGCACTCACTCTAGCCTGGACAACAAAGCGAGACTCTGTCTCAAAAAAAAAAAAGAAAAAAAAAAAAAAAGAATTATTTTGCTTTGCCACCAGTTACCTACAACCTGCGAAGTAATAGCTCAGACAATAAAAGATAACCTGAAAGGATTTACTGTATGTAGACAATGCACAGTTTTCCACTGATGCAGTTTTTTCCTGCAACACACTCAAGGAAATTGGAATGAAGTGAAGGTTCTATAGCATGATTGTGGCAGTGGTTACATGGATTTATACACCTGTCCAAACTTACTGAATTGTACAATTAAAATGGATGTGTTGTATCATATGTAAATTAGACCTCAGTGAAGATGATTAAAAAAAGAAAAAGATAATCAGCTTCATGGCTGGGTGAGAACAAGAGTGGGTACAGCAGAACCAACTAGGCTCTTACAATATAGCATTCCCCGGGGAGAGGTTTGGTGGAGTCCAGTGGTAGTGACTGACACAGAGATAGCTACTCAAGAATGAACAAACTTGGCTGGGGTGGTGGCTCATGCCTGTAATCCTAGCACTCTGGGAGGCCGAGGCAGGCGGATTGCTCAAGGTCAGGAGTTAGAAACCAGTCTGAGCAAGAGCGAGACCTCGTCTCTACTATAAATAGAAAGAAATTAATTGGCCAACTAATATATATAGAAAAAAAAAAGAATGAACAAACTCATTATTTTCCAAAAATGTGTTGAAAAGACAAAATACTTGGCTGAATGTGAAAATACTTTTACAAAAAAAAACCCCAAAATGAAAAAGAACAAAGTGTCTCACCCTTAGTCTAGTAAATTTAATGTAATGTAGCAGATGCTCAAAAACTAGGTTTCTTTTGGCTAACATTCGAGTGTTTGCCAGGTACCAGACATCTTACTAAGCTGAACCTTATGAAATTGCCAATATTCAACCTTTTATCCAGAACATGGTAACTTCACATAGTTCATCCTAATAAAAACATTTGACAAGGTCAGGGCCCAAGAAGTACTGAGTTCTAGACACTTCTCAAGGAAGATGTAGAGGGAGCAGAAGCCTTTCAGTATTTCACACGTTTACAGGAAACTATACAAACTGTTGACTTATAGGAAGACAAGGCAGATTTTTTTGTTTTTGATGCTCATGTCCACATTCCATGGCCTCTTTCCTAAGTTTTCTCCTCACACTCATGGGGTAGGTAACCCCCTCCAACACACACACCTTTATAGGTGACAACAGCACAGAGGCCAAGTAACTTGGCCGATAATTTTACCTACTTAGTAAAGGGTAAAAGCAGCATTCAGGTCCCAGTGGCCGACTCCAGATGCAGGCTCAAAACAGCCCTGAGGCTGTGCTCTCGGGAACAGGAGTAGTATTGGAAAACCGCACACTCCCCTGTCCCCAGAGTAAAACTCTGGCTCCAGCCAGACCCCAACAGTGCTACACCAATGGCTGGGCTTTCTGGCCATCCTCTTCACCACCTCCAAGGATCCCATGCCCTGAACCCTGAGTCAGCCCTTGTGCTCCTTCCTTCAGGTGGCCCCTGGGTGGCATCTCCCTAAAGCCTTCCACTGCTCCTCACTGCCCTGCCCGCACCCCTCCACCTGTCCTATGTCGCTGGGCTCACACTGGCTAACCGCCCCCTCCCTGCCCCTCGGAGTTTCTGATCTTTCCCACAAAGGTTTTATTTCAGTCACTCATAGGAGGCCATTATGCTGACCCACGTGGCCTAAGCGGGAGGATCCAGGACAAAATTAGGTGACACCCAGCTACCTGGCAGGATGGCCTGACCACTCCCCACAAACGTGTCTCCCTGCTGTCTTTCTGGGACTTCATCTTCTATCCCCGAGCCTCAACTTTCTCCCGGCTTCGAAAATGCGGGGAGAGCTCGGAGGAAACTGGGTGCAGAGCGGCGGGCGCTGGGTCAGGGCCTGTCCTCGGGCCTCCACCTCAAGTAGCGGAGTTGCAAGAGCTTTGGGGGAGTCGCTTCCAGGCTTCCTCCCCAAACAAACCTACCTCGATGCGCAAATAAACATTTGCCCAAGGTCCGAAGATCTCGTCGCTCGCCCACTGGCCTCGCGCACAAGGCCCTGCCAGGCCGGGTCGCAGTCGCAGCGCCGTCGGGGAAGCGGAGGTGGCTCCCGACGCCCGGCCGCGCGGGAGTCGCAGCGCAGGGCTGGAGAGCGCCGGGTGGCAACGTCCCCGGAGCAGAAATTCGCTAGAGGCTGCGACGGCGACTACGGCAGGAACTGAGGACGAGAGGCGGCAGATAAAAAGGAGCCCCCTGCTGGGCCAGGGCGTGCCCAGGAGCGCCCAGGAGCCACCCCTGAGGAGGGCGGGGGGCCATCCGGTGCGCCCACCAGGAGAGTGGCGCGGGCGCCCACGCGGCGCTGGGGCCCCAGAGGGTGTGCGAGTGCGCGCCCCTCCGTCCCGCGCGGCCGTCCGGACGCCCCTCTCTAGTCCCCGGCGCTGGCGCGGCCCGGAGCACGCGAGGCGGGCGCACACAGGCGGGCCACGCGGGGGCGCGGGGGCGCAGACGATGCGTCCACCCCCCGGCCGAGCGGGGCTGCTCCTCGGCGTGGCGCTGCTGGCGGCGCTGCTGGCCGCGGCGGGAAGGCTCCCCCTGAGGGCGCCGTGAGGCTGGCGGAGGTGAGGGGGGGTCCCGCTCCGTGCGCTTGGCCGGGAGATCTGGGATTGCTGCAGCGGGCCAGCCTGGGGAGAAGTGTCACTTCCGTGCCGGGTGAGGTGCGCCGACACTCTACAGGACCCGCTCCCCCTCCCTCGCCCTGAGCGAGCCTCGCCTGCAGCCGCCCTGGCCAGGTGCGCTCGCCGGAGAGGAGAGGCGCGGGTGCCAGAGGAAGGCGGCGCTCCGCAGAGTGGCAGGCTGGGGCTGCCGACGTTCCGTCAGTCACAGACGCCCGTGGGGGGCACCTGAAACAAGCCCAGGTAGAGTGGGGTTCTCCAGCTGCTGGGTGGCAGGGGCTGTCCAGAGACTCCTACATTGTTCTGTGCCTGGAAAATCAGAAGGCGTCACTAAGATGTGGGGGGGCGCTTTCCTGGTGGCCTGTGGGTGGGCCGTCGGGGTACAAACCAAGAATGAGATGGAAGAGTGGTTTGGCCGCGGAGAGAAGCCATGGTCAGGACCCCAGTCACTGAGGGGTCTACAGTCCAGCTTGTTGCCCCCTGGATTGCAGTGGACATTCACCCCCACGGGGACCGAGCGGGCCAGACTGGTCCCCGGGCACGCAGGGGCAGGCCTGTGTGGTCTTGGGTCCCCGGTCTTTCCACGGGCTGAGCTGTTACAGGAGACGCCCAGAGTGGTGCTTCCCATTTTCCAGATGAGAGCACTGAGGGGCCCGGGCAGGCATGCAGGGTGCGGGACATTGTTAGCCAGAGCCCGCTCAGGCTGTGCGGCTGGTGCCGGGCTGCTGAAGGCCTCCTGAGGAGGCCGTGGGAAGAACGGCCCCGCTGCGCTGCACTACTTGAGCGAGTCTATAGGCCAGTGCCTTTGCTTCTGCACCCCTTAAGGAGGCTTTTAGATTTTTTTCTGTCACCACTGCCCCCATGAAATTTTAATACCACAGATATGCTATCTGTTTATGTACTGTGGCCCTTTGGAGTGTCACAAACCATTGTAATCTCTGAGATATTTGTCACAGCAGCACCCCACCCCCCATCCAATTTTTGTTCCTGTTGAGAACGCCTCCTGTAGACCAGGGTTTCTCAGCCTCGGCTCTTGGGTCATTTAGGGCCACATAATTCAGTGTGGTAGAGGGCTGCTGTCCTGTGCATGCAGCATGTTTGGCAGCTTCCCTGGCCCCACCACTAGATGCCTGTAGCACCCTCCTTCCAGACACGGCTAGACGTTGCCAAGTGTTTCCTGAGGGACATCCCAGCCACCCTGCGGTTGTTGAGAACCGCTGCTGCAGACAAATTCAGAGGCCTCTGACCAGTCCCTCCTCCTAGGTAGAGATGACAGTGGTAATAAAATTAATTAAATTGGCATTCTTTCTGCCCACTTGGCATAAATCCTTTCTATTTTAGTACTTACTGCTTTGTATTGTATAATTATTTTTAGTATGTTTGCTAAATCTTCCCCCAATCAGAACAGCCTAGAAGATGAATTATTTCAGAGCCAAAGTCATATCCTCAGCCCCAGTACAGGGCCTGGCAGAGTCCTCAAAAACATGTTCAAGCAAATGAGTGCCTTGAAGGAAAAGCAGAGCTTAGAGCCCGGGGCTTGGAGTTCCAGTCCCAGGGGCTCATTAAGGCATAGGTGACTCACCTTGGATGATTTCCTCGCGTTTATAAAGAGAACCTAAGTCCTCTCCGTGGTCCTATGCAGCTCTGACACTGTCCCACAAGTCTGTGTGATTTGTGTTAAAGCTGTTACATGTCAAAGGTGTTAGTTAAGGAGTCACATTGAGAGACTGCAGTCTGCTATTCCAGGGACTTGGGTGGTGTGTCAAAATAACTGACTAGCCCCAGCCCCAAGACCTTGATGAAGAAGCTGAAGAATAGGCCAGGCGAGGTGGCTCACGCCTGTAATCCTAGCACTCTGGGAGGCCAAGGCGGGCGGATTGCTGGAGGTCAGGAGTTCGAAACCAGCCTGAGTGAGACCCTGTCTCTACTATAAATAGAAAGAAATTAATTGGCCAACTAAAAATATATATAGAAAAAATTAGCCAGGCATGGTGGCGCATGCCTGTAGTCCCAGCTACTCAGGAGACTGAGGCAGTAGGATCACTTGAGCCCAGGAGTTTGAGGTTGCTGTGAGCTAGGCTGACACCATGGCACTCACACTAGCCTGGGCAACAAAGCGAGACTCTGTCTCAAAAAAAAAAAGAAGAAGCTGAAGAACATAAACCACTCCCAGATCTAAAAATGGAGGATGATGGAAGGGAAAGGAACATTCTCTGGGCTTTACAGAGTCTGTACAGATTACTTAACATGATGTTATGATGTTATTTCATTGTCACACCATTTCACATGGACATTATCCCCCATTTTCCAGACCAAAAAAAATTGAGGGCTAGATTTGGTGGCTCACACCTGTAATCCTAGCACTCTGGGAGGCTGAGGCGGGAGGATAGCTTGAGGTCAGGAGTTTGAGACCAGCCTGAGCAAGACCAAGATCTCATCTCTACTAAGAATAGAAAAAATTAGTCGGGTAGGGTGGTGCACACCTGTAATCCCCGCTACTTGGGAGGCTGAGGCAGGAGGATCGCTTGAGTCCAGGAGTTGGAGAGTTTGAGGATGCTGTGAGCTAGGCCGACGCCATGGCACTCTAGCTTGGGCAACAGAGAAAGACTCTGTCTCAAAAAAAAAAAAAAAAATGAGGCTGAGAGAAGTTAAGCCTGGCTAGGCTTAACTGCATGACACATCTGTCATAAAGAGCCACACTGGGGAACTTATGGTGCATCTCTGCATGTCACGCCACAGTCTGCTCATCTGAAGTCTTAAAAAAAATCATTAGTCTTGTAAACAAAATGTGCCACCTCCTACTCTGGCAGGCCTGTTGCTGAACCTCAGTTTACTTCCACAGTAAAATGAGAGTAAGAACCCATCCCGTCGGATGGAGTGCTGGGTGAGAAAGCACCACACATGGGTGGTTTTGTTGCCATTGAAAGAGGCTGGGGCCAGGCAGTTTGCTGGGTGCTGGACAGGCAAAGAATGACGTACCTCTGCCTTGGGTGGCTTCTGTGCTAGTTAGGATCAGAACACCACCCAGACAGCCACTGTGCCTAGCATGTTGTGTTCCTTACCTTGTCCTCCTGATTTTAGGGGTGAGGAAACTGACAGCAGGCCCAGTAACTAACCCAAGGTTAGTATGTGGTGAACCGGGATCTGAACCCAGGCTTGCTTAATTCCAGAGCCCCTGGGCACCTACCCCTGCTACCCACCACCTCCTAGGCAAGTACCTGGGGTGGGGTAAAGGGGACCTGGGGACTTGGTGCCACAAGAGGGTGGTGGGGTTAGAATTAGGCAAGAGAGAAGAACTGAGAGAGGACAGCACTTCCAGGCTATGAGGACTGTCCTGCATCGAGGGTCCCCACCTGGGGCAGAATGAGGGCGGCCCTCGGGGAGGACCAGCTTGCCATGGAAGGAGGCACTTGCTAGGGGGATGGGCTAAGAGAGAAGAACTGAGGACGGAGGAGGAAGCCACACGGTAGGGCTGGTTCATTGGCACTTCAGTCCTGGCCTACAGTCCAGCCAGTGGCCTGGAAACAAGGCTTGGGTAACAGCAGAGATGTGGTTGGCGGGTTGAAAGATCTCGCCTGGGAGGTACCAAGTAGCATGTACTTTCCTGAAGGTTGGCTTTCTTTGGTTGTGGGGTCTTTCTAGGCCAATCCGTGATGGGAAACTAGAGCCCAAGTCTATGTGACGCGAAGCCTGCGGCCTTGCCCGTCAGCCTTCTCCTGCAGCTGGCCTCCTCCCTGGGCCTCAGCTGTGACTTCCTCCTCCCTGCAGACCATTCTCTCCCTTGAGGTCAGAAACACAGGGGAGCTGGCGGGGGGAGAGAAGGGAGGCCAGGAATGGGGCCCGGAGACCTGGCTGCCCAGGGGCCCCAGGCACGTCTCCAGACTCTCCGGATCTGTCTCAGGTTGTGACGAGGATGAGGGGAAGAGGGATGTGGAAAGTGGAACATCTCGTTTGGTGTTTTGTTCATTCAGCACATTAAGCAGCACAGAGTAGCAGGCAGCAAGCCAGAAGGTGCAGCCCCTGCCTGGAGTTGGCAGAGCACAGACTCTCCAGCCAGATATCTGCCTCAAATCCCACTCTGCCAGCCCCTAACTGTGTGACTCCAAGCAAGTTACTTCACCTCTCTGATCCTTGGCCTCATTGTCTGTGAAGTCAGGACGATGCTAGTGCCTGCACAATGGGTTGCTGTTAGGGTTCAATAAGGCAATACATACAGGGTGTTTGGCAGGACTGACTGCATCGTTTGTGGGGTTCACTACAGAATGAAAAGTGGGGCCTCTTAAGTATTTCAGGATGGCAACAGCAGAGTGTTGAACCATACGTGGGGCCCTGTGCAAATACACATGTTGCACACCGTAAAGCCGGCCCATTCTGGGAATAATGTATACACTCTTATTATGATGAGGAGCTTTGAGGTCTCCACTGGGTGCCAAGGTGGATTGCATTAGAATAGTACATACCTAGTCCCAGCTACTTGGGAGGTTGAGGTAGGAATGCTTGAACTCAGGAGTTCGAAGCCAGCCTAAGCAACATAGTGAGATCCCCATCTCTAAAAAAAAAAAAAAAATGAATAGTACATACCAATCAGGAGGATGGTTAAGGGGTGAAATCCAGCCCCATTCCTCTGCCATGGTCCTCAGGCCTGGCTAAGGAAGCAAGTGCTGTTGAATGCTGGGTCATTCAGAGTACATAGGATGTGCCCGGGGGCTGGTACAGGTCAGGGCTCTGGGTGTCCTGCCCATCTCTCCTCAGGCCTTACTTCCAGTGGCCCATGTTCAGTTGCCTGAGGGCTTCCGCTGGCACTGGAGCCTGCTGGGAGCTGTAGGTGGCCAGACTCAAGTACCTGGAGAGCACAGCCTCTCTCCTACCCCAGCAGCCCTCAAACAATGGTTGGCAGCGTTGACTGGGCACCAGTGAGAGGAGAGGGTGGGGAGGGCTGGACACGAACATTCTGAGCATCTGCTGGACAGCAGGGCCTGGGTAAGGCTCATTCCTGTCATTGTTCCCATTCTACAGATGAGGAAGCTCACAGAGGTCATGTCCCCTCCAGGGCCCCACAGGTCAGACGTTAGGCCGCGGGCAGAATTCAGACCCAGGCACAGGACTGTAGTTTCTTAACTACAGTGCCGTTACTGTTCTGGGCTGGGCAATGCTTGTGGGGCAGTCCTGTGCGTTGTCGGACGCATAGCTGCATTCCTGGCCTCTACCTACTAGATGCCAGTAGAATCCCCTTCTACTTGTGCCAACCACAAATGTCTCCAGACATTGCCAGATGTCCCCAGATGAGAACCACTGCACCACCTGCCACAGGCAAGCCCAGCTGCCACCAGGCTAGGGCCTCCAGACCAGCCGAAAGGCTGTGGGGCCCTGCCCCCCTGAGACCGCCTGTCTCTGTGCCCAGAGGCTGCAGACAGAGTGGAACCACTGAGCAAAATCACAGGGACAGTTAGGGCTTTGGTGGAACTGGGGGTGGGAGCTGCCGGGAAGGCAGCACTTGGGGCTGGTCCAGGCCTCCAGGACTGGTCGGCGAAGGGGCCGAGTTGTCCATTACTCACCTTCCACCCGCTCTTCATCCGGCCTTGCTGTCTCGACCAGAGTGCTCTGGCTCAGCAGGAGACTCCTGGCCCAGGTAGAGATGGGCCCACAGCTGCCCTGGGATCAGGCATTTCGTGCAGGAGCCGTAGAGCCAGGCATCTGGGCACCACAGAAGGGGAGGTCACAGCGGGAGAGACAGAAGATTCAGAGTCTCTTTTTCCAAACTTCCAAGGGAAGAGAGTCAGAGGGAGTGAGAAACTAGACCGATTAATCCCGTAATTTGTCCAGGGGATTCTCACAGCACGATGGTTAAGAGTATGGGCTCGGCCTGGACTCCTGGCTTTGCCACTAAATGTCTGTGCAAGCTCAGGCAAGTTACCAGCCCTCTCTGTGCCCTAGTTTCCATTGTCTTTAACACAGGGATGACAGCACCCACCTCTGAGGGTTGTGGGGGGGTGAAATGAGTGAATAAGTGTTCAGCATGGTGCCTCGCACACAGTAAATGCTGTGGAAGTATCTGATAAAATAAAATTCTGACAGTCTTTCCAGGGAGGAATTATTATCCTCATTCTGCAGGTGACAAAATTGTCAAGTTGAGGAGTTAGTAGGAGGCAGAGCTGGGATTTGAGCTCAAGCTTCTCTGACTCTCCAGAGCCAGTGTTTTTTTTTTTTTGTTGTTGTTGTTGTTGTTTTGAGACAGAGTCTCACTTTGTTGCCCAGGCTAGAGTGAGTGCAGTGGCGTCAGCCTAGCTCACAGCAACCGCAAACTCCTGGGCTCAAGCAATCCTGCTGCCTCAGCCTCCCGAGTAGCTGGGACTACAGGCATGTGCCACCATGCCAGGCTAATTTTTTGTATATATTCTTTTAGTTGGTCAATTAATTTCTTTCTAGTTTTGGTAAAGATGGGGTCTCGCTCTTGCTCAGGCTGGTTTGGAACTCCCGACCTCGAGCAATCCACCCACCTCGGCCTCCCAGAGTGCTAGGATTACAGACGTGAGCCACCGTGTCCGGCCTAGAGCCAGTGTTTTTCAGCCACATCACACTGCCCCGATGTGGGGCGGGAAGGAGTCGAGGCCATGGCCTGAGCGAGGCAGGGTCCTTAGGCGCCAGGCTCCTGAGATTCGGTGGCCCTGGCAGGTGCTCCTGCCCTGGCGCAGAGGCCTGGGCGATGGCAGCAGCCTGGAGGTGGGTGGCAGCCACTGAGCCCCATGCCCCCCTGTCTGGGAGATGAACGCTGGAGCAGGAGTCTGACATGACCAGGGTCTGCCTTTCACCTCCGTCTGAGTGGAAGCCAGGACTGTCCCGGTGTGGACACGCGGCCAGTAGCTGGTGGCGGGCTGGGCTGGCTGACAGCCAGCCACAAAGCAGCCTGGTGTAGGAAAAGGGGCCATGCCCCAGGTCGGCAGGTGGAGGGAACTGTGGTCAGAGATGCCAGGGAATACACCCCCTACGTGGACGGCGTGGGCAGGGCCAGGTGGACAGACAGCGTGCTGAGGGGGAGGGCCCAGGCCTGCCGCCCACCGCCATGTGGGACCAGGCCCTTCCTGGGGGCCTTCCTGCTCTGGCTGTCAGCACTGGAACCACTGCTTAACCAGCTCTCTTCCCTTCCTGGGCCTCCCTTTCTTCATCTGTAAAATGAAGATCTTGGGTTGTGTTAATCCTTTTCCTGGCTCATGTTGGTGCCAGTTGTCAAAGCGCTTTGTGGACACAGTCCCCTGGCTGACCAGCTATACCCTCAGTTACGTGCTGAGGGCACTGAGGCAGGCAGCGTTTGGGGTTTACATTCCATATCCGCACCCCTGAGAGGTCAGCCCCCAGGGCTCCTGAGTACCCCCTGCCAACCTTTTCTGGGTCCACAGCCCTGACCTCAGTCACCTCCCCCGCCCTCCCTCACCCTCTCTCGCCCTCAGGCCTCAGCCTCCCCAGATCCCAGCTCTCCAGGGAAGAGGAGGAGCCACCGCTGCTCCCCAGAACCCGCCTGCAGCCAGGGCCGCGAGCACACAGGCACCAGACTCTCAGAGAGCGGGCAGCCCTGATTCCAGGCAGGGCCACCCCTCCCGGGCCCCAGAGGATGCGCATAGCCTGCTGGCGCTGCAGAAGCTGCCAGGATTGGCCAACACAGACTTGAGTGCTCCGAACCCCAATATCCAGGTAAGAGTGATGGAAGGGCCATCAGCCCAGCAGACACCTGGAGAGGAACTGGGCTGAACAGCTCAGGCCCCCCCGTCCTGTTTCCCTTGGACGGTGGGGTCCCCGTGTGGGTCGCGGGACAGACCCCGCCCTCCCCGTGGTGGAGTGGGAAGAGCACCTGCCCCTCCGCTTCTAGCTATGGACCTTGGCAGGTCTCTTGGCTCTCCGAGCCTCTGTTCCCTAGAGCTGCAGTCCGCAACATTTTTGGCACCAGGGACCAGTTTCATGGAAGGAAATTTTTCCACGGACTAGGGGTGGGGTTGGGAAGGGATGGTGATGGGTTGGGATGATTCAAGCACATTACATGTATTGTGTACTTTATTTCCATTATTATTACATCGTAATATATAAGAAATAATTATACAAACCTCTCTGCTAATGATAATCTGCATTTGCAGCTGCTCCCCAGCACTAGCATCACCGCCTCAGCTCCCCCGCAGATCATCAGGCATTAGATTTGCATAAGGAGTGAGAAATCTAGATCCCTCACGTGTGCAGTTTACAGCAGGGTTTGTGCTCCTATGAGACTCTAAAGCCCCAGCTGACCTGACAGGAGGCGGAGCTTATGCAGTGTTGAGAGGGATGGGAGTGGCTGTAAATACAGATAAAACTTCCTAGGCTGGGTGCGGTGGCTCACGCCTGTAATCCTAGCACTCTGGGAAGCCGAGGCGGGTGGATTGCTCAAGGTCAGGAGTTCAAAACTACCCTGAGCAAGAGCGAGACCCCGTCTCTACTATAAATAGAAAGAAATTAATTGGCCAACTAATATATATAGAAAAAATTAGCCGGGCATGGTGGTGCATGCCTGTAGTCCCAGCTACTCGGGAGGCTGAGGCAGGAGGATCGCTTGAGCCCAGGAGTTTGAGGTTGCTGTGAGCTAGGCTGACGCCATGGCACTCACTCTAGCCTGGGCAACAAAGCAAGACTGTCTCAAAAAAAAAAAAAAAAAAAAAACTTCCCGGGCTCACCCACTGCTCACGTCCTGCTGTGTGGCCCAGTTCCTAACAGGCCACCAACCAGTACCCGTCCATGGCCTGGTGTAGGGGACCACAGCCCTAGACCATAGCAAGGGACAAGCAGCACCAACCTGGCAGGGCTGACATGAGGACCAAATAAGCGGGAAATGCTTCGTAAGCTATGGGAGGGTTCCAGGAATGTGGTAGAAGCCTCCCGGAAAAGGCCTGAGTGAGGGTCTGACCCCCAACCAGGCCCAACCCTTTACTGCAGGCCCCTGCAGAAGGGGCTCAGCACAGATGGGGTGGGCTGATGGCATGGGGACGGCCACCTGAAGCGCTTTACAGGAGAGGAAAGTAGAGGGGCTGGCCGAATTCCAGTCGCGGACTTCACAGCCTGTTGTGAATCCCTGATGCTGATAATTCTGCATATTTGTGTAGCAGCAACAGTTTTCAAAACACTCTCACCAAAAGAGGAGAAAGAAAAGACCACAAAAGTATAGAACATAACATTCTGAAACTACTTAAAAGTATATCTCTCTCTCTTTTTCTCTACCTACCTACCTACACACACACAGACACACACATAAACTGGAAGGTTATCTATCAGTGATGGAATAGAGGTGATTTTCATTTTCTTCTTTATATCTTGCTGGGTTTTTTCTCCCAAATTTTGTACAGTAACCTCACGTTACTTTATAACAGCCCCAAATAATGTTTTCCGAAGTTCAATTTCACATAAATGATTTTATTTTACTTATTTTCCATCCATAATGTGGTGCGAGAGAGCTCCGCCTGAGGTTGCTGTGGGGTTTGATGTCCATCGTTATCATTTTCTGGCATTATCTTGAGGAAATAGAGGCCCAGAGCTGGTTCCCGAGGCCAGGCAGCCTGCACACTGGCGGAGCCAGAATTCCAGGCCAGCTTCTCTTAAACTGGTGGGTGACAACCCTGGCACGTGTCAGAACACCGTGCCTGGCCCCAGCCCAGACCCATTCAGTCATGTCTGGGGTCTGGGGTCAGGCAGGATTCTGATGTACAGCCGGGCCTTAAACTGTGACCCATGTGCCCTAAGAGGCCAAGAGAAGACAGCCGGTTTGGAGGAAAGGTCGGGCCCCTTGTCTCTGGCCCTGGACCTGTAACCTCCCGTCTCCTTGCAGTGCAACTCTGAGCCCTCCCTCACTGGCCGGCTGGGCATCTGTCCCGCTGCAGGTGACCATCGAGGTGGTGGAGGACTCCCAGGCCGAGGTAGAGATGGACCTGTTGGCTGGGCCCAGCCATCGCTGGTCCCAGGGTGCCCCTAGCTGGCTGCCCAGCAAGGAGCTCTTCTGGCCTGTCTTCTGGGGCTACCTGGGAGGCAACAAAGGGGGCACCGGTCTCAAGGGCAGAGCCCCAGGGGAAGAGGAAGAGTGGGAGGAGGAGGAAGAGGAGGATTACCCTGCAGAGTACAGCAAGGGTGAGGACCAGGAGGAAGATGAGGAGGAGGAGGAGCCTTGGTCCAGTGGGGCCACAGACAGCTAGGACCAGGGCTGGCTGGCCCCCAGGGACTGGGCCTTCAAGTACTCGGACAGCCACGGTGAGTATCCCCATCTTGGCATCGCCCGGCTGCCGCCCTGCAGGCCCTGAGTGGAAATGGGGTGGGGGAGAGGGCTGAGGCTTCCCAGGCAGGAGCAGCTGGGGAGGCCAGGAGCTTGGGCCCTGTGCCTACACCATCATCAGCTCAAAAGTAACATTTCCGAAAGCTTGCAAAGTTTTAATTTTTCCCAAACAAAATTTGACCCTCACAACAGCCCTGAGATCCCCTAAGCCAAAGACGTTTGTTAATAGTGT
The DNA here is from genome assembly GCF_040939455.1 of Microcebus murinus. Classification (NCBI taxonomy): domain Eukaryota; kingdom Metazoa; phylum Chordata; class Mammalia; order Primates; family Cheirogaleidae; genus Microcebus; species Microcebus murinus. The sequence continues at coordinate 24,842,654 of NC_134109.1, forward strand.
GTTTATTCATATCTATGAGTTTCCAACAAACTGAAATGTTATAATCCCACCACTCACAACTGACCTTATTTTCAGATTGTGTGGGTTTGAATCCTGGCTTTGCCGCTTACCAGCTGAGTGACCTTGGGCAAATTACTTAACCTCTCTGTGTCTTAGTTCCTTCCTCTGTAAAATGGGGAATGATACAATCTTTACTACACAGGTTGTTGTAGAGAACACTTTGTATATTGTTATGGTTCAGGTTTTCTCTGGGTGCAGACGAGTTTTATGTTTTATGCAGTTGCAGCTGTTTTCCCCAGATCCCTGGGGCCTTATCACTGAACCGGGGTGCCTGTAAGACTGAGGGCCACCAGAATAATGTGAACTAATAGAAAATTTCCATGACTTTCAACTCTTTTCCCATTAATTTTCCTTAAACTCTTGGTGCCAGCCTGCTCTGGCCTGCCTAGGAAGTGAGGCGAGAACCAGCTGTGTCAGTATTTTGGGGTTCCTGAGACCCAGAGAGCACTGGGCCTCAAGTCCTGCACAGTGGAGGATAGCAGGCCCAGCCACGGTGGATTGCAGCTCCCTCAGGTCAGGAGTGGGTCCCTAATGTGGGCTGCAGGGAAATTCTTAAATATCCCCAGTGCCAGGGAAGTATTGTCACCGCTGGTTTTGATTTACATAAAAACTATAGCTCAGATACAGAGGCAGACTTGCCAGAGGTCACACTGGCAGTGGTCAGGTGGCTGCCAACCCCAGATATCTTTTCCTCTTCATCACTGTGTTTGCAGAGAGCAGGTGGCTGCAGGTTGTGCTGTCTCCATAGGGCTACTTGATACACTTGCACAGGTTGTTCACTGCACAAGGGTACACAGCTGAGAGAGCAGGTGGGGGCTGAACTCCAGCTCATGCTTCATCCACCAGGCTGGGAGCCCTAACATGGGCTGCATCTATGCACAGAAAGGGGTACCTTGTTCTGATTTGCACCCGTGTGTGCTGTGGTCTATGTTCACTCACCCCCAGCTCACTGCTTTGACCCAGACTGTGAGCCTCGGGAGGAGCGGAGCCCCTGGTCTCCCTGCAGTGGGAGCTGCAGCAGCGGCAGCCAGTGGAGGACTCGGCCCTATGGCTAGGCCTGCACTGCCACCGAGTCCTGTGCCTGCGACCTGCCCCCCTGTCCTGGTGAGACGAGCCCCAGCCCTGCATAGAAGTGGCTGATGTGGCTTAGATGCGGGGCTTGGTCCTCTGGGCATGTGGGCATGTACCTTTGTACGAGGGGTGGGCTTGGGAGAGGGGATGCAGGAAGCTCACAAACACGGTGGGTCTGCCTAGCCCCAGGCCTGTCCCAGCTGCTGTGGGCACTGAGAGCCTAGTGGGGGCTGGGCTCCCCAACAGGAGCACAGAGGTGCCCTGGGGTGCCACCAGCCTGGCCTCCTCTCTTCCCAAAGGCACTGAGGACGAGAACACCTTGGGCTTCCCTAGTGAGGGGTGGCAGTCCCTCGCCCACAATGCTACGGACATGCTTGGCCCAGGTGAGTGGGGAGCTAGGCCTTGCCCCTGGGAGTTTGGGGGAGAACCTCTCTCGGGAGGGTGGAGCATCGTGGCAGAGATTACATCTTCCAGCTGGGAGCCCCAGCATTTCTGAGCCAGGCCCAGTGGCCTTTCCTACTCCTGCTGGGAAGAAGGTCTTGATGGGAGCCACAGAGCTTAGAGATCACCCGGTGGGGCACATCCTCCCTGGGAGCAGGATGGGGTGGAGACACTCTGACTTCCACTCCTTGCTCACTCTTTGTCTGGGGAGGGGAATGTGATGCTGTCAGAAATGAGTCAGGGCCAGAACTCCAGGACTGCCCCTTCCAGGCGGCTGGGAGTGGGCCGTGCTTCCGCTGGCACACGCCGAGCCCACGTCTCTCGGTCTCACTGGCATCCTGCAAGGCAGGCAGGCGCTGCTGGTTTCCTCATCTTGTGCTCAGCACAGCGGACGCCTGCTGAGCCTGTATCACGCTCCCAGCAGTGTGCTGGGGTGGGGGGTTCCCTGGGGACAGAGGCCTGGCACCTGGCCCAGGGGAGCTTTTCTCTCGTGGTAAAGAGACACACATGACCCTCACGAGCGCTGAACTGCAAAGAGGGCCCTGCAGGTCTGGGAGCAGAGAGGAAAGAGCAGTTTGTTTTTTCTGTGGGCAGAATCAGAGAAGTCACATTCCCCAAGGTGGAGAGAAGGGAGGAGGGCGGCGTAGACAGAGGGAGCCTCTGCAGCAGGCAGGAGGCCCTGAGCGGCAGAGTGACTCGCCCAGGGTCATGCGGCTTGAGAAAGGCAGAATTAAGAACATGGTGGTTAAAATAGCGAAACACTTCTCACCAGTTGGCTACAAACTGCTGAACCTGTCCCACCCACACCAGCTGTTTTCCACCATTCAGCGCCTAAAGAGATGACACCTGGCACAGCAGAGGGCCTCCAGGCTGCTGCTCCAGCCCCTTGGCCGTGCCCATTCTGAGTGACAGCTTCTTGCTTTGGGTTGCCTGGGTGGTGTGGGGTAGCACAGGGCTGGCCGGCTCCCCTCTGCACCTCCCTGCCCTCTGCAGATGTGGACAGCTGTGAGAAGTAGCTGAACTGCAAGAACGACTTCTTAGCCAAGTACCTGAGCCAGGTGCTGCAGGACCTGCCCAGCTGCCCGTGCAGGTACCCACTGGAGGCCGGGTACAGTGCCGTGAGCCTGCAGGATGAGCACCAGGGCCGCAGCTTCCGATGGAGGGACGCCAGCGGCCCTGGAAAGCGCCTGATGTTTACCAGCCCACCCCACTTCTGCCTGCGCTCCCTGCTGTCAGTGGAGAGCAGCATGCGGGCCACCCAGCACTGCTGCTATGACCAGGGCAGCCGGCTGCCGGGGCGCCCGACCTGGTCAGCACCGACTTCTCTCCCAAGCTGCACTTCAAGGTGGACACGCTGCCGTGGATCCTGTGTAAGGGGGACTGGAGCCGCTACCACGCTGTATGGCCCCCCAATAACGGCCGGGCCTGCGCCAACAACCCCCCAGAGGAGGAGTACCTGGCCAAGTTGCAGGAGGCCAAGGAGTACTGATGGGGGCTGCTGGGTAGAGACTGCAGGGAGAGCTTTCCTTGCAGGCCCTCTCACCCCTGCCCAGGCCCGGTGAGAGCAAGGCTCACCGGGTGAGGCTGGGCTGGTGCTGCGTGCCCTCTGCCTGTGACCGAGAGGCAGGTCAGGGCCTCAGGTGTCACGGTGGGGTTGCGCAGAAGGTTGAAGGGGGTACAGGGCCCCGGGTGAAGGGAGGGAGTCCAGCCCCCGAGGCCCCTGGGGCTGCACTGGAAATGCATGTGTACTCACTGTCTGCAGGGCCTTCCTCTCCTGCCTGCTGGGAGATGCCCAGGCTGGCCACACGTTATTCTCCCTTTCCTTCAGAGCTGGGCTCTCCTGCCCTGGCTCTGCACACAGGACACGTCCTGATTCCCTGGACCTGCCTGAATCGCTCAGCCAAGGAGGGGCAGGGGGACGATAGGACAGCCAGTGCTCGTCATCACAGCTGCCCTCTGCTGGGCTGACATGCCACCTGTGGCCACCGCTCCCCATCTCCAGGTGGTGCACGCACCCTTCTTGGCCACGTCCTGCCAGGAGCCACTGCACAGAAGGCTTGTCCTCAGTCCCAAGCCACCTTCTGGGGGGCAATGTGACAGCTGGGGCGAGGCTGACTCCAGGCAGGGAGTGGGTCGGCAGTTCCGGTCCCTTTCCTTTGTTCAGGCCCCTCTGTTCTGCCCAGACTGTAGGAATGTGTGGGGCTGGGAGCTAGCTTGGCCCTGAGTGGGAAGGTGGCACAGCAAATGGGCTCAGAACCGGCTCAGGATGGTGTGTCATGCACCAGGAGTGATGGTCACCCAACTCTATGGAGGGAAAATGCTGATTTGTAGCATTTGGGCAACCTTTCCATTGTAAACACTCCCAGCAATGGCCCATTTCAAGCTCCCAACATCACCAAATGCTCTGAACTCAGAATTGGGAAGAGACACGCATAGTCTGTTCTCCCAGCACACCTCGTGCCTCTTCCCTGCCCTCCCTCATCCCCAAGCCACACTTCCTTGCCTTCTGTGCGGTTGAAATGTTGAAGTCCTAACTGTCCCTGTTCACAAAAGCCACCAAAAGGTAGGGGGCTTCAGTCCTAGGCAGCTGCCTTGAAGCTCTCTAGGATCCTCAGCAATAAAGCATTTTATTTTCAAATTCTGCCTGATGAAGAATTTTGGACCCTGGCAGTACAGGGAGCCTTTGCTCACGGCCCAAGTCAAGAGTTGAGCCCCCATAAATTGTGTTTGTAGTTTACCTAACCCACAGCCAAGCTCCTTTTCTTTTCCTGAACCAGCTGGGCAGACAGAGCTCTTGGGATGCCAGGGTTAGACTGTGAACATCAGTTGTCCCTGTTCTAAGGGCTGCCAAGGAGCTGGCTGGACCTCAGAGGCACTGCACGTTCCCTCCGAACTTCGGTCAGAGAAGTAAATTGCATTTACTCCACGAGGAAGTGGCCCCAGTCCTCAAGTAACTTGCTGCGAGGGGATCTGACGCGGAGTCACCCTAAGGACTGCACCTACGAGGTGAGAGGTGGACCTGTGCTCTGCCCTAGCTGGTACCTTTACCAGATACTCCACTGTCACTGTCGACATTGGGGAAGGACAGAGAGATGCCAGGAAGTGCAGTGAAGGAAGGCATGTCCAGAGCCACCACCTGGTGCTCAGAGAACTGTATGTTTCCAATTACGATCACATCTAAAGGTAAGCTTATTAGTCTGGACCAGGGCCACTGTCTAAAAATACTTTAGTGCAACTAGAATATTATAGGGTCAGAGAGATCAGGATCGCGAGGGTCACCAGATGGGAGCCATATTCACCCTCATTCTCTCGTTTTAGGAATTCAATAGGATTAGCACAAGCATTTTAATTATTATTATTTTTTTTAGCAGAAGCTCCTTTTAAATAGCAAGATAGAGTCATCCCAGTTTCTATTTTCACAGGAACTGCTAATTCTCCTCCTTTCTAATACAGCTTACCTTGGACTTAACACAATATTTACTCTATACCCAGTGGTTGTCCATTACCCAGACAGAATCTAGCCAGCCCCATTTTAAGTCTGTAATCTGAGTGACACACTAAATTGCTACCATGTCAGGCCACAGATGAGAGAAACTAAAGAAAAGGGGCTGGGAGTAGGTCGGCTATAAAATAGTGTTTATGCAAGCCATGCAAAGGACACCGCACAGGTGGCGGCAGGCTTAAGGAACACCTGTGTGTGAGAAGCAGCACAAATGAAGGGGTCGCTGAACCAGGTAAAGGGGGATTTTAGGAGCGCCTGGTCTCAGAGCCAGGAGGAGGCCCATGAAATCAGAGAGAGCCCCTGCACCCCATCTGGTCCAGTCACATCACTGGCTTGATTGCTGTTCTTCCTGCTCCGAACACCAGGAGCCATCTGCGGCCACCATGGTCTATTTCCTCCTTAACAGCCGTCCCAGCCATCGAGGTGGTTTTACCCAATCCTCTGCCCCTCTCGCCCACAGTTTGCCTCATATAGAATACTGCTCAGGCCCGGCTCGGTGGCTCACGCCTGTAATCCTAGCTCTCTGGGAGGCCGAGGTGGGCGGATTGCTCGAGGTCAGGAGTTCGAAACCAGCCTGAGCAAGAGCGAGACCCCGTCTCTACTATAAACAGAAACAAATTAATTGGCCAACTAATATATATACAAAAAAAATTAGCCGGGCATGGTGGCGAATGCCTGTAGTCCCAGTTACTTGGGAGGCTGAGGCAGGAGGATTGCTTGAGCCCAGGAGATTGAGGTTGCTGTGAGCTAGGCTGATGCCACGGCACTCATTCTAGCCTGGGCAACAAAGCGAGACTCTGTCTCAAAAAAAAAAAAAAAAAAGAATACTGCTCAAATTGAGTTCTTACTAGGGTTTAGAATAACCAACTGTACAGAGCCTGCTGACCTTTCTCCTGGAAGACAGCATGTTTCAGATCCTTTGCCCCATTATTCACAAGGGGAACCCAAATGTGCTTCCTTGGCTTCTCTGTTACAATGAGATTGTCTTAGCATGTTAAGGTACTTCTCAAAATGCATCTCTAATGTCAGAATCCCCTATTTATTAAAATATGTTTGTAGGCCACACCCCACATCCACTGAGTAAGTTTCCCTAGGAGTAGAGTCTACTTTTCTGCAACAGGTTCTCCCAGGTGGTTCCTAGGCATGGAGAACCCTTGGTCTAATGTTTGACATTCAGACTAAAATTAACCAGCTTTTCAAAATACCACTTCTGGCTTAAGGGAAAACACTTGGGCTTTCGAGTCCGAAGTCAGCAGGCACCACTTGCTATGTGACGCCAGGTGCCAGTGTTTCTACACCATCTCAGATGCTCTCAGATGGTACCTATTATACCCATTATACCGGTAAGAAAATTTGTCTAATTTGTTGGTAAGTGGAAAATTTATCATTCAAATCCAAGTCCAACCAAGTCCATGGTTTTATTTTTAGCTACACCATTTTGCTTTTTAGGCTCAGATGGCTAACTGAAATGGCAGTGGGAAGAATTCCATAGCCATCAGTACTAGGGACGTTCCTGCTACTGAGTGTGCTGTGTGGCAGGCTCTTAGCCCAGCATTGTGGTTTTTGCTGGGATGTTTGTAATCTATGCTTCAGATTTTTTCCTGAATATTCTGGAACAGGTAACTTTCCAGCCAGGTGTGAAAGAAAGGGCTCCAGTTTTTTGTTAATGGTCTCGGTATAGGAGGCCATGTTAGGAGGGGCCCATTGATTTGATTTACATGAGTCCAGGTTCTTCATCAAAAGGCATTGTTTTGCATCCTTAAGAGGCAGGGGTAATGCTGAATTAGATGTGAATAGTTAGTTCAGCAGTTTTCTAATTCAAGCCAAAGTTGGCTTGGGAGCAGGAGGGTCTAAACGATCCAGGTCAGAACTCTGATTTTCTGCTCTAACTACAAAGTTTTGGTCAAGTCATGTTGGTAGGATTAGCCTGCAGGCCTTGCTGCCACCTAATAAAACAGGCAAAAATAGATTAAGGAAATAGCTATAGCTGCAGGAAGTAGTGACTGGCTTAGAGGGTACTGACTTGCTGGAGTGCAGGAAGCCAGGGCAAGGCTTATCCAGGAAAGTGACTCTGTTCAGGTAGTTACCTCATCCTGCAGTGTGGCAGTCTAATTCCACTAGAATGATCCCCAACATTTGCCATATGGTCAGTACTCAACAAACTTAATAGTACCAGACATTTAAAAATACTCAAAAGGAGCCAGGTGTGGTGGTTTACGCCTGAAGCCCAGTAACGAGAGGCTCAAGTGGGAGGATCATTAGAGGCCAATGATCAAGACCAGCCTGAGCAACAGAGCAAAACCATGTCTCTAAAACAGGGGTCCTCCCATACTTCACTTAGTAGAATCTCAACAATGGAAAAACAAGCACCACATGTACTCACCAGCAAATTGGTATTAACGGATCAACACCTAAGTGAACATATAGGAGTAACATTTATCGCGTGTCGGGAGGTGGAGGGGATGGGTATATACAACCATGAGTAAGATGTGCAACGTTTAGGGGATGGACATGTTTGAAGCTCTTACTCGAGGGGGGAGGGAGGCATGGGCAATATATATAACCTTAACACTTGTACCCCCATAATACGCTAAAATAAAAAAATAAATAAAAAATAAAACAGGGGTCCTCAAATTTTTTAAACAGGGGGCCAGTTCACTGTCCCTCAGACCGCTGGAGAGTGCAGGGCACATTCCACACATGTGCACTGTGGGCCCAGGAGGAATTGGCTGCTAAGCAGGACAGGCAGCAGCAAAAACACCTGGCAGGCCGCAGTTTGAGGACGGCTGCTCTAAAACCTCAAAGGATGTTGATGTTCTTTTTCTGGGAGTAGTAGGAGCCTGGAATTTTCTACTCCAGGAAGGATACTTAATATACTAGAAATGTGGCAGGTTCTCAGTCTGAACCCGTCAGATTCAGACTGCTATAATAAACTTGTGGGGTTATATGCAGTAAGGCGGCAAGCATAGTGGTTCAGACTTGAGCATAGGCTCTGTAGTTAGTCCTTATTCCAAATTTCCAACTCTGCTTAGTATCAATTGTTACATCTGGGATATGTTAAGAAATCCAAGGCTCACCTAAAATATTTACTTTAAATTTATTTTTTTACAAGGGCATCATATCTAACAATATTTTTAAAAAAAGAAAAATCCAAGGTTTTTTTTTTTGAGATGGGGGTCTCTGTTCCTCAGGAGTATGGTGGTCTAATCGTAGTTCACTGCAGCCTTGAACTCCTGGGATCATGTGATCCTCCTGCTTCAGCCTTCCAAGTAGCTAGGACTACAGGCATGAGTTACATAACAGCTCAATAAATAGAAGCCACCACAAGTTAGGAATCTCCATCTTTCCTCATCTCAGACTAGCACCCGATAATCTCTCTTTGTAAGTGCATAAGAGGCAAGTGCATAAAATGGAAAACACCCAGGATGGGGCCTCCACTAGCAATAGTGTTGGTTAGTACTGTTTACCCAGAGCACCAACCCTCCCTTACTTATTTAGTAAGAAAGGAGACTAACTCAGGAATGCCTGGTAGTGAGAAACAGCCTCCCTTCCTGTCTCTTAATTACCTATACTTACCCAAAATAGAGAGACCTTCCAACCCATCCTGTTTCTTGGAATTCAGAACCTTCAAGGGAGTTCTGAATACTAGGCACCCATCAGCATAGGATCCACACATGCATGTTTTTTAAATTAGGTTTATTTAGCGTATGTACACATAAAAGAAATTGCCCTCTGACCCCACCCAGCAGAAAACATGCACAAACCCAAGGTATTTGTGGAGGGAAGGGGCTCCGGCCCCAAGTTAGCGGCTGGGATGGTGCAATCCTGTGAGTCACAAGCCCCAGTCAGGCGAGGACTGAAGTGTTGAGCAGGCCGAAGCCCCCTGCTGCTAGCCCTAAAATAAGCGTGCACCATAGCCAAAGGTCTGTTTGATGCCCTCAAAGTAGTACCGCTGCCAGCCCTGCCGCGTCCGCTCTTCCTCAGGAGCAGGGATGCCTCGGCCTTCCATGCACAGCTCAGTCTCTCCATTCTTATCAGTGAAGGTCAAGGTGATGGTGGCAAAGTGCCCTAGGGAAAGGGAGGGAGCTGTTTCAGATTCAGGGTTTCCATATGGGGTTAAGACTAGGGCAAAAAGAAAAACTGGGGCTAATGGCAATAAACCAATATGCTTGCTTACCCTCTGGCCAAGATTTAAACCTCCACTTCATCACGATATGTTTCTCAGGTACCTAAAAATAACCAAAAAGCATAAGTCTGTCTATACTACAGACTTACAAGGTACCCAAATCCCAGCTAGGATTAGCCACATGCCCTTTCTACAGAGTCTGTCATCTGTGTAGTATTGCTTGCAAGAGAATTCAAATCACACCATTCTTTTGAAAAACAAAACATGGTTTTATTAACCAAAGAGATTAAAGCCTTACAATTTATCGACAGAGCTGAGAAAAGGAGAAATGCCACTCATCTGACCAGAGAAGAGAATACAACCGGGGTTTGGAGCCAACAGATACTCACCAGATCAGTAAATTCTCCAGAGACGTTGCCATCTACCATCTGAAACTTCCCACCTTTGTCTGCTTCTAACATTGCAGGAGCATGGGTAAAGGCCTGTACTAGCTGTAAGGGGGAAAAAAAGGCATGGAGAAAACAACATGGTTCTCGGGTGGACCCAGGGACAAATGCCAGCTGAAGCCTGAATGTCTCAACTCTCATTTCCAAAGATGCTGCTCTGCACAGTGGGTCTCCCTCTATTGTCTTCCACTAGAGACCAATAATTCTTTCTTATCCTATGATGCCATGACCTGGGACCCATTTTTCTAACAAGATTGATATTTTAGTGGGTCCAACCTACATGACCCAAAACTAGAACAGAAGAAAAACAAAAGAGAGAGGGAGCAAAAATCCACTCTGATGGGTGGATTGAACAAGGTTGTTTTTCTTATGCCTCTACGTATACCAGGAATGCTTCATGATTCCAGTCATCAGTACCTCCTCTGCACGCCGCTGAGGTGTGCCCACAACCCAAGTCACCTAGAATATCAGATGGCATGTGGACTGAAGGGTAAGATCTTACTTACCTCTTGGGTGGTAAAGACTCTGTAGAGCTCCTCTGGTGATGTCAGGAAGGTTTCTCTAAGGGTGATCTTACAAGTGGGGATTTTGACACCAACAGGTCTGGCCTGGGTTTTTGAAGGAACAGCCTTAGCCTATGAAAAAGGCAGTGAAAATAGATAGTTTAGAGTAATGGTACAATCTCAACGATATGGCTTCAGGGACAGACCTACCATTCATTCTCACAAAAATTTTCACCTCCAACCACTCTAGGAGGAAGACTCTTATTCTCATTTCTATGCTTAAATAGCTAGAAGCAATTTTCTCCCCACTTTCAGAATATCCTTCACTGTGCTGACAAAAAACAAGGCTCCAAACCAAGTGCTGAGCCTGAATCCCCCAAATTCCATATCTAGATAAAACATCTATGCACTCTGTAAATGGAAGATTAAGTTCTTGATGACTGAAGTCTAACCCTTGGTAACTTGATTAGACCTCTAATATCAAAGTATGAAATATCAAGACCTCAGTGAGACGTAAAGACGTAATACTGGGCCAGACGCAGTGGCTCACACCTGTAATCCTAGCACTCTGGGAGGCCGAGGTGGGTGGATTGCTCAAGGTCAGGAGTTCAAAACCAGCCTGAGCAAGAGTGAGACCTCGTCTCTACTATAAATAGAAAGAAATTAAGTGGCCAACTAAACATACATACACATATATATATATAAATAAAAAATTAGAGGCTGGGCGCGGTGGCTCATGCCTGTAATCCTAGCACTGTGGGAGGCTGAGGCGGATGGATCGCTCGAGGTCAGGAGTTTGAGACCAGCCTTAGGAAGAGCGAGACCGTCTCTACTAAAAAGAGAAAGAAATTAATTGGCCAACTAAAAATATATAGAAAAAATTAGCCGGGCATGGTGGCACATGCCTGTAGTCCCAGCTACTCGGAAGGCTGAGGCAGAAGATTGCCTGAGCCCAGGATTTTGAGGTTGCTATGAGCGGGGCTGACGCCACGGCACTCTAGCCTGGGCAACAAAAGTGTCTCAAAAAAAAAAAAAAAAAGACGTAATACTGAAGACTTATGTAAGTGAAGACTATCCTGTGTTAAATGCAATCAAGAGACTTTGAAATTCCCCATGGCTTCTACTTGCTCTGGGGCCTACTATAAATGAATAAAAATCAGGTTAAAGATGGGTAGATGACTATATATCGCAGACTCTAAAAAGCACCATGAGTGGATCATAGACTGCTCTGGCTTAGAGGTTAGGATCAGTGAGGAGAGGAGATGTGGAACTAGGGAGGCAGTATCTCAACTCCCTTTGCAGGCAGCCTCCTGCCCCATCACCATTTACCTTGCGCTCCTCCGTTTTCAGTGCTGGCTGCCCCATTGGGTCTACTGATTCTCCATTCACTGTAGGTAAGATCATGCCCTGGGTGAACTCTGAAAAGATAAAAATCCCGGCTCATGAAAGTTATTTCTTAGCAGCTGAGATATGGAGCTTCATTACAGCTTGGCAAACACAGCCACCTTAACCGAAAATGAGGTTATGACCAGAAAAGGAAAAGACTATGTTATTTTACACCTTTACTTTTGGTCTATGCCAGACAGGTAGCTGAGTATATGCTACTGACTGTAGTATGTTCACTGGGATTATTTTAAAAAGCTTAAACTCCTAACTCAATTGGAAGCATTACAACTTGTTAAATACATGTGAAGTCTACAATGGAAAAGAGCCAGTGAATGAAGTGGCACTTTGACACTTCAAGAGTGAGTAACCTACCCAGTACTTGTGGATGCCATGTTTACTGCCTTCCCTCCACTCTGCCTTACCTCTGTAAAAAAGCCACACCTAGTTATGGCTTTAGAGGACTGGTCCCCCTCTCCCAAAAAGGCATTACCTTTTATGCTGGTTCCCTTTCACAGTCATTATATATACTCCAACACCAAGATCAGAATAAACTGGCAGAAATGGAATTCCAGAGGATAGCTGAAGTGACCTCTACTCTAACCATCTAAATACCCCTGGAGAATGCATAGCAAAGACAGCTTAGGCTGGTCACAGTGGCTCATGCCTGTAATCCCAGCACTTTGGTAGGCTGAGGTGAAAGGATTGCTTGAGGCCAGGAGTAATCAGCCTGGAGAAGATAGCAAGACCCTGTCTCTAGAAAAAAAATTAGCTGGGTGTGGTGCTGTACACCGTTAGTGCTAGCTGCTCTGGAGGCTGAGGCAGGAGGATTGCTTGAAACCAGGAGTTTGAGGCTGCACTGAGCTATGATGATGCCACTGTCACTGCAGTTCATCCTGGGTGACAGAGCAAGATTCTGCCTTAAAAAAAAGAAAAAAAGAAAAGACAACAAGACATTCCAGGACTCAAGTAATAAATCTGGGGATGCCAAGTCTTTAGATAGATCAGAATGCCCAACAGAAATACAGAGCTGGGCACGGTGGCTTGTACTTGTAATCCCAGATGTTAAGTGCTAAAGTGAATGGATCACTTAAGCCCAGGAGTTTGAGACTGTAATGAGCTATGATTGTGCCACTGTACTTCAGCCTGGGTAATGGAGTAAGACTCCAACTCTTAAAAAAAAAAAAAAAAAAGAAAGAAAAGAAAAGAAATATAATGTGATTTTAAATGTAATAATGTAATTTAAAATTTTCTAGTAACTATATTAAAAAGTTAAATGAAGCTGGGTGCAGTGGCATAAACCTATAATCCCAGCTACTCAGGAGGCAGAGATGGGAGGACTGCTTGAAGGCCAGCAGTTTGAGAACAGCCAGAGAAACATAGCAAGACCTCACCTCCCCAAAAAAAGTTGAAATTAATAGGACATTTAACCTAATACATCCAAACTATCATGTGAACATGTTATCAATATTAAAAAAGTACTAATATCTTACATTGTTTTTTTTTGTACCAAGTCTGCAAATCCATTGTGTATTTTCTACTCACAGCACATCTCAATTTGGTCTACTCACATTTCAAGTGCTTAATAGCCAACATATCAGACAACACAGCTCTAGATCTTTCCCTTACTCAGAGATTATAAACTGACTTTAAGATGAAATAAGCCCCCTCCCCCAAAATCTTTACCAATTTGTCAACGAAAGGATTGTCAAGACCCTAGTCAGAGTCTGACAGGTGGAAAACTACCTCCTTAAGGCTTATATAACTACTCAAGGGATACCTGTTTTGAGGGTGCTGATGTAAATTCCCATTGCTTCTCTTAGAAGTTTCACCCCTTCTTCCTTCATTAAGGCCACGAGATTTGTGTCAGGCTCATCTTTGGCAAGGCTCACACTAATCTGAGTGAAAGATCAGAAGTAAGTGGTAAATAACTTGAGGGGCACCCTCATTATGGAATATTGGTGCTGAGCAATCAGATAACTGCTGACATTTCCAAAGGAAATGCACGAGGGTTGGGGTATTCGTACAATCCCCATCAGTGTTCCTTTTTGAGTCCTCTCTGCCAGTGGTGAAAGTTAGAACCCATGTTACTAGCTAAAGCAAAGAAATTATAAATAAGTGCAAGTTACTCTGGAAATTTCCAATGGCACCATATACCTAGAAAACCATCTGCAGACTGGGGTTCTACATGCTTGGACCAAGCCTTGGCTATTAACCTTGAATGATAGATCATTTTTCTAATCTGAGAGTAAGAGGATATGGAGGACTCAGATGAGGAGTTAGGAAGCACAAACCTCCACTTCATCCACGCTGTTTTCATCGGACAAGTTGGGGATCTCCACATGTCCTTTGTACTGTATTCCTGACTTAGACGTACCTGTCAAAAGCAATGCAATGTCATCATTAGTCTCCTACTTTGCAGGGAAGGTCTCTGCCCTGGGGCTCTAACTACTGCTCCACTTATGCTTCTTGTGGACAGCAGAACTGATCCTCTTTATTCTGAGAGAATGCCACATGCCAGATGCAAAGGTGCAACTAACCCCACCCACCTCAGAAAAAATGTCTTTCCTCACCAGGTTCCTGGAGATCAACCATGTCATTACAGTGTAGAACTGAGAGCTATACAGATGTGGTACTAGCATGAATTCTGTCAAGGAAGATTTGGGTCAATAGCCAATAGTTTTGCTAGAACTCTTGTTTTGAAAGTATGTATTCTATTGTAATTGATATATCAAGGAATACTTTGATTATAATGAGAATTTCACATTTGGTCCAATGTGATTTCATCCATGAGAAACACTAGGTGAACACAAAAAACCACACCCAGCTGCACAGGAATACATAAAACACATCTCAAACATCTATCTTCCATATAACCCAGTTCACCACGTGTTACAAGCTGCACCCATCCACATCTGGTGGTATAACATTCACTTCGCTCTGACTGCAGATGACCCTCCTTCCACCACTTCACAATAGCCCTCAAGCCCCTTTCCAATACCCACTTTTGCAAGTAAACTTCAGGTCTTCTTTATGGCAAATCACCATGTTTACTGTACTATATTTATGTATTCTTTTAACTATTTCACATGTATAAAGTAAAACTGGGCCAGCAAATTTTAGTTTCTATATTTTTAACAAGTCACTGATGAAGTTCTTGGGTGTTGTATCCCTATTCCCATTTTCCCTATATGCCCTGTGGTTTTTGTTGATAATTTTGCATAGTGCGGTGATTTTTAGGAACACCTACACAGAGCTATAGCAGAACTATTTTAAAATTAACCAACATTTACCTTCACTTCTCTAGCCTCAGTTTCTCAATCTATAAAAAGGGGACTGGGCAAGATGATACCTAAGATTCCTTCCAGACTACTATGCTTCAGGTACACTTTAAAAAGCTAACAAAAATCATGGAAATATGTATTTACTTTCACAGCTCTTTATGACCATTCACTCGAGAAATGTTTCTCAAAGCACAAATTCATTTCATGCCATGACCCACACACAGACAGTAGCTTTAGTGCCCTTTTACATTCAGCCTCCCAAGGGTCGGGACCATCCAAGTAGAGCAACTGCATGGCCTGAATTCTTTCCTGATGTTATACAGAAGAGACATTCAACCGAAAGACACATAAAACAGCCCCAAATTATAGTCACACACAAGCTTCTTTGGCATAGTGGTCTAACCTGTTAGATTCATACTGGAGAGAGTGAAAAAAGGATCAAGACTAAAAAACCTACTTTTCCCCTTAAATCATTCACAAAACAGATGTAGCTAGTCTGAGGAAGTATCACCTTATGTGTTCCAACACAGACCAAGGCCCAGAGATACAGTAGCCCAGCCACCACGGTGGGACTTGAGACTCAGAAAGAGAAAAATCCATTTAATCAGTAGGAGAGAAATGTCAGCACCCAGTACTGCTTTACAAAGGACTCCAAACCTTCACTATCTGCCTTCTCCCTTCAAGAGTTCATAACTCCTCAAAAACTGTTCTCTTCAGCTACTTAACAGGTGAACCTGAAATATAGTTAATCTCTTCCCTGACAGTCCAGCTTAGACTTACCTGTCCAGTTTAGTTTGATGCTCCACTCATAAAAGAAGATAAGTTTGCCTTTGCGATTGTTAATGGACGCCTCTCCATCAAGCTTACTCACTTCTGTCACTTCACACTTGCCTTCCTCATTCTGCACTTGCACTGCCAGGAACAGTGTTTTCAGCTTATCTGTGGACCAGTTTGAAGCATCCCTCTCCGTCCTGTAAAACAGAAACAAAGCTAAGGATCAGCAGTCAAATGGAGGATATACTGTTCTATGCAAGAGGGTGCAAGGTCAAAGGAGGCCTGGCCTTTGTTTGAAAATAACACTACTCTCAATCCCACTCCAGTATGTTCACAAAACATGTCACACTCTTTCAGGAAGACAAGGGGTCGCATACTGTCAACAAAGACAAGTACTGCAGAGAATGATATAAACAGAAAATTATGCTCTCCTTTCTCGGCGTGATGGTGCTGGGGATTACTCAACACTTTAGCATAGCGCCCCCGTTTGACCAAGTGGAAAATTGTGCACATGTTGCTGAAGTCAGGAACAGACAGGACCACTGAACACAGTATTTGGCTAAAAGGCTCAGTAAGGAATAAACCAATAACCTTGACCTTATTACTACAGTGTTCTGACCTGTCAGATTCAGACTGCTATAAACTTTCTACAAATTCTATGCCCTCTAGATGGCCAAAAAAACATTTTAAGTCCAGAGCTTCAAAATAACAAAAATTAGGTCAAGTACTCTGTGCACGTCAAGAGAGGAGGCAGAGATACAGAGAAGAAAAATCACTATTTGCTTTTATACTTATTAACTATTAAGAGAAAACAGCAAAAAGAGCTGCAACAAACCAAAATTCCAATATACCCAGTATGAACACAGTTCAATGGAGTTCAAAGATAAGGAATCATTACTTCCGGAAGATTTCATGAAGGAGGGCAGGATTTGAAGAATGGTCAGGTTATAAAACCACGACTGCCCGGCAACCTGGAGTTACAACACAACGAACTTAATGGTTCCGGGGTGAGAGACCACAGTGTCTTCCGTATTACCGAAGTCTGAGCACCTGCAGAACACGTTCTAAACCTTCTCCCGCCACACTGAGGCAGTGGTCCCTTAGAACTGACTTTCAATTTCATTGTGAGCCGCAAAATAGGAATTGCAGCCCCCGACCCTTCCACAGCAATCTCTCTGCACAATCGAAGGAGGTTTGCGGTCTCCCTGACTCCTCTGGCCACGTGCAGGAAGCATCTCTCTGCTCGGGCTGGATGCAGCAACTAGAGAGTTATCTTCTTGTCTCCTAAAACCCTTCCTCTGTGCATCCCTCCAAGTCGATCTCCCTTGCCTCAAATACTAAGCAGGCGGCCCGGGAGTGGAGAAGAGGCCTGGGACTACGCAGCCCTGCCACAGGAAGGACCCACCCCCACCTCCAGGCATGGCTGCCTCGGCCCCAGCTCTGTCCAGGGCAAGGTTCCAGGAACCCCGAAACCGTGGCCCGGCCGCAGCGCATCTAGGCCTGCTTTGCTGGCCCTCACCAGTGCCAGTTGTTGACGTTGGTGGCGTCCGCCCGCTCCTCCACGATCCAGCGTGGGTCGCCCTCACCCCACTTGGCCATCGGCTCTCCTATCGCACCGCCACCAGCACCCGAGCAGCCGCAGCCACAGCCCGAGAACCGCTTGGTGCTAGCTGCCCGGCAGCGTCTGGAAACTACTAGAAGCGGCCGCAAGCACCTCCTTGCTTGCTTTTCCCTCCACCCCCACCCCCTCCCCGCCTTAACTTCCGGCTCCTCCTACCGGGTACTTCCGTTCCAACTAGCCTCACCGTAGGTTCCGCTTGTTCTAGAATTCCTTCAAGTTCCCTCAGGTTACCCGCCAAAGGTCCCGAAACCCAACCCCTCACACGACCATTTGTTACCCGCAGGGAAACAAAGACCACGTCTCATTGTTTTCCTGGACTCAAAATTGGCCCTGCTGAGCCTTATGGGAGTTGTAGTCTTGTTAAGTGACCCGCTGGATAACCACGGAAGGTCGCGCTGAAAGTAAAGGAAATGACCTAGTGCGGTGCGCTGGGGTTTCTGGGGGCTGTAGTCAGAGAGTCCGGTGGCTCATCGGGACCGCGCCTGACGGTAGGGCAGAGGAAACTACAGCTTCCAGCATGCCCTGCGACCTATTTCTTCATTCGTGCTCTCCCCGCCGCCTCGAGACTATTCGCTTCCTCCCCTTCTCTGTGTCGCACAGCCTGACTAGAAAGGCTGGTCCAGCGGTGGTGGAGGCTGGCGCTGTCCTGAGAGGGAGGGCTCGGTGTGGAAGAGGTGAGGGTGTCCCAAACCCCTTGGGTCGCGTATTTGGCTGACTACAGCCTCCCTACATCTTGATTCTTTTTTCCTCTTCTACGAGGCATCCCCACTCACCCCCAGCCCAGGGCCGACTCTTCTTCCAATCTGGGCGACCCTTGGGAACTGGAGTACGCTCGGGGTTGGGGCTGCGAATGAGCCCTAACATTTGGTTTAGAAGCGGACATTTGGTTCTAAATGAACATTCCCTCCTCCAGGGATCGGCCGCGCTCTGGCCACTGTGGTAGATCCTTGGCTTCCCGGACGGTTGTCCGTAACGTCGTCATAGCTTAACTCAAGTTCCCTGGTCTCAGTTCACAAGTCTCACCTGTGTAGGCCTGGCTTGGGAGGTGATAACCAAAACTCATTTCTAACTTCTCAGTAGTTGGTTTTGTGAGTGTCCCGACGCAGGGAGCGTCTTGGTTGTGGAGTTTTTGCTGATCCTTCTGTTTTCCTAAGGCATGTCCCTGTTCTTGCCTCGGATCTGTCACCCTACCTTGTGGGCTCTCAGTAAATAAGAGACAAGCCTCTGAAGTATTTTAAAGTATGTTGAAGCAGCTTTTCAGTGACTTTTAAAACATCTGATAGCTTTCTAACTTCTAGAGCCATTTAATCATCATTTCTACTCGGGTAAATCTAGCTTTTCATTTGGCACTAGAAGTACAGATTGGTGTCAGGTATCCACTCCCATTGCATGGTTAAAAAAGGATTTCAGAACTGTGTCTAAGAGACCCAGATTATTGAGTCTGTTAGACACATTATGTGCCCATCTGTAGATATTTACTGTAGTGAAGTAATTATCTGCCCTACTTTTTCCTAATGTGAAAAATAAGTAGTTAGAAGGACCATACAAGACAGTGGAAATGGTCTAGGAGCCAGAAAACCTGGATTATAGTCTGGAATAGGAGCGATTAACAAGGTGCGTTTGATACTTAACACTTTTGTGCTTCCTTTTCCTCTTCAGTGAAATGGAAATAGAATATACCCAGGCCTACATTACAGAGTTGTTCTGAAGATCAAATAAATGATGAAGTGCTTTATGAATTGGCATGTATGCCAGAGACATTTATAAATTCTATGCACACCTTTAGCATTGGTGGCTACTCTCAGAATTTTTGTATTAATTTTTTGGCCGGGCATGGCGGTTCACAGCTATTATTCTAGTGTTTGGGGAGGCCTCACTTGAGGCCAGGAGTTTGAAACCAGCCTGGGCAACATAGTGAGACCTGTCTCTATAAAAAATAATAAAAATAAATAAAAATATTTTAAATCTTTAAGCTTGCTTAAAAATGTTTTCCTTTTAGCTTTTTCCAAGGTACTATGACAATATATCAATAGTAAAAGTTAATGCTGAACATTAATTTGTGTCAGGCACTAAGCACTTTACATGTATCATCTTCATAGCAATTCTATAAGGTAGGTCATCTGTTATGCCCATTTACACATGAGGAAACCAAAAGAGAAAGATGTAAACTATTCAGTACTAAAAGGAACCAACATGTCATATTTACTTTCTGCTAGGTACTTTTATGAGTTTTTCCTGAGACCTATTTATTCTTCACTGCAACCTTGTGAGGGGTTTTTTCTCCAAGGCTTAGAAGTAAAGTCATTTATACAGTTTGCCTGAATGGGAGAAACCAAGATTTGAACTCAAGGCTGCCTGACTACAATGCCTATGCTTCGTACCACCATGAGGGATGATTTTTTGGGGGGTCTGCCAGCTTTTTTATTTGGTTTTGACTACCTAGAAAAGGATTTTTAAACAACATCTGGGTTCAGTATAAATCAATTAGTGATCTCTGCATTGGAAGAGACCAGACAGTTTTATTTATTTACTGAGACACAGTCTCATTCTGTTGCCCTGGTTAGAGTGCCATGGCGTCAGCCTAGCTCACAGCAACCTCAAACTCCTGGGCTCAAGTGATCCTTCTACCTCAGTCTCCCTAGTAGCTAGGACTATAGGCATGTACCACCATGCCCGGCTAATCTTTCTATACATTTTTAGTTGGCCAATGAATTTCTTTTTATTTTTAGTATAGACGGGGTCTCGCTCTTGCTCAGGCTGGTCTCGAACTCCTGACCTTGAGCAATCTGCCTGCCTTGGCCTCCCAGAGTGCTAGTATTACAGGCATGAGCCACCGTGCCTGGTCCCCAGATAGTATTATATTAATAGACAGTGCCCACCACACCTTTGCCATCCCTATATCCCCTGAGTTGAAAACAAAGTCAGGAAGTAACAGTATGTTAAGGGCTGTCAGATGCCTCAAGATGGCTTCCATAACGTGTGTTTTCTCAAGCTTTTATTGATAAAGATGCTATTGAAATAAAAGGAAAAGCAAATTAATCCTTTAGAATTTGACGCTGTTCAGCCTTTGGAGTTATTTTTGGTGGTGTGAAAGTTTTGGTACCTAGTTCCTGGCTTAAACCTTAGTTTTCATTCTAATCTAGCTGGCATTGATAGTTTGTAATTCTAGGGCAAAACTTGTTTTTGTAGGGTGAAATCTAATTTCAGAGTAGTTATGATAGGGCCTTGTGGTCTTATTTATTTATTTATTTATTTATTTATTTATTTATTTTCAGAAATTCAGAGCCACTGAATCTTGTGGTCTTTTGACTAATTCTTTATATACATTCTTTTTTTTTCTTTTTGCCATGCTCTTATTTCCTAAAGTTCGGCCAACACTTGTTAATAAAATAATCATGATTTAAAGATACAGGCAAGATAATTCTCCTTTTCATTGCTTTGCTTTCATTCTTTCAGGCATTTAAAAAGCATACATCAAAATAAGATATTTGTCCATTTTATTCACTGTAGTATTCCCAGAGCCTGGAACAGTACCTCAAAGAGGATGCTCAATAGATATTTGTTGAGTACATCAATGCAATTTTTGTCTCTTTTGTGCATGCTTTGATTGATCTTCTTTATGTATTTAGCAAAGTTTGTGATGGATTCTTATAACCTTTACCTGCCTTGTACTATTGCTTTTATACCTACCTATGCTGGATACTCCAGCACTGTTGTAGGGTCCTTCAGGAGAGAGATTGTGTCTTGCACTTTTTTATATCCCTTACAACATCTAAGAGAGTGAGTGCCTTAAACAAAGTAGATGCTTTAGGAACAAATGATTGCTTCTGGGTAGTTGGAGAATCAAAAGTATGATTTGATCGGCTGGAGACCGAAGGATCTGATTTTATATTGCAGGTTCAGTATTCATTTTACCAGATTATTTTCTATATTCCTGATTTCTGAGAGCATTTAATAGTGAAGGAACCTATAGCTTTTGGAGCTCTTCTGTAGGAGACTCAGAAAGGGACTTTTATCTGTCTTCCTCTCACTCTAGATGAATCGGACAAAGGGTGATGAGGAGGAGTATTGGAACAGCTCCAAGTTCAAGGCTTTCACTTTTGATGACGAAGATGATGAGCTCTCACAGGTCAGTTTCCACAAACAATTGCTGAGGGTCATACCCTCCTCCACAGTGCTCTAAAATCTCTTCCCCTTAGATCTTGGGTAACCTGGCTTTTGACTATGTCTCCATTAGGCTCAGAAATGTGTGGGGTCAGATCTTTAGAAAAGCCTTCATGGAGAAAAGCCCTCAGGAAAAAGCCAGAAGGATTGTAAAAACTGACTCTCTGCCCTTTTTACGGTGATTCATTCCTTTCATTATTTTTTCAAGAACACCAAATCTTTTATTCATGTGATATAATTTTTTATTTTTGAAAGATGAACTGGATTGGAAGAATCGTCTTTATTGTATTTATCTTAAAATGGAGAAACAGACTCATTTTTGGGGAGGTGAATAAATTGACTCAGGTTTACCCAGCAAGTCATTGCCAGGAATATGATTAGAACTTGAAAGTGGCTTTGATTCTTCCCTCCTTTGCCACTGGACTGTATAGGCTAGGCTTCAGATTGCAGAGGGTGAATGTATTGGCCATCTTCAAATCCCAATTCCTTAGCCTTCTTGATTGTCAAAGAGAGTGGTGGGAAGTGATGATTGCTTGAGCACCCTGCCTATGTTCCTCTGCAGTTGAAGGAATCCAAGCGGGCCGTGAATAGCCTTCGAGATTTCGTGGATGATGATGATGATGATGACCTGGAGCGAGTCAGCTGGAGTGGGGAACCTGTGGGAAGTAAGTAGAAGAGGCCCTAGGAGGGAATTTGTATTCAGGGTTCTTGTCACTAACAGATACTCCACTTGTTTGTCTCCTCAGTGCTAGTCAGGAAAGGGAATGAGATAAGACCATTTTCAGATGAGCAAACATCTGGAAATTTAACCCCAGGAGGAGATACTTGGGGAAATACAGCAGTAGATTCTATATGGCTATCTAGATCTGCTCTCCTAGGGCTAATGCTTGGCTAGCTGTTTCAGTCTCATTTGGGGTGCTTGTTAAAATTACAGATTCCTAGGCTTTATGCCAGGGATTCTTTTCAGTAGTTCTTGGGGGTAGAGAGGGTCTCAATTTTTAATAAGTACTGCAGGGGCCGGGCGCGGTGGCTCACACCTGTAATCCTAGCACTCTGGGAGGCCGAGGTGGGCGGATCGTGAGGTCAGGAGTTCGAAACCAGCCTGAGCAAGAGCGAGACCCCATCTCTGCTATAAAGAGAAAGAAATTAATTGGCCAACTAATATATATAGAAAAAATTAGCCGGGCATGGTGGCACATGCCTGTAGTCCCAGCTACTTGGGAGGCTGAGGCAGAAGGATTGCTTGAGCCCAGGAGTTTGAGATGGCTGTGAGCTAGGCTGATGCCACAGCACTCAGTCTAGCCTGGGCAACAAAGCGAGACTCTGTCTCAAAAAAAAAAAAATAAGTACTGCA
Organism: Microcebus murinus; assembly: GCF_040939455.1. NCBI lineage: Eukaryota > Metazoa > Chordata > Mammalia > Primates > Cheirogaleidae > Microcebus > Microcebus murinus. Next base: position 24,865,383 of record NC_134109.1, read on the forward strand.
GGTAATTCTAATGTGCAGTCATGTTTGGGAACTACTAACTTAAATACTTACAACTGGTTGGCAGAACGGACTTCTTTAGCCATAAAGTTTAACTGCCTAGCTGTTATATAATACCAATTAACACCTTGCAGTTGAAGAGTCCATATGATTTTTAAGTTGTTTTTTTTTTTCTTTTTTAAGAGATATGCTCTTGCTCTGTTGCCCAGGCTGGAGTGCAGTGGCAGCATGATCTTAGCTCACTGAACCCTCAAAGTCTTGGGCTCATGAGGTCCTCCTACCTCAGCCTGGCAAGTAGTTAAGGACTACAGGCTCATACCACTATGCTTGGATAATTTATTTTTTGTAGAGACAGGGTCTCCCTGTGTTGCCCAGGCTGGTCTCAAACTCTTGGCCTCAAGTGATCCTCCCACCTCTGCCTCCCAAAGTGTTGGGATTATAGGCATGAGCTACCATGCTGGGCCAGAAGTTTTTTTTAGATAGAAAATATGTAGTGTGATTTAAAAATCAAAAAGTATTAAAGGTATACAGTGAGGCTGGGTGTGGTGGCTCATGCCTGTAATCCTAGCACTCTGGAAGGCCAAGGTGGGCGGATTGCTGAAGGTCAGGAGTTCGAGACCAGCATGAGCAAGAGTGAGACCCCTGTCTCTACCAAAAAAATAGAAAGAAATTAATTGACCAACTAAAAATATATAGAAGAAATTAGTCGGGCATGGTAGTGCATTCCTGTAGTCCCAGCTACTTGGGAGGCTGAGGCAGAAGAATTTCTTGAGCCCAGGAGTTTGAGGTTGCCTTGAACTAGGCTGACTCCACGGCACTCCAGCCCAGGCAACAGAGTGAGACTCTGTCTCAAAAAAAAATGTATACAGTGAAAAGTTTCCCTTCCACAGTTAGGAATCTTCTTAGTTCTCAGTCCCTGCCCTCCTAATTTATAACTGCTGTTACTTGGTTCCTTTGTGTCATCTAAATATTCCTTTTGCATTTGGAAATGCACATAGAAATATATATTCTTACCTCCTTTTTTACACAATCAGTTGCATATACTTAGCTCTTTTTATGTAATTATATAGCTTGGAGATCTTTCCATATCAGTGTATAAAAAGCTTTCTCATTTTCTTTTTGTTAAGTAGCAAAATATTACATTGTATTTACTTAACCAGTCCACTATTGATGAAGTTTAGATAGTTTCCAATATTTTATTGTTAATATTTCTATCAATGGGCTTATATTCTGACCATAGGGGAGTAAGTGAAAGATCAGTTCTTAGAGTGGTATTACTGTCATAGAATATTTGCATCTGTATTGGATAGCTTTGTCAAATTGCCCTCCACAGCACTGTACCAATTTTTATTCCTAATAGCAATGTAGGAGGGTTCCTGTTTCCCCAGAGTCTTGCCAACATGGGTTATTGTTAAGCTTGTGGATCTTTTTCCATTTTATAGGGGACCAACAGTTTCTTATTGTACTTATAATTTGTAAGGCTCTTTTTTTTCTCTTTTGCTAATCTTCTCTGTATCATTCTAATTTTAGTATATATGTGCTGCCAAAGCGAACACCAATTTGTAATACTCTTATTGAGAGTGGGGTTGAGCATCTTTTCATCTGTCTAAGAGCCATTTGAATTGTCTTTTCCATGATCCATTTATTCATGTCCTTTGGCTATTATTCTGTTGATTAGTCTATTTGATTCTATCTTTTCTTCTTACCTCATGTTGGCCAAGGGACCAGGGCTTCTGGTGAAAAGCTTTTAGCGTTTGTTGAATGTTAGATGTCAAGGATTTTTTTGTGGATGAGAATTACTAATACAGTTCTTACTATCTCACAGGTATCTCATGGTCCATCAAAGAAACTGCTAGTAATAGTGGGTCAACCCATGAGGGGCGTGAGCAGCTAAAGAGCCGAAACAGCTTCTCCTCCTCCTATGCACAACTACCCAAACCTACTTCTACCTATTCCTTGAGCAGCTTTTTTAGAGGTAAAGAGTGATGGTTAAAGGGATAGGGAAGTCTTTCTATTTCCATAAGAATGGCGAGGCTATAATTTTCTTTTTTTATTTTTAATTTTTTAAAATTTATTTCTTTTTTTAAAAAAGTTTTTTCTGATTCCTATTTTTTTTTTTTTTTTATTGGAGACACAGTCTCACTCTGTCACCCTAGGTAGAGTGCCGTGGCGTCAGCCTAGCTCACTGCAACCTCAAATTCCTGGGCCCAAGCAATCCTACTGCCTCACCCTCTCAAGTAGCTGGGACTACAGGCATGTGTCACCATGCCCCGCTAATTTTTCTGTTTTTAGTAGTGATGGGGTTTCGCTCTTACTCAGACTGGTCTCGAACTCCTGAGCTCAAGTGATATTTCTGCCTTGGCCTCCCAGAGTGCTGGGATTACAGGCATGAGCCACTGTGCCTGGCCTATAATTTTCATTTACTCTAGAAGAAAAAGATTATTGAAGGGTAAAGAATTAGCATTGGATCTGGCAGCTGGATATTAGGAATGGTAGAAATGAGAGAAATTCAGAGTAGTTGGACTAGATTTCTAGAGCATGATGAACAAAATTGACATTAACCCCGTGACAGGTACTAAAGAAATTTGCCTAAATCAAAATTCCTTCCTACCCCTTGTGCATTGCTGGTGGAAATGTAGGCTGATGCAGCCACCGTGGAAGATAATAGGGCAGTTCTTCAAAGAAATTAAACATAGAATTATCATATAATCCAGTAGTTTCACTTGTAGATATATAACAAAAACAATTGAAAGCAGGGAGTTGAACAGATATTTGTATACCAATGTTGATATTGCATTATTCACAATAGCCAGAAGATGGAAACAACCCAAATGTCCCTTGATGGATGAATGGATAAACAAAATGGTGGTATATACATGCAGTATATACATTATTCAGCCTTAAAAGAATGATATTCTGATATATGCCACAACATGGATGAACCTTTAAGACATTATGCTAAATAAAATAAAGGTACAAATGGACAAATATTGTATGACACCATTTATATAAAATACCTATACTAGTCAGATTCATAGAGACAGAAAGTAGAATGGTGTTTACCAAGGTCTGGATAGTCAGATTCATAGAGACAGAAAGTAGAAAGGTATTTACCGAGTTCTGGGGGGAGGAGAGAATGGAGAGTTACTGTTTAATGGATATAGAGTCTCAGTTTTGGATAATGAAAAAGTTCTATAGATGGATAGTGGTGATGGTTGTACAACAATGTGAATTTACTTAATGCCACTGAATTATACGCTTAAAAATAATTAAAATGGTAAATTTTATGTATATTTTACCATGATTAAATTTTCTCCCTGCCCTTTTTAATAGCAACTTAAATTTCTGAAGTTGAGACAGGGTGCGGTGGCTCACGCCTGTAATCCTAGCACTCTGGGAGGCCGAGGTGGGCGGATCGTGAGGTCAGGAGTTCGAAACCAGCCTGAGCAAGAGCGAGACCCCATCTCTACCATAAATAGAAAGAAATTAATTGGCCAACTAATACATATAGAAAAAATTAGCCGGGCATGGTGGCGCATGCCTATAGTCCCAGCTACTCAGGAGGCTGATGCAGAAGGATTGCTTGAGCCCAGAAGTTTGAGATTGCTGTGAGCTAGGCTGACGCCACAACACTCACTCTAGCCTGGACAACAAAGCGAGATTCTGTCCCCCCCCCAAAAAAATTCTGAAGTTGAATAAAAACTTTTTAAGCCTTAAATTCTCATATTGCTAAATAAGGTTATATGTACACTGTGTCCTTAATCAAGTCTGAATGGCTCTGACTTGAACTGTTGACCTCTTTCTTCCCTCTTGTGTTCTTTACCTGCAGGTAGAACTAGACCTGGAAGTTTCCAGTCCCTTTCTGATGGTAGGCATTGGACCCTCTTCTCTTGATTGCTGTGAGATATGTTAGTGATCTGGGGCACAGTCTGGGGAGTCATGGGAATAGGTGGTAATTAGATGACTAGATAAACTTTCTTCTGAATCTACTATCATTAGAGAATACTGAGAAAGGGAGAGGTAAAACCATTCTAGCTACAGGGGCAAGGGTGACTTCTAGGGATGCTATCTTTGGCAAAGAATGGACATCTACTGTTGGCCATAAAGATACCCTGAGAGCCCAAAAGTAAAATGAAAGGTATGTGAGAAGGAAGCAGTAGAGGAAAGGAAAGGAATGATAAGAAACAGGACTAATGGTGCCATTCTGAACCAGCTGCCTGTTCTTTTTCAGCTCTGTCAGACACACCTGCCAAAACCTATGCTCCAGAGCTGGGAAGACCCAAGGGGGAGTATAAGGTGAGTTATAGCATACGATGGTGTGACACTTGACATAGTATAAAATACTTTGACATATCACCTTGTTCGTTTTTCTCAACCCTTTGAGAAGATATTTTTTAACTGCTTCCTTACAGCGCTCACTGGCTGCGAAACCTTGCCCACAGCCGGCACTCATGGTACGCACAATAGTTTGTGCTGTGCATTAATGACAAATCCATTTTGCTCTTGTGCAATGAGGAAAGCTTTAAAGCACTGAAAGCTTGGCCGGGCGCGGTGGCTCACGCCTGTAATCCTAGCACTCTGGGAGGCCGAGGCGGGCGGATTGCTCGAGGTTGGGAGTTCGAAACCATCCTGAGCGAGACCCCGTCTCTACTAAAAATAGAAAGAAATTAATTGACCAACTAAAAATATATATACAAAAAACTAGCCGGGCATGGTGGCACATGCCTGTAGTCCCAGCTACTTGGGAGGCTGAGGCAGGAGGATCGTTTGAGCCCAGGAGTTTGAGGTTGCTGTGAGCTAGGCTGACGCCACGGCACTCACTCTAGCCTGGGCAACAAAAGTGAGACTCTGTCTCAAAAAAAAAAAAAAAAAAAAAAAAAGCACTGAAAGCTTGTTTTACTTTACAGGCAGCTTTACTTGTAATGTGAATTAGAACATATACACATATGTTTTCATTACGTTATATATGTTTATATATGTTCACAGTTTTATTTTGATAAATGAAAAATTAGAAAAGTCATATCACGGCTGTCAGCTAAAGTTGACGCTTGGCTGTGCGCCTTCATGTCACGCTGTCGGCTGAAGTCAATGTGCGTGTTCATCTGTGGCTATCGACTATAGTCAACGCTGGTACTGGAGTGGTTAAACCACCTTTTATAAATAAGAAAACTGGGTTTCTAAACATTAGGGCTTGCCTGGAGTACTCAGTCCTACCATACTTCACTTACTCATTATACAAAATACCCAAAATACAGCTTTTTGAAGGCTGTATTTTTTTTTTTTTTTTTTTTTTTTTGAGACAGAGTCTTGCTTTGTTGTCCAGGCTAGAGTGAGCGCCGTGGCGTCAGCCTAGCTCACAGCAACCTCAAACTCCTGGGCTCGAGTGATCCTTCTGCCTCAGCCTCCCGAGTAGCTGGGACTATAGGCATGCGCCACCATGCCTGGCTAATTTTTTATATATATATCAGTTGGCCAATTAATTTCTTTCTATTTATAGTAGAGACGGGGTCTCGCTCTTGCTCAGGCTGGTTTTGAACTCCTGACCTTGAGCAATCCGCCCGCCTCGGCCTCCCAAGAGCTAGGATTACAGGCGTGAGCCACAGCGCCCAGCCTCAAGGCTGTATTTTGAAACTCAGTGACCATCACTGCAGTCTGGAAGCTTGGTGAAGCTTATATTCGTATGAAGCATATAAAAGAACAAATTGATTCATAAGGAAGAAACCATATCCTAAGGTCAAAAAAGGAACATATCTTAACTTTTGCTCTTTTTCCTTCTGTTGGCCAAAGACATTAATTATTAGGATCCTAATATGTGACTCTAGTCACACTTAGAGGTTGAATTCTGAACCAGTAGGCATGGGTTCAGAACTATTCATTCAACTAATCAATCAAAACTATTGATTTTGTCAATTGGTTCGTCACTCTTTGATTGATCTTCTTCTATATGTATTGTCCCTGCCATAGTTCCTTTAGAAACTCAAAACAAGGCTGTTTCAGTTCTTCATTTTTTTCTCTATTTCCTCCTACAAAATATTTCCCTCTTAGAGACTAAGACTACTGAGTTTGAGGTGAGGAGCTGGTATACTGACACTTCTGATCTCTTAACTTCCTGAGATTCATGTGTTGCTAATATTCCAGGATTACAGCAATGACTGGAGCCCCAGTGATACAGTGCGACGCCTCCGGAAGGGCAAGGTAAGGCTGCTGGAGAGAGAATTCTTGTGGGATTCTTTGGGAAGTTGGGAAGCTTGTTCTCACAGGAAAGATTTTTTTTTTTTTTGAGACAGAGTCTCACTCTGTTGCTGGGGCTACAGTGCCGTGGCATCAGCCTGGCTCATAGCAACCTCAAACTCCTGGGCTCAAGCAATCCTTCTGCCTCAGCCTCCCGAGTAGCTGGGACTACAGAGATGTGCCACCATGCCTGGCTAATTTTTTCTAAATATTTTTAGTTATGTGGCTAGTTTCTTTCTATTTTTAGTAGAGACAGTGTCTCACTCTTGTTCAGGCTGGTCTTGAACTCTTGACCTTGAGCAATCCTCCTGCCTCGGCCTCCCAGAGTGCTAGGATTATAGGCGTGAGCCACCATGCCCAGCTAATTTTGCTATTTTTTTTTTATAGAGACAGGGTCTCACTATGTTGCTCAGGCTGGTCTCAAATTCCTGGCCTCAAGTGATCCTCCTATCTCACTAGTGTTACAGGTTTAAGCCACTATGCCCAGCTAGGAAGGATTTCTTGACTTCTCTCTTCAGTTCCCATTTGTTAAATGAAGTGGGAAAGACAATTCATTTAGGAAAGGAGGAAAAGACATCCACTGAGGCTAACAGGCACCTGCATAATTTCTGGTTCCCCAGGGTTTAGTGTTACTTTGATGGGGAAGTGGGCAAGGAATGATGCATAAGAGGTAAAGTACATTTACCAGTGAGAGTAATCTATCTAATGTTTAGGATTTTGTGTTTAAAATTTTTGTGTTAAGGATTATGTCTTTTATATCTATGATTCATTGTAAGTTAATTTTGTCTGTGGTGTGATATAAGGTTTGAGGTTCATTTTTTTTCCCTGTGAATATCCATTTGTTCCAGCACTATTTATTGAAAAGATTATCCTTCCCCCATTGGATTATCTGGTGCTTTTGTTGAAAATCAAGTGACCATATATGTGTAGGTCTATTTCTGAACTCTCTATTCTAGTTCATTGATAGAAATCTTTGTCTATCCTTATGCCAATACCATAGTCTTGGTTATTGTAGCTTTATAGCAAATCTTGAAATCAGGCAATTTTAAGTTTGTTGAAGCTTTCAACCTTTAACTTTGTTCTTCCAAAATTGTTTTGGCTATTCTAGATCCTTTATATTTTCACATAGATTTTAGTATTAGCTTTTTAGTGTCTATAGTAGAGCTGCTGATATTTTTTTTGGATTACATTGAATGTATAGAACAATTTTGGGAGAATTGAAAATGATCATAATAAGTAATGGGTCATAGACCTAAATGTAAATAAGTGCTAAACCTAAAATTTCTAGAAGAAAATGTAGGTGGAAATCTTTGTGATCTTGATTTAGGCAAAGATTTATTACCTAGGAGACAAAAAGCATGAAATTTAAAAGAAAAAATTGATGAAATGGACTTCATCAAAATTAAAAACTTTTATTCTTTAAAAGCACTGTTAAAACCATGAGAGTACCACCATAGCTTGGAGAAGACAGTTGTAAAACACACACACACACACATATATTTTTTTTTTGAGACAGAGTCTCGCTTTGTTGCCCAGGCTAGAGTGAGTGCCGTGGCATCAGCCTAGCTCACAGCAACCTCAAACTCCTGGGCTCAAGCAATCCTACTGCCTCAGCCTCTCGAGTAGCTGGGACTACAGGCATGAGCCACCATGCCCACCTAATATTTTCTATATATATTAGTTGGCCAATTAATTTGTTTCTATTTATAGTAGAGACGGGGTCTCGCTCTTGCTCAGGCTGGTTTCGAACTCCTGACCTTGAGCAATCCGCCCGCCTCGGCCTTCCAGAGTGCTAGGATTACAGGCGTGAGCCACCTCACCCAGCCAAAACACATATATTATAAAGCGCTTTTATACAGAAAATATATAGAACTCTTATAGGTCAGCGATAAGAAGATAGATAATCTAATAAAATCTGGCATAACATTTGACCAGACATATCACAAAAGTATATATGAATGGGTAGTAAGCACTTGAAAAGATACTTAACATTATAGGTATCAAGAAAATGTGCCTAGCGTAGTTATCAAGAAAATGTGCCGCTGAGGCGGGTGGATTGCTCAAAGTCAGAAGTTTGAAACCAGCCTGAGCAAGAGCAAGACCCCGTCTCTACTAAAAATAGAATTCATTGGCCAACTAAAAACATACAGAAAAAATTAGCTAGGCATGGTGGCACATGCCTGTAGTCCCAGCTACTCCGGAGGCTGAGGCAGAAGGATTGCTTGAGCCCAGAAGTTTGAGGTTGCTGTGAGCTAGGCTGACGCCATGGCACTCTAGCCTGGGCAATAGAGTGAGACTCTGTCTCAAAAAAAAGAAAATGTATATAGTATATATACACTGGAATGGCTGAATTTTAAAAAGACTGATCATACCAAGTGTTGGAAGGATGTGGAGGAAATGGACTCTCATTCACTGCTGGTGGGAATATAAAATGCATAAATTACTTTAGACCATAGTCTGGCAGTTTCTTATAAAGTTAAACATATACTTATTGTGTAACCCAGCAATTTTGCTCCTAGATATTTATAATCCAAGATGAATTAAAACATATGTCCATATAAAGAGTCATATACAGATGTTCATAGCAAGTTTATTCATAAAAGCCCCAAAAGTAAAAACCACCCAGTGTCCATCAGCAGGTAAGGAGATAAAGTGCAGTATATCCATAAAATTGAAAACAACTTGGCAATAAATAGGAACAAATTAATAGTCATTGCAACATATAATTTCATCTCAGAAACATGATGTTGAGTAAAAGAAACCAGTTACAGAAGAGTACATATTGAATGACTTGATTTTTATAAAATTATAGAAAAGGCAAAATTATAGTGTTTGAAAACAGATGAGTGGTTGCTAAGAAATGGTGATGGAGGGAGGATATTAATGTCACAGTAGACAGGGCATTAATTTGGTGGTGATTGAAATATTCTGTGTCTTTGTTGTGGTAGTAGTTACATGGATGTATATACTTGTCAAAACTCACTGAACTAGACTGGGCGTGGTGGCTCATGCCTGTAATCCTAGCCTTTTGGGAGGCTTGGGCAGGGAGATTGCTTGAGATCAGGAGTTTGAGACAACCCTGGGCAGCATAGCAAGACCCTGTCTCTACAAAAAATTTAAAAAATTAGCCAGGTATGGTGGTGTGTGCCGATAGTCCTAGTTACTCAAGAGGTTGAGGCAAGAGGATCACTCAAACCTAAGAGTTAGAGGTTACAGTGAGCTGTGATCATGCCACTGCACTCCAGCCTGTGCAACAGAGTGAGACCCTGTCTCAAAGAACAAAACACTCACTGAACTATGCACTTTAATAGGGTAGATTTACTATATGTAAATTATACCTAAAAAAAGAACACATGATCTCTCTGTTGACTTTGTCAAAACTTCAGGACATTAGCATCTTGTAAGGCATCAGGCTGAAATAGAGTGTGGTAGGAACCTACTGTCTCATAGAGTATTGGGGACCATATTGTAAAAATACAGAGACTCTCCTTGGGGACATTTTCCTTCATTCTTGCCCATTCTTCAGTAACCAGTGACAAAAGAATATAGAAAATTATCTTCTTTCTCACATACTAACTCTGTTGTTATTCTGCCAGGTCTGCTCATTAGAAAGATTCCGCTCCTTACAAGACAAACTACAACTCCTAGAAGAGGCAGTAAGCATGCATGATGGAAACGTCATTACTGCAGTGAGTTACAGGTTTTGTTGTTTGTGTAATTGTTGTTTTCATTAGTTTCTGAAAATCCAATCTGAGGGAGGAGAGACGTGAGAGCAGTCTCTCTCAGAGGGAAGTGTCTCTAAGCCAGTATGAGCACAAGCATGTGGACTCCTAAGACATAGCTTAGTTCCAGATGTTTGTTCTCTCTCCTTTTATCACAGGGAGAGATCTTGTCTGTATCTGTAAAGATTCCTGATGAGTTGCTGGCCTCCTTCCTAGACATCAGGCACTTAGGGCAGGGCTTTGTGTTCAAAAGGTTGCACATTCTTTGTTCTCTTTTCCTGTAGGTTCTAATTTTCCTGAAGAGGACACTGTGCAAAGGTGAGCATGGTTTGAGGGAAATCTTCAGTCAGCAAGGTGTCTGCCACAGGTGAGGGGAGAATGGCACGTGGCTTTCATACCAGAATTCACCAGCATCAAGTCTATTTCAGAGAGAGCTGGGGTGGCCTGAGACTTCACAGTAGTACCACATCATTTAGGGTAATGATTATAATAACTACAAAGTCCCCTCTATTTATTGGACAGACAGATGACTTTGTTGGTTTGAGAAATTCAGAGTCCATGCTAAGTGCCTACTGTTTTGGTGAGAACTAAAAAGCTGACTTGGTGGCTGTGAGTTACCCTGGACCATAGAGTGTGTTGATGGTGGATTGAAACATAGGGGCAAACCATTCTTAGATTCTGCTAGACTTTGATGAGAGAATGTTTGCAATGTGTAAGAAGGAAGACCAATTTCACACTTGACTGATAGGCTTCATTCTTTCTCAACCTAATTCCTGCCTGCCAGAGATCCTCTTCCGAGAGCTGGAGGTGCGACAGGTTGCCCTGAGACATCTTATTCACTTCCTTAAGGAAATAGGGGATCAAAAGCTGCTTTTAGACCTCTTCAGGTAAGAACTGATTGTCTGGTCTATCAAGTTTAAGTGCTTTCTTCAAAGCATCCTAGGGAATACAAAGGGATAAAAGACACTTGTCCTTTTACTGGGAGCACTTACAAGACAAGATGTTGAGATAACTAACAATACATCACAACCTATCACAAGGTGACAGTATAGCAGGGTAGTTAAGAACCAGGCTCTAGAGTCAAATACACTTGGGTTGCATACTGACTGGCTTTACCACTTAGTTCATGGAGTGACCTTGAGCAAGTTACCAAACCTCTTCATCAGTTCCCACATCTGTAAAATGGAGATGATGATACCTACCCCACAGGATCATTATAAGGATAGAAAGAGGGCATTATTAGCACTTACCATAATGCCTAGTCTATGGTATTAGTCAATTTGTTAGGCATTTTCTTATAAAAGATCTAAAAAAAAGTACCTTTTTTACTTTCTCCCAAGTGATACCAGTGAGAAATAAAGTGGAAGAGGAGAAAAAAATTTAATTTTCAGGCTGAGCACAGTGGCTCACGCCTGTAATCCTAGCACTCTGGGAGGCCGAGGCAGGAGGATTGTTCGAGGTCATGAGTTCAAGACCAGCCTGAGCAAGAACAAGACCCTGTCTCTACTATAAATAGAAAGAAATTAATTGGCCAACTAATATAGAAAAAATTAGCCGGGCATGGTGGCATATGCCTGTAGTCCCAGTTACTCAGGAGGCTGAGGCAGGAGGATCGCTTGATCCCAGGAGTTCGAGGTTGTTGTGAGCTAGGCTGACTGCACAGCACTCTAGGCCAAGCAACAGAGTGAGACTCTGTCTCAAAAAAAAATAAAGTAAAATAAAATTAATTTTCAGTCAGTATACCTGAGGAAAGCCTCATGGAAGTGATTAGGATTTGAGTTGGGTCTGTGAGTCTAGGCAGGATTCTGATAGGTGAGAGGTAGGCACATCTGCTGGAGTTAGAGGGGCCTGGGGGCGGTCCTCTATCACGTTTTCCTTCCTTATCTCATTTCAACTGGTGGGGACTATTTCCCACTCTTCGATTGAAAGTTATGTATCTTATGTTTTTTCTTCAATGTCAGGAAAAAGATTGGACCTCTGGAAGATTGTATTGACAGAGAAGAGTGCTTTAATCTTTAAAAAACAAAAATAAGGTTTCCGTGGGCTAGATTAGGTTTTGTGGAGTCTCTGAGTCCTTCCTGTCAGACCTGTTAACATTACAAAGTTATTAGTGTCTTGCAATGCCGTCTTGTCCTTGCTTTTCATTTGGCCGGAAAGCACAGGGGAACAGTGATATCTGACCCACCATTTATCTTGTGTACAGAGGAAAACGAGTTTGAATTATTTCTCCTAGAGCAATCATCCTATTTCGTGAGGTTATACTGCCACACATCAATAGATAAAAATGCCCTGCTCCCTTCTGCTTCTTCCCAGGTTCCTAGATAGAACAGAAGAGCTTGCGGTAAGTGTGGCCTTTGTTTCAGTTGGGGACCTATTTAACAGAAATCTAAGCCAAAACCCAGCCTCCAAGATCTGAGACTGATGAAACTGTTTCCTTGGATATTGATCATATACAGAAGAGGGAAGCATCTGGAAAACCTGAAAACTTATCCAAAAGATGTATTGTTTCTTTTTATATGCTCTTTTGATTGGGCTTACAAATAAATTTTTTAAAAGCTACATGTGTGAAAACTGACCTGATCAGTTTGTAACATGTTTTTTAGTTATTTTCAAGTCCTGGTTTATAGGAGCTTTTGGGTTTTGGCTTCCAACTAAAGGAAATATTGAAAGCTAAGCAGGTAAAAAACCAGATATAGGTCAAGAAGGAAGATAGGTCAGGTTGGTGGTACATCTATTACACATTTTGGCTGAGAGTTCAATAACCAAGTATTAAAATTGATTTTTGGCAGATTTTCATAATCATAGAATCAACTTCTAGAATACAAGAATAAATCTGAAATTTTACCAAAAGCTTAATTGTATTATTAAAACTTTAGTGATCTATTTTTAAAAATTTCACATAGTGCAGGAATAAGAATTTTTCAGCATTGTCGATGACAGGATTATTCCTTTAGTCACTGTACAGAACATTTGTGATGATAGCAGACATTGATAGCACACATTCAGCTGGCACATTTAATAATATTGTTAACCTTCTTTGCAGAGTGAAATATAATTCAGGAAAATGTCAGCAACATGTTTTCTAAAAGGAACTTATACTTAATATTCTAGGCATGGGAAAATCTGAAAAAATCATTTATTCTCATCAATTGAAAATAATTGGCTATAAAAATCATTTTGAGGCCGGGCGCGGTGGCTCACGCCTGTAATCCTAGCTCTCTGGGAGGCCGAGGCGGGCGGATTGCTCAAGGTCAGGAGTTCGAAACCAGCCTGAGCAAGAGCGAGACCCCATCTCTACTATAAAAAACAGAAAGAAATTAATTGGCCAACTAATATATATAGAAAAAATTAGCCGGGCATGGTGGTGCATGCCTGTAGTCCCAGCTACTCGGGAGGCTGAGGCAGCAGAATTGCTTGAGCCCAGGAGTTTGAGGTTGCTGTGAGCTAGGCTGACGCCATGGCACTCACTCTAGCCTGGATAACAAAGTGAGACTCTGTCTCAAAAAAAAAAAAAAAAAAAAAAACATTTTGAAAAGCTTTTTGTTTATATTTTTAATCCCCATAGCTTGAAAACCATAAGGAATTTTTTCATACAGCATTCTTGTAAAGGTTGTTGTTTTGAATTTGATTAGTGAAAATAAATGTATTTTGGGTAACTCATTTTTTTTTTTTTTTTTTTTTTGAGACAGAGTCTTGCTTTGTTGTCCAGGCTAGAGTGAGTGCCGTGGCGTCAGTCTAGCTCACAGCAACCTCAAACTCCTGGGCTCAAGCGATCCTACTGCCTCAGCCTCCCGAGTAGCTGGGACTACAGGCATGTGCCACCATGCCCGGCTAATTTTATATATATATCAGTTGGCCAATTAATTTCTTTCTATTTATAGTAGAGACGGGGTCTTGCTCTTGCTCAGGCTGGTTTTGAACTCCTGACCTTGAGCAATCCGCCCGCCTCAGCCTCCCAGAGAGCTAGGATTACAGGCGTGAGCCACCGCGCCCGGCCTGGGTAACTCATTTTTATCTAAAACTTTATTTTCTTCTTACTCATTATGTTTGAAGATAATTTATCATGCATGGTGTATATAAATATGGAGTTTTTCAACCTTGTAAACTTTGGAAGTGGAAGTAGCTAATAATCTTTTATTTTATTCTCATAGAATATGAAAATTTCCCAAGTAGGACTTAAAAGACTTAAGACTAAAATGGAATTGAATAACCAAAAATGAACTATAGCTCTTAAAGGTTACATATATATATTAGGAATGATTATATACCAATTATTTTATACCAAATATTTTACAAAGATTAGATGATATAATGTAATTTCTGTGACTGTCTTATATTATCATTTATATTTCTATATACATCTGTTGGCACTAAACAGATATAAGTTCATCCTAAAGCCATTTTATTCTCTTAATATTCATATTAAGTGTCAATCTGTTTCTTTTTGGAAAGTTTTTAATAATTATATAAAGGGTTGGGTGTGGTATCTCTTGCCTATAATCCCAGCACTTTTGGAGGCCAAGGCAGGAGAATTACCTGAGGACAGGAGTTGACCTGAGTCTGGGCAACATAGTAAGATCCTGTCTCTACCAAAAAAATGAAAAATTGGCTGGACATGGTGGTGCGGGCCTGTAGTCACAGCTCCTCAGGAGGCTGAGGCAGGAAGATCACTGGAGCTCAGGAGTTTGAGGCTGCAGTGAGCTATGATCAGGCCACTGCACCGTAGCCTGGGTGACAAGGCAGGACCCTGTCTCTAAAAATAACAACAATAATAATAATTGTATTTAAAAACCACAACTTTCACAACAATAACTCATTATTGTATCATTTAACTCTTGTAATAACAAGTAAATATTTATACTTCAGTGGTTTATTGTTTTAAGACTTTCAAAATAGAAAGCACATGTGAGGTTTTTTTTTCAGAGCTACATGTAGAACCTATGTTACCTTAATGTAAATATTTAGCTATAAACAGTGAATGACACTACTAGTATTGCATTAAGCCTGGGCAGAAAAAATAAGAAAAAAAAGTATTAAAATTAAAAAAAAAAAAACAGTGAAGACATGCCCTATTCATATCACTGATATTTATGTCATCACACTACCACTGATTGTGTAACAGTGCAAGATATCTACCATTGATCATGTAACAGAGCAAGACCCCATCTCTTTAAAAGAAGAAACAAATAATAATAATAAAAAGTGGCTAGTGAAACTAAAGACTTGAAATTTTAATTTAATTAAGTTACCAAATGTGGCTAGTGGCTACCATATTGGATAGTACAGTTACAGATAAACCTACTAATGGCCTGGGCACAGTGGCTTCTGCCCGTAATTTCAGCACTTTGGGAGGCTGAGGCAGGAGGATTGCTTGAAGCCAGGAGTTTGAGACCAGCCTGGACAATATAGTGAGGTCCCGTCTTTACCTAAAAATAAAAAAATGAGCCGAGCATGGTGGCGCATACCTGTAGTCCTAGCTACTCAGGAGACTGAGACAGGAGGATCATTTGAGTCCAGGAGTTCGAGGTTACAGTGAGCTATGATTGTGCTACTGCACTCCAGCCTGGGCAACAGAGTGAGACCTTTCCTCTAATAAATAAATAGATAGATAAACCTACTAATGATTTTGGATCACTCTTTGTTCCTTCCCACCCTGCAATACACTCAACCATCAACACTCAGAAGGAATCTCTGAGAATGAAGAATTTGAGGGGTTTTTTTAAGCATGAAAAGTTCACTTATTCAGCTACCTTCCTCTTCTATGGAGACAAAATAGCTCAGAGTCTTTCTCTGTTTTTTGTAGCTATCCCATTATCGAGAGCATTTGAATATTCAGGACCCGGAGAAACGAAAGGAATTCCTTAAGACCTGCATTGGGTAAGTATGGTGGAGAAATGGTTTTAACTATAAATATCTTCATACAAAAGAAATGAAGAAAATAAAAGAGGGTGGAATGGATAGCTAGGAAGGGTAAGGGTAACAATGACTCATATAAGCATCATTAAAGGTCATTTCATTCTGTGGTTCCCAAACACTAGTCCTCAACAGAGTTTTTCTGACTGGTGATAAACTGAGAAAAATAAAGACAATATAGATAGTTTCTAAAGTTAAATTTATTCAGTTTGAAAGACTGTCCTTCTAGGATTTTGTCCCCACCACTCCCCTCTTTTGTAGTAGTAAAATGGTTGTAATTTTTTAAATGACTTTATGTAATAAAAGTTGGCAACACTTTATGGGCCTTATGTGTGGTTTTGTTTGTTTATTTTTTTGAGACAGGGTCTTGCTCTGTTGCCCAGGCTAGAGTGTAGTGGCGTCATCATAGCTTACTGCAACCTCAAACTCCTGGGCTCAAGTGATCCTCCTGCCTCTACAGGTGGGTGCCACCACATAGGCAAATTTTTTTAATATATATTTTGTAGAGATGGATTCTCACTATGTTTTTCACCCTGGTCTCAAACTCCTGGCCTCAAAAGAGATTCTCCCGCCTTGGCCTCCCAAAGTGCTAGGACTATAGGCGTGATCCACCATGTCTGGCCCCTTATGTATTTTTATTTTATTTATTTATTTTTTTTGAGACAGAGTCTCACTTTGTTGTCCAGGCTAGAGTGAGTGCCGTGGCGTCAGCCTAGCTCACAGCAACCTCAAACTCCTGGGCTCGAGTGATCCTTCTGCCTCAGCCTCCCGAGTAGCTGGGACTACAGGCATGTGCCACCATGCCCGGCTAATTTTTTATATATATATCAGTTGGCCAATTAATTTCTTTCTATTTATAGTAGAGACGGGGTCTTGCTCTTGCTCAGGCTGGTTTTGAACTCCTGACCTTGAGCAATCCGCCCGCCTCGGCCTCCCAAGAGCTAGGATTACAGGCGTGAGCCACCGCGCCCGGCCCCTTATGTATTTTTAATGTTACTAATCCTTGACATGTTAAAGTCCAAGAATGACCAATCCAGTGCAGGCTTTCCTCCAATTTAAATCCTTGTGAAAACCAGCCCTTCATTTGGTGGCATGCCCCTGTAGTCCCAGCTACTTGAGAGGCTGAGATGGGAGGATTCCTTGAGTCCAGGAGTTCAAGTCTGTAGTCTGCTGTGATCACACCTATAAATAGCCACTTCAATCCAGCCTAGCAATATAGTGAGACCTTGTTGTTTTCTTTAAAAAAAGAAAAAACAGCCCTACATATTATTATTCCTGTGATTGAGTGCTCATTGCTCTTGAAAGTAGCTCATTTTATTATTGGACAGCCTTCATTATCGGAAAGTGCTTCAGCATGAGGAAGTATCCTTCAAGACAGGTACACGGCACAGCCTACCCAGTAGTTCTTGCTTCTCCAGGTTCAATGTTCATACTTGTTTCAGCCATTCTTCATGTGACATGATTTCTAGACTTCATGTTCAGAAATTTGTTTATATCTGTGAAATCCTTAATTTTAATGTTACCAAATACTGAGCTATGTTTTGTGGCCTGTGGAAAACAAAGAGAAAGGTTAGAATAGTGAATTAACTAGAACCTGTTGCTCCTTTTATCTTTCTGAAAATTCACTGTGACTCAAATTTATCTGTGATAGTGTAATTGAATTTTATAGTTCTTCCTGGAGTGAAAGTAGTAGGGGAATAAGGCAGCACTTTCTAAAGGGTAGATCTGTGAATTGGGAGTTTAAAACCTGGCATCTAAGCTGGATGCCATGGCTCACGCATGTAATCCTGGCACTTTAGGAGGCTGATGTGGGAGAATTTTTTGAGGCCAAGAGTTTGAGAACAGCCCGGGGAACATAGCAAGATGCTGTCTCTACAAAAAACAAAAAAAATTAGCCAAGTGTGGTGGCATACACATATTCCTAGCCACTTGGGAGTCTGAGGCAGAAGGACTGCTTGAGCCTAGGAGTTTGGGGTTGCTGTGAGCCATCATTATACCACTTTACTCCAGCCTGGGTAGCAAAGCAAGACCCTGTCTTTAAAAAAAAAAAAAAATCCTGGCCTTACCCATTGACTTACCATATGACTTTTAGGCAAAGACACTGTCCCTCAACATCTTCATTAGTAAAAACGTAATATGGTGTTGAAGATGGGGACATTTTTAGAGATCTTTACCAATCTATAAAAGTATCACCATGCCATGTAATTTAATTTGCCTTTATTACTCAACAATAAAAAAAATGGCTAACAAATTTAAGTGTCCTTAAGTTGAGTTCAGCAACAATACAAACCACAAAACTTTACTAGGATATGGATGATGGGCAGTTGGCTAGGCTCACTCACTAGCTTTGTGACCCATTCACCAAACATTCCATCTCCCAAAGTGAGAAGATTCTAATTCATTCCTCACCATAATCATTAATGGCTATATGTATTTTGTAGACTTCCAGGTTCTCTCTTGAATTGGAAAACCTTAAGTATAAAATCTAAGCCAAAGGCTTCCTCTATTTTCTTCTCTCCTTCTCTGCCTTTAAGTGATACTCTAGAAGTAAATTGAGATCAGACTTGTGAGGCACCATGCGCCTCTTATCCTTACAGTAGTGATTTGGTTAAGTTAGGTCTGTTTCCTTTTTTGAGTAGAGAAAGGTACTAACCTTCTGGCCCTCTACCAGTTTACCATTTTCAGCAGAAGATTCTGCACACATACAAGACCATTACACGCTCCTGGAACGTCAGATCATTATTGAGGTTAGACTCCTCATCTCTGCATTTTCTGCTCCAGTGCTCAGGCTCAGTGCCATTCAGCATCTAGGAGAACTGTATGCCTTGGACATTTATGTCATTTCCTGTTACAGTCTTTAAAAGCCCTTCATTTTCTCACTCTACACAATAACCCCCTTCCTCCATTATTCTTGGGCTGTGGTCCTCAACCCCTGGGCTGTGGCCTGTTAGGAAAATAGGGTGCCTCCTATCCCCCAATGCCCCGCACCCCCAACCCCTGTTCATGATAAAATTGTCTTCCATGTAACCGGTCCCTGGTGCCAAAAAGGGGACTTCTGTTCTTGAGCATTCTTTTTCTTACTTGCTGTTAACCTGGAAGTATTAATGTTTCTTCTTTATCCCAAATCTCCTATGCCACTGCTTCTCCAGTCTTTCTCCAGCTTACTTAACTTAGATTTGTGATCATTTTATGGATTTTAAACTCCCTTGGGGTATCCTATGCAATTTTTTCCCTTTTTCTCCTCTTTGCGTCATTCCTAGTGTGGGAAATACATTTACTGTAGTATTAAAGTTTTTTTTTTTCCTACCTCTACTCCATGGACATTATTATATATATATATATATTTTTTTTTTTTTTGCTTGGCTCACTCTACCACAGGCAAATGATCGACATCTAGAATCAGCAGGACAGACTGAGATCTTCCGAAAGCACCCACGCAAAGCTTCAATCCTCAACATGCCACTGGTGACGACGCTTTTCTACTCCTGCTTCTATCACTACACGGAGGCTGAGGTACAGGCAAAATATGAAAGACAGACCCCACAGGCTGTCATTGCACAAGAGGAACATAGTTCAAATCCAGTATTATGATGTATTCTATTAATAATGGGCACATGTAATTCTCAGAAATCCACCTGGAAGCTTTTCACCTCAGCAAGGGTGAGCCAAGAGGGGAAAAGAGGTTGGTATGGGTCTGTGTGGCTTCAAGTGAGCTGGCATGCTAGCATAGCACGTCTGTCCCTGGTGCTGGTTCCCCTCACAGTCTGTTCTGAGCTCCATAATTTCAAATGGATTGGTATGTTGTAGAGAAGAACAGCAGCATGTTAGGTAGTTGTGGACACTTTAAAAATTTTTTTTGAAGAAGTTTGGCTTTAATGATCACAGGTGGACATTTTCCCCTATTTGGATTAGCAGAAAATTGGGGAAAGCACCATACTTATTAATCCAATTCCTGATAACCTAGCTTGTGACACTTGATTATTTTCCAGGGAGCTTTTCTTATAAATTAATTTCAGTGTTTAAATGATTACAGAGTGAGATGTAGAAGGTCTGTGTTATTGAAAAGAAATAGGAGATTGGGTGGTATATGGGAAAGTCAGTATCACTAAAGTTCCTTCTCCACTTTCATCCTAGGGGACATTCAGCAGTCCCATCAACCTGAAGAAGACATTTAAGGTAGATATAAATTGGTTAGTGTTTTGTAAAAGTGGTATCAAGGTAACTATATTGAGTGGATGTTGCTTTGTAACCCTGTACAGTAGTCCTTTGACATTCAAGGTTAAAGGTAGAAAGAAGCAAGTTTGTGGGAAGTGAGAGAAGACTTTAAATGCATGGACTGTAGCAGTGCTGGGGCTTAGGAATTAAGGGGTTCTTGATGACCTGAGAAATTTATTGATTTCTTAAAAGGCAGAATCTATCCCAGGAAATATTTATGCCCATCTTTTCTAAAATTCTCAAGTACCTCAGTTGACGCATTTCCACTTCCCCTTAATTTCTCTTGGTCTCTGCTTTCTAGATCCCAGACAAACAGTATGTACTGACAGCCCTGGCTGCTCGTGCCAAGCTTCGAGCCTGGCATGATGTAGATGCCCTCTTCACCACAAAGGTGGGTGCCCTGTTTTATGCTGTTGAGGTCTTGGGAGAAAGAAGCATCATCATATCATGTTATAAATTCTAATTAATGATTTACATTTTCTATTTTCCCAAATTTCAAAGCTAAAGAAAAGTTGAAAGACTAGTATAATGGAGAGTGAGTACAGTGGCTCATGCCTGTAATCCCAGCATTTTGGGAGGCCAAGGCAGTAGTATCACCTAGGTCAAGTGTTCGAGACCAGCCTGGGCAACATAGTGAGACCCTGTCTCTACAAAAAACAAAGAAACTAGCCAGGCATGGTGGCACACATATGTAATCCCAGCTATTTGGGAAGCTGAGGCGGGAGGATCTCTTGAGCCCAGGAGTTGGAGGTTATAGTTAGTTATGATCATGCCACTGCACTCTGGGCAACAGAAAGAGACTCTGTCTCTAAAAAAAAAAAAAAAGACGTATAATGAACACTAATAGTCTTTACCCACTTCACTAATATTGGCTTGCTCTTTTAATATACACGTGCATTTTTTTTTCTGAACCATTTGAAAGTAAGTTACAGACATCACAACACTTCTTCCTTAAATACTTAAGCATTTACGTCCATCATAAGCACAATTTTATTATTATTCTCAAGAAACTTAACACTAATACAATAATATTATCAGATATATCTCTATATTTAAATCAGTTTTTTTGTAGCTCTTTTGAGTTTTTAAATATTTATTTCCTATCAGGATCCAATCGAGGGCCTTGCATTGAATTTAGTCGTCATGTCTCTACTGGTTTACATTTTTTTTTTTTTGGGACAGAGTCTCGCTTCGTTGTCCAGGCTAGAGTGAGTGCCATGGCGTCAGCCTTGCTCACAGCAACCTGAAACTCCTGGACTCAAGCAATCCTACTGCCTCAGCCTCCCGAGTAGGTGGGACTACAGGCATGCACCACCATGCTCGGCTAATTTTTTCTATATGTGTTAGTTGGCCAGTTAATTTCTTTCTATTTATAGTAGAGACGGGGTCTCACTCTTGCTCAGGCTGGTTTCGAACTCCTGACCTCTAGCAATCCTCCTGCCTCAGCCTCCCAGAGTGCTAGGATTTGGTTTACATTTTTTTTAAATTTAATTTTTATTATATATATTTAAGGTTTATAGCATGATATTATGCTATACATATACTTAGTGAAATGATTGCTATAGTCCAGCCAATTAGCATCCATCATATCACAGTTACCCATTTTTCAAATTTTCCAGTATATAGTACAATTTTTTTTTTTTTTGAGACAGAGTCTCACTCTGTTGCCCAGTGTAGAGTGCCATGGCGTTAGCCTAGCTCACAGCAACCTCTAACTCCTGGACTCAACTGATCCTTCTGCCTCAGCCTCCCAAATAGCTGTGACTACAGGCATGCACCACCATGCCCGGCTAATTTTTTCTATATATTTTTAGTTGGCCAATTAATTTTTTTCTATTTTGAGTAGAGACAGGGTCTCGCTCTTGCTCAGGCTGGTCTCGAACTCCTGACCTTGAGTGATCCTCCCACCTCAGCCTCCCAGAATGCTAGGATTACAGGTGTGATATAGTATAATATTATTAGCTAAAGTCCTCATGCTGTACATTAGATCTCTAGATTTACTCATTCTACACAACTGCAACTTTGTACTCTTTGACCTACGTTCATCCTGTCCTGGAAACTATTTCCGTTTCTATGCATTCAATTACTTTTTAGATCCCACATATAAGTGAGATCATACAGTGTTTTTCTTTCTGTGTCTGGCTCGTATCACTTAGTACAGTGTCCTCCAGATTCATTCATGTTGTCACAAATGATAGAATTTCCTTCTTTTTTATGGCTGAATAATATTCCGTTGTGTATATATATGCCACAATTTCTTTATCCATTCATCCTTCAGTGGACACTTAGATTGTTTCCATATCTTGGCTATTATGAATAATGCTGCAGGGAACATGAGAGTGCAGATATCTTTATGAAATGGTGATTTCATTTCCTTTGGGTATATATGCAGAATTGCTGGGTCACATGTTAGTTCTGTTTAAATTTTTTGAGGAACTTCCATACTGTTTTCCATAATGGTTACATCAATTTACATTCCTACCAACAGTGTCCAAGGGTTCCCTTTGCTCACAAACACTTGTTATCTTTTGTCTTTTTTAAAAAATAAATTTTATTAGGAGGCTGAGGTGGGAGGGTCACTTGAGGTCAGGAGTTTGAGACTAGCCTGAGCAAGAATGAGACCCTGTTTCTGCCAAAAATAGAAAAAAATTAGCCGGGCATGGTGGTATATACCTGTAGTCTCCAGCTATTCAGAAGCCTGAGGCAGGAGGATCACTTGAGCCCAGGAGTTTGAGCTTGCAGTGAGCTATGATGAGCTACTGCACTAGCTGGGCAGGTGAGGGGAGGAGGGGGCAGAGTGAGACTCTGTCTCAAAAATATATATAAATAAATGAATTTTATTACATGTATTTAAGGTATACAACACAATGTTGTGAGATACATATAGATAGTAAAATGATTACTATAGTGAAGCAAATTAACAAATCCATCATTTATCTATATTTTTAATGTGGCAAAAGCAGCTAAAATCTACTCATTTAGCATAACTCATTTAGCATTACAGTACAATATTAATTAACTACCTTCCTTGTGTTACACATTAGATCTCTAGACTTACTCATGGTGAATAGATGCTATTTTGTATCATTTTACCTACATCTCCTCATTTCCTCCCCCCTTACTGTTTTGTTCTCTTTTCACCTTTTTTTTTTTTTTTAAGATTCCACATGTAAGTGAGATCGTGCGGCATTTTTCTTTCTGTGTCTGGCTTATTGCACTTAGCACAGTGTCCCCCAGGTTCATCCATGTTGTTGCAAATAGCAAGCTCTCTTTTTTTTATAGGCTAAATAACATTTCATTGTATATACATACATCACAGTTTCTTTATCCATTTGTCTGTCAGTGGATATTGTTTCCAAATCTTGGCTATTGTGAATAATGCTACGATGAATGTGGGAATGCAGGTATTTTTTTAGGTAGTGATTTTGTTTCCTTTGGGTGTATACAGAGGGTTGCTAAGTCATGTGATAGCTCTATTTTTAATTCTGTAGGAACCTTCATATTGTTTTCATAATAGGTGCACCAATCTATATTTCCAATAGCAGGGTACAAGGGTACCCTTTTCTCTGCACCCTCACTAACACTTATCACTTACCATGTTTCCCCGAAAATAAGACAGAGTCTTATATTTATTTTTCCTCAAGAAGACACCCTAGGGCTTATTTTCAGGGGATGTGTTTTTTTGTTTTTTTTTTTTTAAGTACAGTACAACAATCTACATTTATTTAAATATAGTTAAGTCATCTTCTTCTGGAACATCATCATAACTTTCCAAACCCCGAATTCCATCCTGAATTTCTTGTGACTCTATTTCCTTTAGAACCATTGGCCCCAGTCTCTCATGTTGAGCAGTAGAGCTCTCATGGGGCAGATGAGAAGGTCTGCCGGTCTTCTTTCCCGCTCCGTGATGAAATGCATGGGTTGTGCAGATACACTGAATAGCCACGCCCATCACTAGGTCTTATTTTCGGGGTAGGGCTTATATGCACAAATGCTTAGAAATCCTGCTAGGGCTTATTTTATGGGTAGGTCTTATTTTCGAGGAAACATGGTACTTGCCTTATTAATAGACATCCTGACAGGTGTGAGGTGATATCTCATAGTGGTTTTGATATGCATTTCTCTGATCATTAGTGATGTTGAGCACCTTTTCATATGCCTATTGGACATTTTTATGTCTTCTTTGGAGAAATGTCTATTCCGGTCCTTTGCTCATTTTTAAATCAGGTTATTTTTCTGCCATTGAATTGTATGAGTTCTTTATAAATTTTAGATATTAACTCCTTACCACATATATGGTTTGCAAATATATCCTCCTAATCCATAGACTGTTTTTTCATTTTGATTGTGTCTTTTTCTGTATAGAAGCTTTTTAGTTTAGTTCTATTTATTTATTTTTGCTTTTATAGCTGGAGCTTTTGGTGTGATATCCAAAAAATTATTGCCAGGCCAATGTCAAGGAGCTTTTTTTTTTTTTTTTTTTTCTGTTATAGCCATTTTTAGGGACCTTAACGACTTCAGTGTCCTTAAGGCTCGTACCATGGCTTTACTATTGCCAGCTTTGTTAAAATTTCTGCAAAAACACATTCAGGTAAGCAGATTAATTGACTGGCTCATCAAGGAGCTTTTACTCCTGTGCTTTCTTTTAGGAATTTTATGGTTTCAGGTCTTACACTTAGGTCTTTTATCCATTTTGAGTTGATTTTTGTGTATGGTGTGAGATAAAGGTCTAATTTCATTCTTTTGCATGTGGAAATCCAGTTTTCCCAGCACCATTTATTGAAGAGACTGTCCTTTCCCTATTGTGTCCTCATGATGCTCTTGTCAAAAATTAGTTGACTATATAGTGTTAGGTTTATTTCTGGGCTCTCTATTCTGTTCCACTGGTCTGTGGGTCTGTTTTAATGCCACTACAATACTGTTTTAATTACTGTAGCTTTGTAATATAATTTGAAATCAGGAAGTGTGATGCTTCCAACTTTGTTTTTCTTTAACATTGGTTGCTTTGGTTATTTGGAGTCTCTCGTGGTTTCATATGAACTGGTTTACTTTTTTTTTTTTTTTTGAGACAGAGTCTCACTTTGTTGTCCAGGCTGCAGTGAGTGCCATGGCATCAGCCTAGCTCACAAACTCAAACTCCTGGGCTCAAGCGATCCTACTGCCTCAGCCTCTCGAGTAGCTGAGACTACAGGCATCCACCACCATGCCCGGCTAATTTTTTCTATATATATTTTTAGTTGTCCAGCTAATTTCCTTCTACTTTTAGTAGAGACAGGGTCTCGCTCTTGCTCGGGCTGGTCTCGAACTCCTGACCTTGAGCAATCTGCCTGCCTCGGCTTCCCAGAGTGCTAGTATTACAGGCGTGAGCCACCATGCCCAGCCACATTTTAAATATCTATTTTCCCATTGTGAATTTGAAAATTTTCTGGCTTTCCCCCTTGTTAATTAGTTATATTACCAAAGCATCAATACATGCCTATATCAAAATCGAACACTATGTGAAAGTAAACAGTGAAGTTCCTCTTTCATTGTCTACATGCTCCTGTTTGACTCCCTTCCTCAAGGCAAACACTGTTAAAAAGTTTGATTGGGGCCGGGCGCTGTGGCTCACGCCTGTAATCCTAGCTCTTGGGAGGCCGAGGCGGGCGGATTGCTCAAGGTCAGGAGTTCAAAACCAGCCTGAGCGAGACCCCGTCTCTACTATAAATAGAAAGAAATTAATTGGCCAACTGATATATATATATAAAAAATTAGCCGGGCATGGTGACGCATGCTTGTAGTCCCAGCTACCCGGGAGGCTGAGGCAGAAGGATCACTCGAGCCCAGGAGTTTGAGGTTGCTGTGAGCTAGGCTGACGCCACGGCACTCACTCTAGCCCGGGCAACAAAGCGAGACTCTGTCTCAAAAAAAAAAAAAAAGTTTGATTGGTAGCTTTCCAGATCTTTCCTCATGAATTTACAAATGAACATCTATGTATATGTATAAAGATTTAAAGACAGAATTTTTTCTACATCGATAAGTTTATACTATAAATATTAAGTAAATTACTCCATTTTTTAGTAGTTCATAGACTTTTTTCCTATATTAGTTCCTATAGATCTAAGAACTTATTTCATACCTCTCACTCTCTTCTACCCTCTAAAAAATCTTGACATTTCTGAAAAATTCATCTGTCATCATTTCCCTATACCTCACTCCTATCCATAACCCCACCCCCCACCCCTGTATTATTCTGATCTGACCATAAAACAGACTAGCCCAGAGTGTGTAGAGTGTGCCTGGCCTTAGCTACTACCATCCCATCTTTCTTTTTCAGAACTGGCTGGGCTATACCAAGAAGAGAGCACCCATTGGCTTCCATCGAGTTGTGGAAATTTTGCACAAGAACAGTGCCCCTGTCCAGGTAATGGCTCCTAAAGACTTGAGTTGGGTACAGGATACTCTAGGAGACCTAACTTTTAGCCTCTTACTGGTCAATGATGGGAGACATGACCTGTTTTTATTTTCCCTAAAGAGAGCAGAATGACTGCACAATATCTCAAGATAGAAAAGGCCAGGGAGGGAAGTTTTGTTCCATTTAGAAGTAATCCTACTCTTTGGGAGACTAAGAAGGTAGGATCCCTTGAGGCCAGGAGTTCAAGACTAGCCTGGGCAACATAGCAAGACCCCGTCTCTATAGAAAAACTTAAAAAAATTAGCTGGGTTTTGTGGCATGCAGTTGTAGTCCTAGCTATTTGGGAGACCAAGACAGGAGGATCGCTTGAGCTCAGGAGGCTGCAGAAAGCTATGTTTGTGCCACTACATTCCAGCCTGGGCAACGGACATAGATCCTGTGTCTGGTGGGGGTGGGGAAGTAATCCCAGACTGTCCTCTCTGAGGGTGTCTGCTGTGTTTAGCCTATGTGGAGTACTGATGTAAGAAAAGAGAACTCACTGAGAAAGGACAGCAAGGAACAATAGGCATAGCACTGACTCAGATCTAGAGCACTGCCATTGCTAGCATGTGTTTTGGGCTCTAGGATAAAGAGAAATGTGCTCTTCCCTTCTTAACAAGGGAACATGGAAGTACTCCCCGTGTCACATCATTTCCCACTTTAGAACTAGTCCTATGGTCGATGATGGGAATTGTAGACATCAGATGTTGAACTCTCTTGCCTCCTTTGGGACATTTTTTTTCCCCACCTATAGAGCTCTTTCGTTTTATAGGTCTTGGTGTCATTAATCAGAAGTACCTCTTCCTACAGATATTACAGGAATATGTCAATCTGGTAGAAGATGTGGATACAAAGTTGAACTTAGCCACTAAGTTCAAATGCCATGATGTCGTCATTGATGTGAGTCCCCAAGAAATGGGAACCCTCAGTTAGATCCTCAGTGGAGAGTAGGGGATTACAATATTTTTGTCCTAGATCCTGAGGTGCTTCCGTCAGTTTTGAATGAATGGACAAAATAGTCTGGCAAAGTTAGTTCAGAGATCAGCACTCCTGTATGACCTTCCCAGCCCTCTGACTTATTTCTCTGTGCTGTTATAAATGTATTACGCCTGGACAATTCATGGAATTGAATCAATGTACATAAGCTCTGTAAATTTCTTTCCAACATGAAGTTCCTTGGGTGTTGGACTCCAGTGTCATCCCACTGTAGCCTCTCTTTGAACCTTGAGTCACAGTGATAGTGACAAAAAGAAGTAACTGTTCTAAGGTTGATTGGGGGTTTATATTGTTCATTTGTTTTGGTGTAGACCTGCCGGGACCTGAAGGATCGTCAGCAGTTATTAGCATACAGGAGTAAGGTAGATAAAGGATCAGCAGAGGAAGAGAAGATTGATGCCCTTCTCAGTAGCCCGGTGAGCAGCTACAGCTTACCCTTACAGCAGTCTAAGGAGACAGTTGACAGAGTAGCATCATGTGTATGCTCCCAAGGCCTGGAAAGGATTGCAGTTAGAGCCACGTGAATATAAGGATCTCCTATGGGCCAAAAGATCATAAACACTGTTTGCAACAGCAGAAATTACTTCTGAGATGTAGGCTGATAGAAGGATTTGGGGGCCTCAGGTTGAGACTTAACTGTAATGCTTTGATAATTGTTAAACCTAACGGGTGGGAGGGACCGACTATTAGAAGTATAAAAATAACTATTGCAGATTCAGATTATCCAGACTGTATGGTCTCCTGGGGATGGATGTGACCCATCTGTTGGAAATAAGAAGTGGACGAAGTAGACATTAGCTATTTGGGAGCAGAGCTGGTTCATCTCTCATAGCATGAATTACTGAGCTTTTTGTTAATATGGAACTAGTTCCATGTTATATATTTTGGGACCTACTTCAAGGGTCTTCTAAAAGTAGTGGGATTCTGGTTCTAAGAAGGGCAGAACCAGAATAAATGTCCTAAATTGGGTTTGTAAAATACAGAATAGGTGTTTAATTCGTCTCTGAATAAATCAACTATTCTACACATTTAAAAAAATTTCTCAGCACCTCCCCATCTGATTCTTCTTTTTTGCTTTCTTGCATTACTTAGCTGTGAGCCTTGTTTTATTGCATTCTTTCTTACCTTGCTGTAGGGATAAGTGAAAACTGATCGCACACTTTCATTGTTTCCTCTTTCCACAGCAAATTCGATGGAAGAATTAAGTGGCATTAACTACCCTGAAGCTTGCCTCAGTTTTTCTTTTCCTGCCTGTGAAAGTAGAGAGAGCTCTTCTTTGGGAGAGCATCAGCATCACATCGCTTGGGCTGATTATCAACAGGCAGTGCCTGTCTGCATCTTATGACAGAAGCCAGCACCTGGGCACAGATAGCTTCAGACTGATCTTTTGTCCAAGGGATCTAAGGGCCAAGATCTAAAGCTTTGACTCCTGAGAACAATTCTCTCCACCTGGTGCTCATGTGAAGGTGGGCATGATTTCTAGCTTGGGCCCATACTAGGTAAGATCTTTCTTGGTCTGAGAAAAGTCACTGCTCCAGAAAGGAACTCTCTTAGACTATGGGGTACAGATGTCTTAGGATAGCCAGTCCATTCCACTCATCTAATTATGATCCAGGACTTGGTGCTGGACTTTGGCAGTTCTGCTATGAATAAAGTCAGAACAGAAAAAAATGGCTGTCTTCCAGGGGCCTCAGGAAGGGGTGCCAATGTTGCCCAGGACCTGCTGGAGACACACTGAGACCAGACTGCACAGTATCCTCTACATCATGACAGACATTGCCCAGATGTTGTGTTTCTTCAGCCAGTATCCCTCTGCTGCCCCAGTTTACTCTCTGTCCAAAAACTTAGGGTCCCTCTCTCACCTGTACACTGAGATGACCCTGTTTGGGTGATGAGATATCCCCCTGAGCTTTTCCTCTACTTCTCCTATCCCAGACCCATAACCTTATGGAGCTCAGATGTAGCAATTCTGGAGAGCTCTCCCTTCATGTAAAATCTCATTATTTCACCAGGAGCTTCCAGAAGTCTCACCTGGGCTAAACTCAGTGGCACTTCAGTTAGGATATTTAGATGGTGGTTTTATTTTCACACTTGTTTTTTGGGAGGATAATGCTATATTTTTGCCCCATACCATTGCCTCTCTTCTCTTCAGTGTGACTGAACTGGGTTTTCCTGATATGCCTAGACTCCTAATAAAGCTGTTTCTTCCTTGGTGCCTTCTCTTCCCCTTCCGGTTGTTTTATGCAGAATGATGAAATAATTGGTCAATATCTTGGGACCACTACAAGTCTCCCTCAGTGACTGCATTCAGCACATAACAGGTGATAGAGTAGTAATAGTGCTATAGCAAAGCAGGGCCATTTGGTTAACAGAGCACTGATCTGGGAGACACAAGACCTAATTACTTTTCCCAGCTCTACCACTAACAAGCTCTGTGGTACTGAGCTTGTGGGTGAGTCCCTTTCTCGCTCTACTCATTACCCTCATCTATAAAATGAGGGCACAATAATCTAAAAGTTTGTAGAGTTCAATACTCCTGTGACCACATGGGTGATGTGGTAGAAGAAAAAGAGAAGATGCATGCTTTAAGGCAATATGGTTCTCAACTGGAGGCAATTTTGCCCCTCAGGAGACATTTGGCAATGTCTGAAGACACATTTTTTTTTTTCAGACAGAGTCTCACTCTGTTGCCCCGGCTAGAGTGCCATGGCATCAGCCTAGCTCACAGCAGCCTCAAACTCCTGGCCTCAAGCGATCCACTGCCTCAGCCTCCCGAGTAGCTGGGACTACAGACATGCGCCACCATGCCCAGCTAATTTTTTCATATATTTTTAGTTGGCCAATTAATTTATTTCTATTTTTAATAGAGATGGGGTCTCACTCTTACTCAGGCTGGTTTCGAACTCCTGACCTTGAGCGATGTGCCTGCCTCGGCCTCCTAGAATGCTAGGATTACAGGCATGAGCCACCGTGCCCAGCCTGAAGATACTTTATATTGCCACCCTGGGGGAGCTGCTAGCATCTAGTGGGTAGAGGTAGAGAATGCTGCCTTTATCCACTAGAAGCACAAGAAAGCCCCCCACAACAAAGAATTATCCTGTCCAAAATTTTAGTAATGCCAGTGATGAGAAACCCTACTTTAAGAGGGTAAGACTATCTTTTGCTTCTCCATGTTGCAGTCTTCTTTGCAATTCCTCATATTTAGTTGAGGAAACAGGAGTTTATTTTATTTATTTATTTATTTTTTTTTTCATACCAGTGCGCCAGTAGAAAGGAAACAGGAGTTTAATATGCTAGATTGTGCTACAGTTACTGGCTCATCTTCATTTTTTTTTTTTTTGAGACAGTCTCATTTTGTTACCCAGGCTAGAGTGAGTGCCGTGGCGTCAGCCTAGCTCACAGCAACCTCAATCTCCTGGGCTCAAGCAATCCTGCTGCCTCAGCCTGCCAAGTAGCTGGGACTACAGGCATGCATCACCATACCCGACTAATTTTTTCTATATACATTAATTGGCCAATTTCTTTCTATTTATAATAGAGATGGAGTCTGGCTCTTGCTCAGGCTGGTTTCGAACTCCTGAGCTCAAGCAATCCGCCCGCCTCGGCCTCCCAGAGTGCTAGGATTACAGGCCTGAGCCACCACGCACGGCCATGGCTCATCTTCACATAGTGGTAACCTTATTAACTAGTGTATTGGGGAGGGTTCATGCAGAGAAGCAGAACCACTAGGAGGATATATACATTATCTACATATGCAGTCTTTTAGAGGGATTGGACCTTACTAAATGAAATATGGCAGCTGGATAAATAGTCTTTCTAAAGTTGCTGTCTTCATTATCTGGTGGTAGAGTTTGCAGTCCATAGGAAAGGCAGTGGGGAAGAGAAGATGGATATAAAGTGAGGGAGAGCGGGGACAAGCTAGAATCCATGAGAATGCCTAGGACCCTAGTCTGTTCTCACTGCCTCCAACCTTGACAAAGTGGGTATCCTGCAGGAAAAGCTGGTACCTTTGTCATGGGACTAAAAACACCTGGCCTAGGAGTAAGCAGCTAACGGAGGATCCAGGGGAAGGTGTGGTAGTTACAGGACCAGCTGCTGTCCCACACCAACAAAGTACCCAGTAGATAAGCAGCAACATATGTGAACTACAAAAGTGCCTGTCCTGACCTTGCAAGCTGAAACACAACTGGTTGCTGTTTAATTTCTACCCTCCCAATCTTGCACAAAAATATCTCCCATGGCCCACTCTAACCGGAAACATACAGGGAAGGGAATTCTAGAAAATGCAGCCTAGCCAAGTTGACATGTTACAAAGCCACAGCAACTGAATCCTCAGTTTTGAAAATGCTAAGTGAGAGATAGGCCTAGAATTCATATATTTTTAGTTGGCCAATTAATTTATTTCTATTTTTAATAGAGATGGGGTCTCACTCTTACTCTTACAACCTAATATGTGTTGCATTGGTTGTGTTGATCTGGGAGGTTTGAGCTCCTTTTTCCTTCAGAGCAGGAAACATCACTTGTAACATTAGGATGACCTGCCCACTATTTTGGTAGAAGGAGGTGTTCCTTAGATTTGATGAGAACTTCCATGTTTCTCACTTTAAGTGT